>NC_092879.1:93438740-93738740 GCF_028372415.1 Notamacropus eugenii | reverse complement strand
TCATGTGACAGCTGGGTGAATGCCCACCAGTAGAATTTATTGCAAAAGAGAATTCTGGGGCAATTATCAGCTGGATGAGGTGGTCTAGGAGACCGTTCCAAATTCAGAAATCCTGCAGGTGACTGTGTGTGTGTGTGTATGTGTGCATGTGCGTGTGTGTGTGTACACACGTGTGTGTGTACATGCGTGTGTGTGTGTGCGTGCATAGAGAGAATACATTGCCTGTCTTATACAAATGATTTTAAAAATAAATAGGTTGGGAATGAGTTGGGAATGAAGACGAGTGAAACCTTGAAATTCAGAATCTTGCTTTTATACAGCTAAGAAAGGTAGTATGGTTTCTATACAGAGAGTTGGAGGGAAGACCTGAGTTCAGATTTTACCCCTAACACCAAGGAGTTGGGTGCTCACAGGCAGCACTTGACATCCCTAAGCCCCAGCTCTCAAGCTATAAAGTGGAGATAATAATACCCATCATGTTGACTTCACAGGACCGGCATGGGGCTAAATGGGTTAATATATGGAAAGTGCTTTGCAGGTTATAAAAATGCTATTTGTGTATCACCTATCATTTTGATTCAAAATAACAAGTACATAGCCCCAGACCATACATGGGAGTGTGGATATGGTAGAAAGGTTTAATGACGCTCTTTTTCAATTCTTCAGGAGAAAATCCAAATGCTGTGCCCTTACAAAGACCAAAGTAATGTTCGCAGACTCCAAGCTGGGACATGCATTTATGTGGCGCCCCGAGAGGAAGGTTGCCTTCTCTGTAGAAGCATCACTGCTCTTCTTCCAGAGTAAGGGCTTACTAATGGTTTGGTGAATTGAACTGGCCGAGGCATCCAGCCTCCATCTTGTTTTTAGAGATAGGGAAACACTAAATGAGTAGTGAAAAGGATTCCGCCCAAGGAATTACTTACTTAGTCAAGTCCTTGAATTTGCTCTAAAGTAGGAGCGACTGTACAGACTGCTTTTGAGAAAGGGCCCCCGGTGCTCTTACAAGGGGGTTTTCACCAAATGAACTGATGCTGATCTCAAAGGGCTTTGGAGAGGACACCAAGGGAAAAGGCTACGGAAGGGGAGCCAGCACTTATGGCAAAAATCCTCTTGCTCACCTAAACTAATCAAGACAATTCAAGAGAATAAGATGGCACTCCTGAGCCTCCATCTACACAGGTATGGCTTTTTCTAGCATGGCACTGGCAATAAGATATGCTGGATCATGTGCTCCCTGCCCAGGGCCCCTTTCAAACAAAGGCATTTGTGAAGCAGGAACCTAGGGCTTGGACCACAATATGAGGACTGCTTCTCACCGGATGGAGACCAGGCCCATCAAGTCGACATCAGTACCTTACTGTAACGTAATTCACTAATCAAATGCTTAAGACAGAACTAACAGTTTTACATCTATAGTCATTAACTACTAAAACTCGTCCAGATGGTGTTGGCAATATACTTTTATACCTGTGACTGACTCCTTTCCTTGCTTTTTTTAAAAAAGACTATAATATCAATAATTAAGCATTTTACGGGGTCAGGCTTTTGGGTTTACCAAAGAGGAGATGCAGTCTTCCTGATTCCCTTTTTGTGAAGCCTTCCAACTCCAATTTGATTTAGAATAAGAAAATTACACCTTGTATACTTAATTACACCAATACATTAAACTGTAATCGCAAGCAATCAGGGTTTCAGAATGAAAAAAGAAGCTAGCCACATAATCAAGTAGAGTGTGCAAGAACGGCTTAGAGCAGGCAGCCTAAGTTTGGCTTTTTCAAGAGCCAATGTTCTCTAAGCACCGTGCAGACGGACTGAGCCAGTCCAAAGGCTGTGAATCGAACACAGCAAATTACAGAACATGGCAAACATCTTCTATTTCATCTATTCAGGGGCTTCTCTTTATCTCATTGTAATGTTTCTAAAAAGGAACAAAGACGATCTAAGAGGAAAAATAGCCATCGTTAATCTACTCAAATGACTCATTTTACCTGTTCAACAAAACATTTGGAAAGTATGGAAGAGGAGGGGTGTATAAAAATGGAAACTGTGATAACTGGCCCAATTTCCCACCAAGTTGCTATTACAACCGAAATCATAGCCATGGAATGATTCTGCCAATCAAGTTCTAACTGCTTTATGTAAGACAAATAAGTTCATCTGGAATCTAGTGACTGATTTTCAAGCTATATATGAAATGGAGCGAGGGTCCAACTCATAAGGTACAGAGACCATCTCTGGCAGCTTCTCAAAGAGAAGAATTTCCCATAATGCAACTCTAATCTCATGCTTTGGCTTCTCATTTCAGAGAATTGGTTATGTTAGAACTGGACGTCAATGCCAGGGAGAGTCACCTCCTCCCCCACACCTACTTACCCAGTTCCCCGGCTGCATTGCGGCCACCCACAGCATACAGATGGCCCTTGAGGGCACTCAGGTGGAAGAAGGTGCGCTTTTCATTCAGCGATGCTACTTGCATCCATTTGTTATAACGAGGATCAAATCTAAACACAGTGTCAACTGCTGTCTTGCCTTTTGTGTCGTAATTACTCTGGCCGCCGACGACGTAGAGGAAGTTTCCAATGACTGAGATGCCATGCTGGTATCGTGGGGCATCCATGGGGGCTAAAGATTTCCACTCGTGGGATTTCTCATCATACATTCTCAGCTCCTTGCTCACCACTAGCTGCTGTCTCAGGACGCCTCCCAAGGTCACCAGGTGAGTACTGTCAGAGCGGATGGCGGTCCTCTCCGACTGCATCACGGGCTGCATGTAGGGCATCATTTGGTAGTTGCTGGCTTCTAGAAGCAAGTTCACACAAGTATTGTCCGTTCTCATAAAGTCCACAGTTTGCACGTGATTAATGAGATCTTGCGGTGTCATCAGGGGAAAGCGAATATTCTTCATTATTTTGGAAGAGAACTCCATCCGCAGATCATCTGAGCGGAGCCAACGACAGGCAGCCTTGAAGAGATCAAGCTCGCTGCAATGCTTAAGGCTGTTACTGGAAAGCGCGAAGGCCAGCCGTTCAAAGGGGAGTTTTGCAAATTCGCTGCTGTGCAGGATAGCAGGGAAGTTCTTCAGGATGAAGTTATTCACATATTTGTCCACTTCTGTGAGGTTGTAGGTGTTGGCGATGCGCCCCACTTCGACACAGTTGTCTAAAGAGACCTGTTCAGGGAAAACAAAAAGGAATCATGATGCTTTGTGTGGGGGTGTGCATGTGTGCATGTATGTATGTGTGTGTGTGTGCATGTGTATGTGGAGGGTGTGTCTTGGTATACATTGGGATAGCACAGTTAAGTCAGAAACTACATAAGAATACAAGTAAATGTTCATATCTGAATAGAACGATGAATAGAGAACTCAAACCACTTTTTTTGTCTAGCTCAGGGAAAGGACGAAAAAAGAGAGCAACCAAGTCATCAATTAAGTCAGAGAAATGTGGAAACTCAGTAGGACTCAAGACAACTAGAGCTATTATTTTCCTTACTCAAACATCTATAGCCTAAAATGTTTGGGTTTTTTTTTTTTTTAATTCTGGTTAAATCCAAATTCTGAAAACATTCAGAAGAGTTAGACATTTCCTCTCAATTAAAAGCCAGATTCACCAGTCTGAAAAAGCCAAACCAGTCACCATCTAACACCACTGGCAGGACCCAGCACCCGCCTCCCTCCCATTTTACCTCCATGTCTTTCTCTCAGTTTCCCTATCAGGACATGTTTCCTTTGGGAGCACCATTAGGTAAATGCCAATAGAAAGAACAAAGGTGATGCTACCTGTGGATCCAAAAAAATCATTGCTCAGACATTAGCTCAAAAGTGCCCCCACCAAAGAATTCAGAGCTGCTCCATTTGGAGAAGCAAACTACCTGGGCAATGATCTACATGCCCAGCAATGAGCATATTAAAGGCAAGAAATCTTTCGTTGCCATAAAAATGGCAAGTATGGAAAGCTTATGGGAAGTTATGTACTGACTATATCACTTCTTTAAAAAATCCATTTTTAGGGGGAAAACCCCCACCAAAATCAACCCAAGTCTGCATGTAGTTTATCGATGCACTTCCCAGGGCATCCTGCACCTGAGAGTTGGGAGGAACCTCCTGGGCCTGAACAAGAAATTCCTCTCTGACACTAGAGCTGAAATGCAGAGAAAGTCAGAGACATGAGCAATTAAAGGGGAAAAGGAGCAGAGACATTGGTACTCAGTGCCAACGATGACCTTCAACCTTCAGGAAAACAGCTCTGAAAGGCATCCAGCACTCAGCCAAACTGCCCCCTCTGGCCTGGGCGTGGATAGCAGTGGAAGAAACCTGTGTGACTCTCCCTCTGGGGAAGGCAGGTGGGGGCAACGGGTATGGAATGCAGCAAATGATGTTAGACCCAGTTGGGTTTTGCCTGTTTTTCTTTGTTACACTGGAGGATTCAATGATTCTGAATTATTTGAAGGGGGTGTCAGGAGTTGAAGATGGTATGAAAATCAAATGGCATCAAGAAAACTTAAGAACAAAAGCCCTCACCCAACAAATAATCATCTCGCTTTTGTTTGAAGGCTTGTAGAGAGAATGCAGCCCACCACCTCCTCCCTCCAGCAGCCCTTTCTGCTCTGGAAGACTCCCTGTTGGCAAGTTGTTCCTGATCAGCCTGAACTGGCCTCTCTGTCACTGCCACCCATGGCTCCTGGCTCAGCCCACCGGGGCCGAGCAGATCAAATCTGAGCCTTCCTGCACATGACAGTCCTTTAAATACATGGACACGGCATGTATATGCTTTGCCCCTTTTTTTCTTCTCTGGGTTAAACATTCCCAGTTCTAGATGCTCATATGCCCCATGCTTAACTATCCTAGTTGCCCATATCTCTATAGTCTCTCCATATTACTGATGTTCTTCCAAAAAAAGGTGGTGTCTAGAGGTGAACACGAGACTCTCTGTGTGGTCTGATAAGGCAAAGAACAGTGAGAATACCGTCCTTTTAACTCCTGGCGACTGGTTCAACCTTATTCAATTCAAAAGGTTGGAAGTTAAGATTTTTACTTCTCATTTTGTATATTTAGCTGATTATGGTTTTGCTAAGTAGAGTGTATGGTCACTTTTTTAAACTGAAACACGGAAATGGATTGTTTATAACTGGTGCTTGCTTTTGGCCACATGTCACATATACATGACGGCATGCAACTTTTTAATAAATGGCCAAACAGGTAGTATCTCAACCTTGAGGGTAAAATGAAAGGATCTGGAAGTGAGGATGAAGGCATGCCAATTTGGACATGCATGCATGCATGCTCTTCCCTCTGTCTCTCTCCTTCCTTCCTTCCTTCACCTTGGTTACCCAATGTCTCTTTTGCACCCCTCCCCCAAATTTCTTCTAGAAATGGCTAAGTACATATCGGTTACTACCTCAGCTTTATCCTGTCTGTATCTTGTTTGTACCTGGCTGTTCACATCCCATCTACCCAACACCTTCATCTTCATCTACACTAGTAAAGCAAAACAGGGTCCAAGCTGTTTGTAATTATCCATGCCACTGTCTGCTTCCATTAGCACATGGGCAACCTTACTACAGCTGGCTTTATTCTACCTTCTAGCCAACTGCAATGGGTCACTGAGGAACAGGGTCAGTTTTCTGTCACTGGCAGTGACTGGAAGACCAACACAAGGGGATGGTGCCAAGAGGTGTTTGGTCAAACACCTTCCAAGTTGGACATTCTGAGATTCAAAGAGAACACACAATGTAGGCTAGCCTGGGATTTCACTGAGGGGAGGAACTTGCAGTATGGAAACTTTCTCCACCAGTGCAGATCATCAGTTCCTCTGCAACTTCCCTCAGACACTCAAAGGCCCATGGACTTGCCCACAGTCACACGACTACCTGAATCCAGGCCTTCCCTCTGAGGCTTCTCTACTTCCTCTTGCTTTGCTGATTTTCTGCATTTCAGTTTAGTTCTGGGAAAGTCAAGTTCTCACTCTTCTTTACCTTAGCTGATGGGAGAGAGGGAAGCTCAGGGGAGGCTGGCTCTTTCTGAGCTCTGAATGGAGAAGACAGTAAGGAGTTGGGCAGGGGGCAGAGGGAGCAAATTCAGCTGCTTCCCAGCTCCTCCTGTGCAAGACCCTTTCCAGGGAGCTTTGTTACTTCATTCAGAATTCTCAGAACACATAAATAGAAGTACCAAATAAATACCCCCAAAATATATTCCAAAGCCCTATACAGATGACTTAGTTCCGAATGACCAGTAGAGAAAATCGGGTGCACCAAAGTCCAAGTCATAGCCCACCTCAAAGAAACCCAAACCAGCATTGGCCCCAAATTTCTAATACAACAGAATCTTCCAAGTCTCTTGACTTCAGTGTAACTAGATTTGATCTAGCTCTGTCTGAGGAGAGAAGGAGAGTGCAGGAGAGTGTGTGTGTGTGTGTGTGTGTGTGTGTGTGTGTGTGTGTGTGTGTGTGTGTGTGTGAGAGAGAGAGAGAGAGAGAGAGAGAGAGAGAGAGGGAGAGAGAGAGAGATTGTATATATGAGAGATAAATAGTGTATGTGTGTATGAGAATGTGTGTGAGAGAGTGTGTATGAGAGTGTTTGTGTGTCTGTGATAAAGAGACAGTGAGCCCTTGCACATGTGTGCACACATGTGTCTGTGTGTGTGTGTGCGTGCGTGCGTGTGTGTGTGAGAGAGAAATAGTGTATGTGTGTATGAGAATGTGTGTGAGAGTGTGTATGAGAGTGTTTGTGTCTGTGATAAAGAGACAGTGAGCCCTTGCACATGTGTGCGCACATGTGTGTGTGTGCGTGTGTGAGAGAGAGAGGGAGTGTGTATATGAGAGAGAAATAGTGTATGTGTGTATGAGAATGTGTGTGAGAGAGCGTGTATGAGAGTGTTTGTGTATCTGTGATAAAGAGACAGTGAGCCCTTGCACATGTGTGCACACATGTGTCTCTGTGTGTGTGTGCGTGCGTGCGTGTGTATGAGAGAGAGAGAGAGAGAGAGAGAGAGGGAGTGTATATATGAGAGAGAAATAGTGTATGTGTGTATGAGAATGTGTGTGAGAGAGTGTGCATGAGAGTGTTTGTGTGTCTGTGATAAAGAGACAGTGAGCCCTTGCACATGTGTGCGCACATGTGTGTGTGTGTGCGTGTGCGTGTGTGAGAGAGAGAGGGAGTGTGTATATGAGAGAGAAATAGTGTATGTGTGTATGAGAATGTGTGTGAGAGAGTGTGTATGAGAGTGTTTGTGTGTCTGTGATAAA
Source organism: Notamacropus eugenii (assembly GCF_028372415.1). Classification (NCBI taxonomy): domain Eukaryota; kingdom Metazoa; phylum Chordata; class Mammalia; order Diprotodontia; family Macropodidae; genus Notamacropus; species Notamacropus eugenii. The sequence continues at coordinate 93,731,499 of NC_092879.1, read as the reverse complement.
GAGACAGTGAGCCCTTGCACATGTGAGCGCACATGTGTGTGTGCGTGTGTGTGCGTGTGCATGTGTGAGAGAGAGAGGGAGTGTGTATATGAGAGAGAAATAGTGTATGTGTGTATGAGAATGTGTGTGAGAGAGTATGTATGAGAGTGTTTGTGTGTCTGTGATAAAAAGACAGTGAGCCCTTGCACATGTGTGTGCACATGTGTGTGTGTGCGTGTGTGTGCGTGTGTGTGCGTGTGCGTGTGTGAGAGAGGGAGTGTGTATATGAGAGAGAAATAGTGTATGTGTGTATGAGAATGTGTGTGAGAGAGTGTGTATGAGAGTGTTTGTGTGTCTGTGATAAAGAGACAGTGAGCCCTTGCACATGTGTGCGCACATGTGTCTCTGTGTGTGTGTGTGTGTGTGTGTGTGTGTGTGTGTGTGTGTGTGTGTTCCCCGTCGCTGGTGACAGGAGAAATGGAAGCTTTGCAGATACTTCGAGTCTGCCAACCAAGCAGGCCTCTTCTCAATGCCCTCAGGGATTGATCTTTCCAAAGCAGAAATACAGCCCAACAAAGAACTCAGCTTTCAAGTTTCTGCGGACAGCCCTGACTCACTAGGCCCTCCTTTCCTGCTGCCCTCTCCTCATCATCTGCATACTAAATCTCTACTTGAAGAAATGAAATGCATCAGCAACTGTCATGCTGGGGATATAGTCAGTGAACAAGGCCAGCATATAAATATGCCTATTAAAAACTAAGCCACGAGTAATTGAGTCAGGGCCCTCTTTACTCCAATGTCACGTGTCTTCATAATGTCATACAACTCTTGGATGCAAATATTATAGGAGATTAGCAGGTGGCTAAGATAGCATGGTGGACAGTCAGGATTTTCCTTTTGTTAGAAAGTGAAAAGGAGGCTGATGGCAATGGATATTATACCAACGGAGGCCCTCCATGGAGCACAAAAGCACTATTTCTGAAAAAAAGAAAGCTACCATAAATAATTTTTGAAGACTGTTGATGCAAAAACAGAGTTTAATTCTGGGCATTTTCCTTTACTCAGTCAGGTGTCTGCCTTCCTTCTTGGCAATACTGCTCATGTAGAAAGAGGCATCCCATGGCCAGGAGACAGCCAAGAAGAGGAAGGGAATTTCCAAGGTATAGTCTTCTGGCACTAACCTAGCCCCACAGTACACTGGATGGCAGATTAGTTTGCTACATTCATGATCCATTACTTTCTGATTTATTATGATTTTAGTTGTAGGAAGCCCCCCAAAGCATGGCTACGTACCAGCCTTGTTAAATGGCAGAGGGAGGCATGGCAGAACCTTAGCAGGGGGCATAGCATCCTATTGCCAGGGGGGGGTTCCCTTCCATTTTGCCTACTCAGAGCATAGGATCGCCACTCAACAAATGCACACATGCACACATATACATACACACATACACATGGTACATTAGGATGGGAAAAAAACAAATCAGAATCCCAGATGAGACTGACACTATGTAATGTAGAAATGGGAATAAAAAATGAGAACCTAGCATCTTAACTCCTTCCCCTCCATTTTCAACTTCCTTTAATTAAAAAAAGGTATAAAAAAGAGAAGAAAAGAAACTACATATTAATTAAAAGTGTTTCGAAAAGTACTTCTACACGTCAGGATACTCCTGTTCCCAGATACAGGGGCCTGGAAAGGACCATGACAAGGTAGCCAGGTCACAAAGAGAGCCACTGTAATGGACAGTCTCCCAAAAGCCTTGCTCCCTTCCTGGTGGAAAGCACTGAGCCTTTCAAGAGCTCACATACAACTGCAAGAATGCTGTGGGAGGACAATGAGCATTCGTTCCTGCCACTTCTAGGAAGAAAGAAACCCAAAGATGTGAAGAAGGGACAACTAAAAATAAAAGGCCCATATCATTAATATTCAGCAGTTAATTATTGGTAGTTATTCACTTGAAACTATCACCCAGGTAACATGAAATAGAAAGGAAAGTTCCTCAGTCTAGTTCTCTTAAATATAGAGCGTTTCAGCTACAGGAGTTGGGCTGATGCAGGGACACGGAAGTAAAGCCGAGATAAGAGGAAAGTGGCAGGCTGACCAGGGAGAAGGAGGTGGGGTGGGGAGGAGGATGGATAGGGGGATCAAGCTGAGAATGAGCCAGGGTAGTGGCTGACCTGTTCTAGAAACTGAACCACATGGAAGAACATTCAAATGTTCGAAAAAGTATCATTCAACGGCATTTATGGTAGACTCAGTCAATGATCTGGTCAGTTTGCTGGACTGCTTCTGTTGTCATTATAAGGGATGGCTCTCTGAATAGAGATAAAAGTCATACATGAAGGTGAAGTAAAAACTGAATCTAGCATTCAAAATTATTTCAACAAAGAAAAAATAAATTTTATGCACCTACGAAAAAAGGCAAGTTTCAATAACGTAGAGATGGAGAGCACTAACTCTTTCTAGACATGAGACTCTAATCCAACACTGGCCAAGATATACTTGAAAATGGAGATTTGCCAATGGAGGCCAAACAAGGGATTGGAGGTAAAGAAACAGGACCAGACTTAGTGACCTTCTAAGAGAAATAATGAGATGACTTCCAAACAATTGAATGAAGATTCTCATTTCCTTGAGGTTCTTCTATCTCCAGCTCTGGTTGGAGTCCGGCTAGAATACTGTGGCCAGTTCAGGTACCCCATTTTAGGAAGGGCATCGACAAGCTGCAACACATCCAAAGGAAGGCGACCAGGCTGGTGAGGATACTTGAAATCATTCCACATAACTGGGAAGGGGGGCAGGAAAAGGACAGGAGCTCAGTTTTTAATTATCTTAATTCAATGCCAGAGATCTTTGAGAGCCTAAGCTGTGCAGGCCCTTGTGCTATCTCTGACTGGGGGTATAAAAAAAATAAAAAGGAAAACTGTTTCTGGTCTCCAAGGGACTTCTAATTAAAGGACTGTCATATGGAAAAGGATTAGACTCACTCTGGCCAACCTCAAACGGCAGAATGTGCACCCGCAGGCACAGGGCCACCTTTGGGCTCATGGCAAGGAAAAACTCCCTAACAGTCAGAGTTATCTGAAAATTGGACAGGCTCCCTAAGGAGGGAGACCTTCAAAGATTGGGTCACCACTGGGGATGACATTAGGGAGCAGATTGAGGTTCCAGGCACAAGGCTGACTGAAGAACCTTTTCATTTCTGGCCAAATGAGGGATTTCAGGATTATTTCCATTACTCTGTCTGAAGGGATGATGTAAGCTACCAGACTGTATTCCTTTGAAAGTATAAAAATATAAGCCAAATGCAAATAAAAATGTTTTGAAAAAATGAAAAAGAGCATTTGTTAGGTACTAACTATGTGCCAAAAGCACGGTGCTTTGTGGGTGCTTTGATACTCAACACTGGCTTTGCTGTAGTTCCTCTCCAAAAGCTCAGAGCAGGAAGAATGAGCAAGTAAAACCCTACGTGGCACCCACGCTGCACTGCTACTGAGGGGATGCTGTCTGTCATCTCCCTAGGCTTTTCTATCATGTTGCATTAGACATAAACTAAAGCTGCTCTCCTAGCCAAAGCTTTGCACTATAGCTCACCACCACATGCCAACAGGCCAAGAGGTAGGTACTTTGAAGAGGAACATGAGGGAAATACTAGGCTAAAGTGAAGACTGGGTTCATTCGTACTTTCAGGTTCCTAGAAATTAGCAGCTTAAGAAGAGTCTTAATCCTAAATGTGATGACTTAAGATTGGCACTTCCACTGGATCTTTGATTTGAAAAAAAAAGTAGTATTATTATTAATCTTTGGAAATGTATCATCATCAACTTGGAGCCTGCAGTGATCAGCAAGGAAAGCAAGCCAAGGGACCAGTTTGAAGACGCATTTGTTAACTGAGAGGAGACGGAGAAATGAGACTGCCCTTTCCTTGAAAGAAGAAAGAAAATGCTAAGAAGAAAGACAAAGGAAAAGAAGGGCAACAAAGAAAGAAGTCCAAGGATTTTGCTCTCCTGGGGAAGATATCCATTGCAGGGCTCATAATACTACTACATGTGCGAAAAGGAAGGAGGGAGGCCTGGGGGGTTGGCTTTCTGTAGAAAAAGAAGAGTCCCCTCCCATACACAATGAGGGAAAGAACAAGATAGCCTCTACGCTCTCTCCTAGGTCTAAATTCCACGGCTCCTTCTCCTCAGAGGTTTGCTGAGTACATGACAGTTTATGCAAAAGTGCCTGTGTAAAGAGAACCTAAAAAGCAGGAGAATGTTCCCAAGGAAGGATGCAGAACAATGAAAGACTAACCCCCTCCGGAACCCTGAAAGGTGGCACGGATGACCATGCAACAATGGAAAACTAGAGGCTGGTGACAAAGACCTAATCCTGAAGTCAGGGTTTGAATGGTTCAGAAAACAAAGGCATTTCCAAAGAGGTGAAACAACGTGCCTCTAATTCACATTTCAGCTAAGTGACAGGCCAACACGGTAGTCTAGAGAAATCAATCAACCATTACCAAAGTGTTTTATCTATCAACAGGAAAAAAAAGACTGGCTCGGCATCCAAATTCATTTAAATAGAGTTACCTCTATTTGGAGAAACAAATGGTAACATGCTAAAATATCATTTTAATGAATAGCTGTAATTCCAGCTTCCAATAAAGTATTCTGGAAACATTTAACCTAGAGAAAGGAAAGGGGTAAAGCAGGCTGCTTTTAAGCATCACCACCAGGGTGATCTCCCCAGAGAGGGGGGACCACAGAAGAAAAGACCAGGAGCAGAGTACTGGGGCTAGGGGGATGTAAAGAAGTCGATATAGTCTGGATGTCAGGAGAACCTTTCCATCACAAAGTGGAAGATGAAATGGGTATTCTACAACTTTCTCAGGAGGTTGGGAGCTTCCCCCTTACTGCAAATCTTCAAGGGAAGGCTGGCTGAGCATACTCAGGAGAGGATATAGAGGAGATGCTTGGTACAAGTGGCACTAGATGGCCATGGAGGTATCGTTCAACTCTGAGATTTCGTGGTTTGTTTGTTTTTTCCATTCTGGCCTTTGCTTATGAAATGGGCCTTGACACAATCAACATGTGATTCACCCTCATGCAGTTTTATAAAAAATTAACTACTGAAATTAGGAAATTAATTAACAATGACATAAATTGGCAAACAGCAAACAGCATATTCAGCATTGCACATTGCCTCCAAAGTATGATACCTCACTATAATTCTGTAAAGTCAATGTTAAGTGTTGGTCCAGTTGAAATAATAAGTGTATTTAAGAAAATAAAATGGCGCACGCAACAAGATTTGGTTCACCTTGGACTCAAGGTTCTCATTTAACAATAAAAACAGAAAATCAGGAGCACACCACGAGAGTGTGTTCAGTTCCATGGAAGAAACAACCCTATTGTCACTATTTAAGAAAGAAAAAATGGTCATTTAGTAGCCACAATTACATTATGACAGGAATGTGTCACAATTTATGAAATAAAAGGTATTTTTACGAAAAAAAGCAGCCAATGCTGTAAGGGCAATACAAAGTTGTGTGGGAAATAAGCCAAGTTTTTCCTCTACTTGAGCCCAACGTATGATACAGTGGAGACATCCTTCAGCAAGAAAAACAAACATCAAATTCCCGTATTGCAACATTTTCAAAGTTTAAAGACATGCATGGAGAAGTGAAAAGATACACTGATGTCTTCCATTTGTAAAATCTATCTTGCAATAAACTTCAGACAAATTAGCTCTTGATTGATTTGAGTAAGTGAAAATTATGATAAAATAATTAAGGACAAGCTGTTGTGAAGTAACTGAAACTTAATGCCATTTTAAGATTTGACATTATAAAAGGGAATCTCTTTGGAAAAGCATCACCAAGCCATGTTTGTCCAAGATTAGATTCAAGAATGAGCTATAAACACCTAGAGAAAAAGAAATTCTTCCATGTGATCAATTAGAAATAGTGGAGAGAAACAAGATGGCTCATCTTCCCTGGAGTCATGGATAATGACATGTTCTGGAAATACTTCTGGAGAAAACTTTGTACAATTCAGTGTTTTAATCTTTCCAAATTAAGATGGAAGGGAACAGACTAGAATGCTGTGGCACCAGGCGGCAGCAGGCGTGGCAGCAGTAGCAACAGCAGCAGGGGAGCAGAGAGAGTCAGTAAATCTGCTAAGGCTGCTCCCTGATTGGGGTCTGGGCATGCTGCTCCTGGCTGTACCCTACAGCCCCCACCCACCCACTCAGCATCTGCCTAAGCACTGGCCCCTGAATGGATGTTGTGTCCCCTTGCCACCATGTATGAGGGTGGCAGCTGCTCCCAAGTCTGGGGTGCAGGAAGAAAAGTCACCCAGACTTCAGGAAAACTGTTTTAAGTCGAGCCTTCAGAGATCTAATGGCTCCTGTCCAGTATTTCATTTACATGTCAGCCTTTTGTGAAAGCGCAGGCATGTCCAGGAGCTAAATGAGCCCCAGGAGAGCAGGCTTAGTGCCCAGTGAAGAAGAGCCCAATTCATTCATTCACTTACTCATTCATTCATTCAGGGTTGCACATCTCTTCTCCAAGGCTCTTTATGACCTCTGAATCCAGGGACCTTCTGAGGTAATTACTCCGTTTTTCTGAGCCTGTTTCACTTTCATTCTGTATCTCTCTAAAGAATTTGCTAGCCTGAGGACCCTTGAAACAGAGAAGGTGTGAACCTGCCTGCCTGCCTGCCTGTCAAGTCATGGGATGATGGGCTCTTCAGAAGTCCAGTGGTGAATAGGCTGTAATGGAAGCAACAGTCGTCACAACACATCAAAAAGGTCTTACCCCCGAAATCAGAAACACCTTGCAGAAGTCCAGGACAGGGAGAATCTGGAGGAAGCTTGCAGCTTCGAGCGTATCTTGAAGGTTGTCCATGTTAAGAGAGAGTTTCGCAGTGTAAATGAAATCAATGATTTTCTTCAGCCCAACTTTATTTACCCCATGGAGCTTAATGCACATTAAATCTTGTTCTTTCATACCACCTAGAGAAAAGGACATTGGGATAAAGGGAAGTGGGTATTTTAAATAAGGCAGAGCTCACTTCGACCAATACTCTGTAATAAAGTCAATGAAAAATCTTATAGGATAGAAACACTGATGTCTAAGTATCTTGAGTAATTAGCCAAAGGATGCTCAAGGTACCCAAGGAAGGAAGAGCAAAGATTTTCAAAAGGATCTCCCCCACTTAGCCCCAGGGGGTTTTGTCTGAAAAGGAAATGTGTGGAGGCCAGTATGGGCCCAAATGGGAAAACCAGCTGAAATCCAGATGCCACGTGAAGCCAGGGCCCCTCTTAACCTTATCTGCTGGTTTACTCCCTCCCCAAAGAATCAGAGTATCAGCGTCCTAAAGAACAATCTTTCACATTCGAGAAATGCTGACTTCAAATGAAGATGGCAAATTAAAAGAGTGCTCTACCTGTGAACATGGCCTTGAAGTAATCACTTGCAGATGCCATCATGGCCCTGTGAACAGCAAATGCTTCATCTCCATCTCCGGGGACAAGGCTCACATCACAAAGCAATCCTTCAACACGAAGCTGGTCAAAACCCTACGAGAAGATCACAACGTCAGCCATTCATTCCTTGAGAAAGAAGTAGAGTGCAGGTGACCCTTGGCGGCCTCTCCTTCTTCCTACAGCTGCATGGGCGGGTACGTGAGAAGGCTCACAGCAGAGAAGGTTCTTCAGATTCCAAAAGGCTGCTTACTAGTGGGACTACAAAAGAGACCCAGACAACCAAAGCAATTTCAGAATCCAGAATAATTACGGGATACTGATGAGGTCCCCAAGCTATCAACAGTATATTGTTTTGGGGGGAGAAAGAACATTGTGTCAAGCTTCCCTTTTGGGCTCCGTAAAATGAGGGGGTTAGATTAAAGTCTCTTCCAGGGCTAATACTCAATAAGAGAGTCTGTGCATATATGGACATGTATTTGTGTATACGTGCATGCATTTTTTTTTGGAGGGAGTGGGGGAAGAAGGCTTAACTCATAATTTCATTAATCAAGGGAATTCTTAGTATGCAATTCTCCTCCCACGAATACAGACCAACTACTCAGTAAAACTTACTCTTAGAGAGCTGCCTAGGGCACTGAGAAGTGAATAGATCAGCTCATGGTCACACAGGCATGACATGTGACAGAGGCTGGCTCTCTATCCACTACACCATACTACAACGGCTCATTTGCGCTCTCTCTCTCTCTCTCTCTCTCTCTCTCTCTCTCTCTCTCATATACATATATATATATGTATGTGAGTATATATGTATATATGGCTATGAGTGTGTAAGTCTCTACACATACATATACGTACACACAAATATATCTTTTTTACACACACACACATAAACACACACACAACTCTACAGTTATAGGACTCCGCAGAGTCCTATCCAGTTGCTTCATCGTGATATGGCAGTGAGCCAGTAAAGCACCAGTTCTGGTGGGTCCAAGGGGAAAAGGCCACATGCCCATCTGGGTTCGTTGTCCAAAGGCTGCCTATCAGGCGATGGAGAGCTGCCTGCTACAAAACGGCATGGTGCTAACTTGGAGGCCCAGGGCCTGGGTCTGAATCCTGGCTCTGCCACTCACTAGCTGCTTCAGCAGCTCCCTTCTCCTTTCTGGACTTCTGACTATATGGCCACTAAGAATTCTTCACTAGCTCTGGGTACATGATGCCCTGGAGGGGGCATGATCCTTCCCAATGGGTATAGTAATAGCTACGCTGATGAAATCAATGACAAATTTTTTCAGCATTCTGAAGTATCTATATTTATAGCCCATGGCAGGGAAAGAAAGAAAGAGACCTAAGAGAAGTTATACCTCATTTTAAGTAACTTTGTTCCCAGAATTCTTGTTAGAACACAGTCATAGCCCAGAATGCAAGGACTTTCGAGATCATTTTGTTCAACTCTGTTTCACTGAGATCTGGGCAAGTGAAAGTCACTTAGCAAGCAAAGATCATGACAATCGAATGTCTAAAATCAGAACCCTTCGATTAGCAAACTTCAGGCAGGAAGAGATCACGATTGCAGATGGTACCTACTGGCAAATGGGATCGATGCTAACAAATGCCCAAGCAGAAGGGAGCTGCTCTTGAATTAAGTCAGTCTCTGCAAATGAAGGTGAGGATCTCTAACATCAATGAAGTTTACCAGGACTGTGAGTGGCAATAAAGGGCCGAGATGTTCATTCAAAATCCATGCACCTCCATGCTCCCAACTGTAGGATGGAAGGGGAAGGGGAGAATTAAGTCCTACAAGAAAGTGGCCACATCTCATTGATTTCCATTCCTGTGCAATTTTTAGCTGCTCTAACAACTCCAAGAGAAACATAATCCTGTTCATTTTTGAGCAACGAAGGGCAGAGAAAGCCCTTTGTCCCAACCCCAGCGTATCCAGGTAAGGAAGAATAGGACTTCCTCCAACGGTGGCTCTGTCCCTACCTGCCCTACTCCTTTACTACTCCAGTACCTGTGGCTTAGCAGTCAGGAGACACGGACCAGGACTTCCTTCCGTCACTCGCTTATGGCCATTAGCCCAGATTTTGTAGCAAACCAAATCATAAAGCCTGTTTGCTACCATTCTGCCAGATTTCACTTAGCAATTTGAGGGATTGTAAATTTTCCTCAGTACTTAATATTCGTTTCTTTAATGTGCCAAATATTTCTGGGTTTAGATCATGTATCACAGAGATCATTTTTCCTAACAAGTCAGGAATTGAGTTCTGTATATACTGATATATTACTCTAAGGAAACTCAAGTGGGAAAGGGAAGTCTGACAGAAGTACTGGCCCCAACACTCACATCAGCCCATCACCGGGGAGAAAGAGTTGATGGAGGGAGAGGTAGAAAAAAGCTTTTTCCACCATCCTTTTTTTAAATTTGGAATTTCAGAAAAATTGTCACCTTTGCCTTTTTCAAACACCAGTCAACAAAAACGTTTATTCTAATTCCTACAAAGATACTCATTTTCAAACCCTGAGATTTTTTTTTTTATTTCCTCTTCTTTTCCATTAAACGACCTGCCAACTGCACATGAGATCAAGGCCAAGGGAAGGAGTAGGAGTAGAGCTTATCTCTGAAAAAAGTGAATGGGGAATCCAGGGGATACATTATAGACAGGCTGGAGCCACCCATATGTGGAGGGACAAAAGCACAGTCATCAGGCCAAGGCCAAGGCATGGGGCCTTCAAATGCAGGTGTGTACTATGAAGGCAGGAAAGGAAAGAAAAGATGGAGAGGAGGCTAGGGAAGAAGGGAATCATGGCCTGGCTATGAAAAACATCTAAGGAGAGACAAGAAGTGGTGAAAGAAAACAGGGAATTGGAGAACTGAGCCCAGAAATAAGAGCTAGGAAAGCAAGGGAATGCTATAGATCCAAAGTGTGGGGTGGAATGGGGAGGCCAGGAAGAGATAGGCAGCCTTCATGGAGACATGCCTAACCCAGAAGGCCTCTGTTCCTGGATGCAAAAGTGTGGGAGCAGGGGCCCTTAATCTGGGTTGCACAGACCCAACTCCAACCTCCAAGGGTCCATGGGTAAATTTCAGAGGATCTTGAATTGGACAGGGAAAACAAATGACATCTTTACTCTCACTAACCTTTGGTTTCTTTTGTAATCCATTGCATTTTATTTAATGCATCTAAAAACATGATTATGAGCAGAGATCCATGGGCATGTCCAGTCTACCAGAGGGTTCCAGGTCACAAAAATGGTGAAGAACCCCTGGGTTAAAGGGAACCCTGGATTCTTAGGCTAAAGAGAGTAGCTCAGGAAGGAGGAACTTGGACCAGCAGGTAGAAGCTTAGCCAGAATGACTCCAAGCCCAAGGGCCAAGGCCTAGAGAACTAAGGATAACCAAAGGGGCCTGGACTCAACTTACTGGTCCCTTCCGCCATTTAAAAAGGCCACTTCTCTTAAAGTCACCTTGTCTTTCCTTTGAGAAGATTCCAGAACCCCATCCTCACATCCATAGATGTCTTCTCTTCGCCCCATTCAGGACTTGAGGCCTCCACCCTGCCCCATTCCTCTCATGTCACTATGTGGCCTTTTTTGCCAAGAGATTTGTGGTCTGCTTCCTCCACAGCTAGCCCTGAACTCAGTTTACCAAGCTACCTCTCTGCCCTTGTAAACTAGCACCTATCTGTTTCTTAGCTCTGAAGCTCCATCACCATCTCATTTGCCATTCCCCTGTCTCTGCCATGGCATTCTCCTTGCCCCACACACCAAGATCTTCTCATTGGTACTGAGCAATGTCAATGGCTTTCAGTGCCAACTAGTCATGTCAGCAAACACTTATCAAGCAGCTGGGAGAGAAGAACATGGAGCCCAGGAGTTGTACTGAGCAGCTGGGACCAAAATCTCTGCTTCTATGGGGGAGTTTTCACCTCTTTGGTTGCCACAGATCCCTTGGGTCAAGGTCTGCTCAGAATCCCAGTTTCAATGCTATCAAATTGAATGGGTGCCTAGTGAGGTGGCACATTCCTTCTCTCTCACTAGAAAAGTTTTCAAGTTGAGGCTGTACCACCACAGGCATTCCTGTTCAGGTGTGGTCTCTGAGGTCCTATCTCGTTCTAAGAGTCTAGAGCAGGAAGGGCACTTTGGGCATAGGAAATAGTATGGGTAAAGGCATCCAAGTAGATAGGGGATCATGACCATTTCAGGTTGGTTCAGGATCTAGTGGAGCCTGAACTAAGGCTGGGAAAATGGCAGGGTCAGATTGAGGAAGGATAAAGAATATGAACTTTATGTAGGTGACAGGGAGGCCTGTCTGAGTACATGATGGCCATGGCTGGCTCCGAGTATGAGCAAGTAGCTGGGAGAAGAATGGTCTAGAAGCAGGAGAAGGTAGAACTTAGGAGCCAAGTAAGGAAGTGACTACAGGCAATCAAACTAGCGGCTCTAAGAGCCTGGAGCATTCTTCTCCAAATCTACTGTGTTCCAGGAAAGCAGCCCTCCTCACCAGGTTCATCTCTTCCTTCTAGGCCTTGGCTCCAACCACCCTCCTCCCACAGTGCCTTTCCCTCCATGATGAGGATCCTGCTTGTTCAGGTCAGCTCACCCCCACCTTCAGCCCTGCCTATCCCCTACATTAACAGCACTTAGACTGGGTATTGTGCAGTTTAACATTGAACCACATGGATGGGGAAAAGACAGAGACAGAAACCGTCATGCTTCCTGTCTCATCTGTTTTATCTTCCCAGCTCAAAGCTTGTAAGGCAGCAACCACCTCTCACCCTTCCAGATGGCCCTCGTGCCCAGCCATTTCCCATCCAAACCCCACTTCTTTCTCTTCCTCTGTATCTCCCTTCTACCATCTACCCCAACTCAAGTTTCTCTCTCACTTGCTACTGACTGCTGTTGCTCATGAGACCTATGGACAAAGCCTGACCTATACAAAGCCTAACCAATAGGGGTCAGAGAAATCTTTTTTTTTTCCATTTCTGTCTGGGCTCTCAGCTCCAAACTCTGGAAGAACATTGCCTGTCCCTGCACCAAATGGAAACTTCTTTTGGCTTCCATTAAAGGCAACTGGCAGAAAGAAGCAGCTGGCACTTCTATAGCATGATTTGCCAAGTTCTTTATGTACCTCAATGGAGTCTCACAAAAACAGATGTTCTTATCCCCATTTTGCAGATGAACAAAGTAAGGCTCCAAAAGGTAAATGGATTTGACCAGAGCCATAGAGGTGAAAACTGAAGCCAAGTCTCTCCTTTCTCCAAGTTCAGTACTCCTTCCATTTCACCTTGCAATCTTAGAACTCATCCAATCTATGGAGAAGCTGAGGCCCAGATACTTTCAGTGACTTGCCAAGATCACATAGCTAGATAGTGACAGAACAGGGTCTAGAACCTTAGTTTCCTTTCTATATAACCCCCAGTTCCTTCATCAAACCAGTTTGGCACATTCACCATTCTCCTCTTTACTGTGACCAAATCCACCATTCCTCAAAGGAGGAGTAAGGCATTCAGGCCTGGCCTGCTCCCTGGTCTCCTCTTCCCTATCTAGCTCAGCTTCAGGATGGACAGAGGAAAGGCTCTGTAGACTCCTGGCTAGTGAACTGACCATCAGCATTGGGCTGCTTAGAGACACATCGCACAACTCTTCTCCAAGTCCGGTACAACTCTGCCTTCCTTTATTTCTGGTTAGGGGACTAAGTTCTATATTGTTATGGTCCTGAAACAGAATTGAATTCTTTGCTCCCTGGGATCTGAGTTACTTCACTGTCTCCCACTGAGCATCCTTCGTGGGCAGCTGCTCATCTCCAGAGGACTCCATTCAAGGTTTCTCAGTTCTCCCTTCACCTTATTTGGGCTCCTCCATCCTTTGATTTGTTATTTACAGATAATCCAATAGTCCAACTGCATCTACCACATCCTACTTACTCCCTTTCTCTTGGTCCTCACATCCTGGCCCCTTTCACAAATCTGCTTCAGTTCTGCAACTCTAAGGCTCCTTACTTCTTAGTGATCACTGCTACTCAGTTGACCCTTAGCCAGGGCCCTGCCACTACCAAGTCAGGGTCTCCCCCAAATCTTCCAGGTCCACCAAGCTCTCTAACACCAACAATCACATGACAAACCCCTAGAGGTCCTGCACCAACTCTGGCAACTTCCAGAGCTGCTATAGGGGCTCCCAGTGCCCTCTGCCCTCTTTGCTGCTTCCTCTACAGGTCCTATTGCCATACATGGAAGAGTATATAAACTCTCTCTTTATAATCCTGTTCTAGTTTTTAAGTCACCCAAATAACTGAAAAATTCCTCTTTTGTCTTATTAGGCCCCACTGGGCTGGCCATCTGGGACCGTTTCCCCCTGTTCAGGACTCTGTGGGACCCCTCTACGATACTCCTTTAAGCCCCTCCTCAGCCTTCCTTTCCCCAGCTTATGCCAATTTCATTTCCATAACGTTTCCTAGTTGGGTCAATTTTCCAGCCATTTAAAAGTTTTTAGTACTTTTCTTTAGATGTTGACACTTCTCGAAATAGACATCTCTGATGACATAGATCGAAAGCGGACTCAGTAACAATGGCTTTCAAGTTCTGAGGATCGAGTTCGGGGACAAATAACTGGAAGTATTTCTTTGCTCACCAAATAGTAAACACATGGAACTCATTATCCTGAGGGAGACCATATAAGCTGAAAATACAATGTCATCTAGGCTTGTAAAGCCCTCTGGCAACCATCCAGCCTGTAACAACGATCTGTAATTTAGAAGATTGGGCCTGATTGACTGTTCTGTTCCCAACCAAATGCTTTAACTGATAGCTCCTGTTCTCCTTGGGGGTCATTAGCACATCAAAACGGTGTTTATTGAGCCTGGCAAAGGGCTGATCATTGTCAGACAACAGGAAATGAGGGGTTCAGGAAGTCAGTAAACTCTCAAGAATGCAATTCTCAAGATACAAAGGAAAACTCTTCCAGTGGTAGTTATGTGAAAACACTGAAGTAGATAGATACACAGGGAACTCAGTAGCTGAGATTTTTTCAAAGCTAAGTATGGAAGATGGAAACAAGGACAGGTAGGAGGGTGAGAAGACCAGAGCACAGTTCTGTAAAAAACAGTATCAAGAATGCAAGAGACTGGTGAGGGTATCTCCAGCCAGCCAGAAAGGTGCTCCAGGAGGGTGGGAGGGCAGAATGGAAAGGACCACTGCCTATAGGGCATGGAATGAGAATGATCTTTTCCTTCACAGAAGGGAATGCTCTTTGCCCTGGAAATGACAGAACAAAAAGGGTCAGCAGGGAGTTACTCCCCAAGGTAAGTAGGTGTCCAATCTGAGGATGGGGACAATGGCCCTGGTAGCAGTATTTAAGGGAAAACTAAAACTCAACTGGAATGTTTGCAGTCACTGGATTGGGAATGAGGGTTGGCAATGGCAATGATTTCTTCCTGGGTCATGTGCCAACAATTAGGCCATGATGCCCTCAGGTGAAGAAAGAGACCTTGGTGGCAGCCTTGGGGCCAAAGAGATGGCATCACAGAGGGAGACCAGCAAGCTGGGCCACTCAGTTATGCCTTGTCTTTAAAAGGAGATTTCATTAAAACAGCTAGACTGAAATGTTAGGCAGCACTACTATAAACAACTTAAAACAAGATTTAAAGAAATATTAACTAGGGAAGTACACCTGCCTTCTTCACTCTCCCTCCTTCCCTCTGCATCCAACAGTGGCTCCCATTCCAGGCCCTACACCCTCATCCCCAGCCCAACCCACTCATTCAACGCCTCTGGATTGGGGAGCTTGTTACACCCTCTGGGGACAAGGTGAGGGCTCCAGAAGGATACTTCAGCTCCAGCTATCCCAAGACATCCATCCGGGAAAATCTAGTGGGTGTAGATAGCCTACCCCTCCCCCCCCCCCCCCCCCCCCCCCCCCGGCTCCAGCCCCGCTTCCAGCTTCCAGAGCATGCTTCTTGTTGTCTACCATGACTTCCCACTTGCTACAGTTGTGAAATATTGAGCAAAGTAGTATTGGATTGTAAGGGAAAGGTCAGATCTCTCATACTGTCAGAAGACTTGATTGAACTGGAAAATAAAATGGGCTAAAATAGACTTTCACATAAACACAGTAGAGAAGTTTCAATTAGCTATTCCAAATAAAGGTGGGGCACGTGGAGGAAGCAGATGCTGTACAGAAATCACTTTGCAGATGACTGAAGTCAGATACCTGTGAGGAACAAGATTTTGTTCAGCTCATTTCAATGGCCACCTTTGCAAAATGCATCATGTACTCCCTACCTCTCCATGCATCCCACAAATAGACTTCCCAGTGTGGGGCCCTAAAGCAGCGGCCTAGGGGGCAGGCTCCCTAAGTAATTGCATAGGCCAAGGGTGAGGAACCTGTGACCTCGAGGCCACATGTGGCCCTCTAGGTCCTGAAGTGTGGCCCTTTGACTGAATGCAGACTTCACAGAACAGATCCCCTTAACGAAAGGATTTGTTCTATAAAACTTGGATTCTTCAGGCAAAAGGCCACATCCGAGGACCTAGAAGGCCACATGTGACCTCAAGGCTGTAGATTTCCCACCTGCCCCAAAGTAGTTCCCACAGACAGAAGAAGCGACAGAAACATGGCAAAAGGAGAGGCTATATTACCTGTAACACCACAGAACTATGGCTATTGCTCGTGAAAAACCGTGTAGTTCCAGCCTTGGATGACTGGAGGTGAGCGGCCATGCCCATATCGCTGTTAACAAGAGATACTTTCATGTGAGGGTCTTCCTCTTCCACCAGAGATCTAAAAGAATGGGGGGAAAAACACAACTTTAAGTCTGCTGTTTCATTCACAACAATGGATAATAGCTCAAAGAAAATCATGACACTACTGGCCCCCAGTTTCTGGTTCACTATTATGAGTCCGTGAAGAAATCTGAGAAATTCATGTCTTCCTCCAACACTTGCCCTCAGGGTTAGAGAGGTCAAAGAGGAACTCCAAGACAGACACACATGTAAGCTTGTCCCAAAGTGCTACCACAGCCTGCTGCTTTTCTAACATTGTGCTGGCTGGCTGCTTCTGGGGGACTTTGGTGGCCCGCTGGCACCATGCAGGCTGGCAGAGGCTGACCTGGCAACCCCCTGAAATGGAAGAAAGTTCAAAGGTGACAGGCAGTGCGTCTGCCAAATTTTTCATGTACATTTATTTCTAATATACAGTCATTCTAACGAGCTTCAGAAACAGAGTCCACTATGAAGGGAATGCTCCTTCCCTGCCAGGCGCTATCTTTCACTTAGCCCAAGTGTGGGCTTCTCCACAGAACAGCAGTCAAGTCTCTACAGCAAAAAGGATGATATATAAATAAAAGGAAGGCATTGCCCCATGCAGGACGAAAAGTGTGCATCTCTTCACATACCAGATTAAGGGCTTGTCAGGGGGAAAAACAGCAACACTCAGTAGGCCCAGGCTGTCATTCGAGGCCTCCCAAGCTTTTGGTCTCATTCTACTAGTTCCACAGGCAAAGTGGAATAGCCACCTTCCCCTAGTTTCCCAGCTTTGTTTCTTTGTCACACAATTCCCCATGCCTGGACTGCTCTCACTCACATCCTAAGCCCTGCCTGATGTTTAAAAGCCACCTTGATCCACTGGCTAGTTACTTACCACCTGGGGCTCTACAGAGCACTCCAGACCTTGTGAGGATACTTGCCATGTTCACTGATTATCTAGTGGAATCATGGCTCTCTCTCTCTCCGCCACTCCACTAAACTCATCCTCATACTGGTGAGGACTCTCACAAGCTCTGCCAGCCGAGCACCAAGCTGGAAAGGTCTTGACTCCAGACATGGAGGAGCTGCACATCTATGGATGAAGAACCAGCCTGGCTAAATCTGGGGAGACTGAGTAGCACAGTGGCCTCAGGAGAGCAAATTGCGCAGCTACAGAAACTCTCCCAAATCACTAAATCATCAAGGGATTACGATCTGTGTTGGGGAAGGGGAAGACAGGAAAGGAGTCCCTTAAACAATCCGCTGCCCATAATGGTCCCATAATAAATATTAAAGAACAACAGCTGACACTTAAGGAAGCTCTTCACAAACATTTGAGTCCAGTATCAATGACTGTTATCAACAAGAATATTAAGTGCGTTCACGCCTGCTGCTGTGTTGCTCCAACACTTGGCAGGAAATTGCTGACTCGTGGAAATCTGCCCAAGGCCACAGACAGGTGGGCACTCTGGGGCTCAGGTTTAGGCCTGGGGTCCAGAGACCCCTCCAAGGAGAGTCTGCAGGGCCCACGACCTGAGGAGGAGGAAAAAGAACTGACAGTTTTGTCTGCACTAACCTATTGCCAATAGCAGGCATTTCTTGGGATCTGAGCAGAGGCCCATGGGCTTCTTCACCAGGCAGGCTGACTGTCCCCCTGCCTGCCACAGGGGTCCAGGACTCAAAAGGAAAAGGAGCCCTGGCTTACCAAGGGGCCAGATTTAACAGCAAACTGCCAGACGAGAGGAAAGATAAGGGCTGAGACTGAGCTGGGAAATCCAGCTATGGTGATGGGGTAAGGACAGGGATGCTGCTGCCTCAGGACACTGAGCACCCAGCACCCAGCACCCTGAAAAGAGAAGTGTCAGGAAAACGAGGGAAGAAGAGGGAGGGTTCTCTAGCAAGAAGGGATTGTCAGGAGTGGTCCGTGTCACAGAGGTCAGGAAGGTCAAGGCATGGGAACAGACCATCACATTTAGTGGCTCAGAGCTCACTGGCAACTTTGCAGAGAGGGCTTTCTGCTGAGTTACGAGCAAGAGGAGCTGAGGCAACAAGAATAGACGGATCTTCTCGGGCTCTGTCCCTTTGCACTGGGCCTGAAGTGCCCTCCTCACTTCACCAGTGTCTCCTCCTCCCTGGGGCCTCTCCAGGTGTTAGCGCTCCCTCCCCAATACCTCACGTTTGCGTTCCCTGACATAATTGCTCTTCCCCAGAAGAATGCAGTCTGCTTGAAGGCAGGACCTAGCAGAAGGCACCATGGTCCTGACAAGAGGCTACCCGCACCTCTCAGTACAAGACCCAAAGGAAGCAAATCCGGAGGGTCACTGTGTGTCTTCCTGACTTTCTGAGTAGTTAGAAATCAATGGATGGCCAGGGGGGAGGAGCAGGTCTGAGGGCAGACGATGAGGTGCTGGCCCAAGTAAGAACAAACCAGAGCCACTAGATTTCCATTTGCTATGCTAAGAGTTGTCCCTGCTGCCAAGAGGCAGTTTCATCAGCATTTCATGGTGATTCATGGCAGAAATGACATACAAGGATTCTTCAAAAGTTCACACTGGCCCCAGCACTGGCACTTGCTCCCAGGACATGTGGACTTGCCTCAGATCATAGGTAGTTTGGGAGGGAGAGCAGAATTTGAGCTAGTGGCACTGAAGGATGGGTAGGATTTCTACAAGTCAAGATGCAAAGGAAGAGGTATTCCAGGTGGAAGAGAAAGCATGGACAAAAGCACAGATGTGGGAAAACACAGGAGGTGTAATAACACTACATAATCCAGTTTTCCTAAAGCATAAAATACTCATGAGAGACAAATGAGAGAGAGAGAGCTCTGCATGCAAACTGTTCTGGAAGGGTGTCGAATGTCATCGGGGGGGGGGGGGGGGGCGGTGCAACAGGGAGCCACTGGAGTTCCAGTAGCTAACATTTCTAGAGTACCTACTATGTGCCAGGCACTGTGGCCCTGGGAAGCAGATGCAGAAACTGTGGCAAACCAGTGAAATGACTTGCCCAGGGTCACACAGCTAAGGGCCTGGGATCTTCCTGACTCTAGGCTCAGCTGCCTGTGCATTTGGAGGGTTAACCTGGCAGTGGTGCCTGGCAAGAAGCAGATGAAGAAGAGACAGGAGGCACAGAGACTAGTTAGTGAGAAGGCTCTTACAATCACCCAGACCCAAGGTCAGTAAAGGCCTCCTTAGGTGGTAGCAGCAATAGTGGAAGTGATACGTGTTAGGTGATCACGACAGGACTTTGTGATTGGATACCTGGAATGAACAAGGGAAGAGCACCACCCAATGGAACAGCATGCTTGGGAGGAGCTGGCCTAGGATGGGGCCCTCCCTTGGCACTCCCATACTTCCAGGTTGCTTCTCTTCACCTTTGTTCCTCTTGCTTTGGTTCCCAGCCCTTGGGCACGTCTTTTCCCTCTGGCACCAGTCTCTTCCTGGGGTGATCCTAGGTGGGGCCTCCTCAAGTTCCAGTGTTCTATGACTTCTGTCCGTTCCAACTCCCACTCATGAAAACAAGCTACTTCTCTACTTCTTCTGATTCATTCATTCTAAGTCAGCGCACATCAGTGCAAAAGCCCTGGACTAAAAGGGAGAGCATCACATTTTTGGAAAAGGTGACACTTCGCCTCAGAGATTATTGTCGGATAGGAAGATAAGCCATAAATGCAGACAAGTGCAATGCATAGAATGGTAAGCTGGCTATGCCTGAGAGATCGGTCATGGCAAGAGTCCAGGGAGGTCCAAAGGGGCAGGAAGGCCATTCCTGAAGAGGGAGAATAGTAAAAGACTTCACGGAGGAGGCAGTGTTGAATTCACTGGCCAAAGGGGAGAAGTGGGATAGCTCAGAAAAACAAAGACAGCACAAAGCAAGAGGCGGGAAAGCCCAGGGGGTTTGCAGGGAGACTGAGGGCTATTCAGTTGGTCTGCCGAGCAGCCCGCTTAAAGGAGAGTGATACATGGCATGTCTACAAAAGTAGGAAAAAGACAGGCTGTAAAGGGCCTTAAATGGCAGGTAAAAGGTTCAGCATCAGAAATGGATCTGGCTTTCTCAGACCTTAAAGAAGATGCATTCCCATGTCTCTTGCTGCTGTGCCCTAAGGATCACTGGGCCTTTCCATTGGCCCTGCAGCTGAGCCCTCCTATGGCGTAACCTCCTAAAAAAGTGGGAGCTCCGAGAAAGCAAGCATTGCTTTTCTTTGTATTGCCAGTGTTTGGCACAGAGCTCAGCACCTAGTAAGAGCTTAATAAATGCTTTTCATTCATTCATGTATTTCTCTGACAAGAGTTCTTTGAACTAAGAAACGTTTAATGATCAAAGAAGGACACAATCTCTAATTGAAGAAATATGTCACTTAGGCAAGATTACTTAACGATGAGGAGCTACATAATTGAACTTCCCAGATAAAATGAAAGGTGATCCTTAAAGCACTAACTAGCATGCTCCCCTGCCTTTATAAGTAGACTATACTGCTCATAACTTCACGATGCTCTGCCACGACTCAGTCGGCTTTAGGAATCTCGATTCTTGGGCCCGGTGAGGCTCAATGGCTCTGGGTCTTCTGCCTCCTCTGCCTCTGTCTTCTCTGCCCCTCTGAGTATTTGAGGATCTCATAGCCCTAGCCTTCGCGCCTTCTGGGCCGCTGTCCTCCCAAGTTCCAGCGAATGGGCCTGAATCCTTCTCCTCTGGGCTGTTTCCATGGGCTTTCCCATTCATGTCTGTGTTAGAGATGTGGCCTTCAGTCTGAAGGGCAGGATGGGGGTTGTCAGGGGAGAGGATGGGGGGTGAACTGAGAAGGATTCTTACTCTATTCAAGAAATCTTAGTAATTGGCTCAAAACAGAGGGAGACAAAGGAAGATACATTTTTCTTCATCAGAAATCACTGGAAAGAAGCATTAGTGTCTTGTGTGCCTGCTCAGACTTTCCAAACGAATTTGCAATTTAAAAGAGAAAGGAAAAATGCTCATCAAAGGGGTATACTTTTTTTTCCTCATTACAAGAACACGATTACAATCCAGGGTTGTCCCTAAGATAGTCAGTTCCTTGTCCTAGCAGAGGGCTCTTAGTAACAGTGCTCTGTTGATCTGGTTACACCACACATTTTCTATAATGAATAATTCTGGACAACTAAATACTTTCTTTCTCTGACCATTATCTATGCAGCATGTAGCCACCATCAGGAAAGTCCAGAGGGGAGGGGAAGCCACCTCACACAAGCCCTCAGTGGCTCTTGTCTATTTCTCCTCACCCCCGGCCCACCCCCACCTCCTGCACATCCCAAGCCACTGCTGGAAGCAAAAGAAAAAGCTCTGGGATCTTGGAGGAGGACTAGTCTTGAGGTATGCAGGGCAGGGGCTTCTCTGGTTTGTTTTTTCTCATTCCAAAATGAGAGGACCAAGGGTCTTCAGCAGCATCCACTCCACATCATAATAAAATTCCTTGGTAGTGGTGTTTTCCTTAGAGTCTGGTGTGTGTGTGTTTGTCCTTTGTTGCCAAAGAAGACCATGCCATCGGAGAAATAATGACATGACTTGCACTTGACTTTGTTTTGAGTGAGGAAGGGTTGTGCAGGTCACCAGCCTCACTTCTCCTCCACAGCCATTTGAATCCAGTGACCAGATATTCATCAGGATGACTGGAGATGACCTAGGATGAGGCAACTAGGTTTAAGTGACTTGCCCAAGGTCGCACAGCTACTGAGTGTCAAGTGTCTGTTGTGAGATTTGAACTCAGGTCCTCCTGACTCCTGCACTGGTGCTCTATCCACTGCACCACCTAACTGCCCCGTTAGAGTCTGGTATAAAGAGAATGAACCTAAGAACCCTAACTAGCTATTTCTGCACCAGGGCAAAGTGCAAGCAGCATGCCTCAAAACCAGGATACCAGTTCACAGTCAAGAGCCCCCAGACATAGGTTTGAGATGCAGCTGGAGTGCTGTGTGACAAGCCTCTGGCATGAGGTGTCCTTCTGGGAGGACACAGGCTTCCTCTACTGACCTCTGTTCCCCCAGGGTACACATGGCAGTCAGGAGGATCAGTCTTTGTCTGAGTTCTCAGTTTGTGTCTAAGGAAACACCCAAGAGCCAGCCAGAGACATGCAGAAAATCACCCCTTCATGAACTCAGGTGCTCACAAAAACTTGTAAAACAATGGGAAACACTCCAGTGCAAAGCTTTATTGCAAGCAATGGGGAAGAGGGGGAAAGGGAGAGAGGAAAAGAAGACTCAGAATCCGACTCAGGTAGACACATGACCTTTGAGTATAACTCAAGTAAAGCCAGCACTGCATTGTGGGAGCACAGAGACCCCGGTCCGTTCAGCAGGAGGGGGTGCTCCCGCTGGAGGGGAGGGGGTGTTCAGGTACACCCTTCTGAGAATGGTGTTCTTAAACCCTGATTTTGGATGGCCTCCCTGGATCCGGACAATTTGTACATGAGGGGTTGGGCAAAATACAATCTGAGGATTTGCCAGCAGGGAGAAAAAACAAGCTGGTAGTGGACAATATATTATTTGGGGGGCCACAGCTATACTAACCTTTCAAAAATATTGTCAGTATTTTTCCATGAGTATGTTCTATAAGCCTACAGCCTTTGTTAAGGCAAGACTGTCATGAGGGCCCCAAGACCATTAGGTGTAATCTTTTAACACTGGTTTCTATGAACAGCCTCTATAAGCTACAGCCTCCCTTAAAGGGAGACTGTGATGGTGGCCCAATCTAATATCATAGGATAGAGAGAAGTAGGTCACTTGGTACCTTCCTACCTATTCTTGCTAACTAAGTGCTAAACTGTTCTATTTTTTCCATTTAAGAGCTGCAAATGCTTTCAGTACCCTCTAAATTCCCTACCCTGGGACAAAGCTCCAGTAACCCTACCCTTGTTACACAGTTCTGTTCCTGCCATACAATATGTTGGCACAGATAGAAAAGATTTCTCTAGAGAACACTCATGGAATGTTCACACTCAGTAGTCATGTCCTAATCCATAAAACAAAGCCAACCCTAAGCATCAAGAAGACAGAAAGGCTTGGTCAAAGACTTATTTATCCCCTTGCAGATCACCAACAATTTTTTAAAAATTAAGAAAGTATTTTCCCCCTTACCCAAGTCCTCCCCTGCAAACAAAGATAACTCTACTGGCAAGCTCAATAGATGAACTGGCCCAAGGGGCACAAGTGGAGAAAGGGAGCTAGCTGCCTTTTACGGTGGAGCTTTGAAGGCAACCAGAAGGTTTGGCAGGGGCACGCATTTGAATCCAAGAATGGAAACTTAAGATAGCTAAGAGTCAAAGTATATAAAAATTCCATCCATACAACTAAGAAACTGTGCTCCCTACCTCTCTTCTGTCTCTCTGTTTTCTCTGTCAATCCCACAGACAATCTCACATACACAGGAAAAAACCCTAGAATTAGAGATGAAATAGTGTTTCCAGCTCTCATCTCTCTCCCGAGCTTCAGTTCTGCATCTCTGTATCAGCCACTGCCTGCTGGCTATCGCCTCCCGGGTGTGCCATAGACACCTCAAACTTAGCATGACCAAAGTAAAAATCATCATCTTTCCTCCTAAGCCTATCCACCCTTCTTTCTAACTTCCCTGATTCTGTTGAGGTCGCCATCATCCTACAAGTCACCCACATGTATAACCTCAGGATCAATCTCAACTCTTCCCCTTTTCTTTGACCCTGCCATATCCAAGCAATTTCCCGGTCTTGTCATTTCTAACTCCTCAACATATCTCACCATCTGCCCCCTTCCACTCACTCACACAACACCCCCTCTTTCAGTTCAGGTCCTCACCAGCTCTCACCTTGGCTGTTCTATCTCTAACTCATCCCCTGTCAAATCTATACTCCATGTAGTTCTCAAGGGGATATCCTTGTTGATCCCCAAAGAAGTTTCAGTGTTCCGTATTGCTTTTAGGATAAAATATAAACTCCCCTTTGGGATATGTCTAGTCCCTCATAGCTGGATCCAATCATCTTTCTGAATTATTACACTTCCCCCATACCTTATATTCCAGCCGAACATGTGAAACCTAAACATTTCTGCATGGATTTCACAGTCCTCCACAAAGTAGATCCATCCCACCGAGTTAATCTCCCACAAGGCCTTTTCATCATAAAGAAACCACAACTTTATTCACTGACAAGAGGAGGCTACATGGACAAGTGATTGTGTATTTTCCAATAAGAAAAGCTGATGAATATTAGAGACTGTCCTTGTACTTCACAGAGATTAGTGACCCAACACAGGAAAAGATCCAGGCTTCCTTCCATCTTTACCCAAAATAGCTTACAAGACTAATGAGATGAATGGAAGGAAAAAAATCCATCTTCTAGTTCGGAAATGAGCAACTTATCTTCATCATACAGTTCAAAATCCTCTAAGTTATTTGGAATCATCTAAGTTGAACTAAAATTGTAAATGATAAACTATTAAATCAAATCATCATATTTTATCATTAGTCTACTATTACTGTCTCTGGGCCAGGATACACCCAAGGTTGGACCAACTGATGAGCTCTTAGAAGTCCAAATGTAACCCCTAAGTGGGATTCTATTCAAGAAAGCCATGTTTCATCACAATCTTCCCTCCCCCTTCAAACAGTATTTTATTATTTTCTGTATAGGTATTAGCTCTGTGTCTGGTACACTGGATTGGCCAGAGAGCCGTGGATTTTCAGTGTCATTTTCCCCAACTCTCAAAGGCAATCTCCCTAAATTATAGAGGGATTATTGGATAAAGAGTTCAAGGTCAGTATGTGACAGAGGCAGGGTCTGGATTTGAGTCCTCCTGGCTCCAAGGCTGTCCCTCTCTCTGCTGCCTCTCAAAGAACTGTCCAGTACAACACATGCTACTAAGAGGAAAGACAGATATACCAAAAAAAGGAGAGATGCTATCTAATCCTAACAGCTCAATCTCAACAGTGGGTGCTTAGTGGAGGATGAAATGACTTCATCTCATTTTAGTATCTGACATGTGGACACCATCCTAGCCTCAAGTTTTTAGAGACTTTTCCTTTGTAAAGTAAAAGGGATAATGGATTCTGGAATTGTTATCTTCTTACTTAGTTCCCAGGAGCTCCTCCCAAAGCAAAGCTCTCTCCACACCCCCTCTCCAATTCACAGCTTCCAGTGGATCACTCCATTCCACCCCAATGGCTCACTAGCTGTCAACCCATTGCCATGCTTTTGCACAAGTGAACGGATGACTAAGTGTTAAGAGGTCTCTCATGTCTAAAGTTCATTCTCTCTTCCTCTTTAACTCTTTATGATAACAGTAATAGTGGCTCACAATTATATAGCACTTTAAGGTATATAAAGTGCTTTGCAAATATTATCTCAATCTATCCTCACAGAAGCCCTCAGAGGTAGGTGCTAACTAAGGGAATGAAAATAGCAAGTAGTCATCAGATTGTGTGCCATCTTGGAGGGGGAGGGGAGGGAGACAGAAAAATTGAGAACTCAAAACCTTATAAAAGTGAATGTCTGGAAAAATACTATTAACTGGGAAAGAAGATAAACATGAATAAACCATCAGAAGGGATCAAAAAATACCAAGTGGTAGCTATTTGAATGAACCACACTGACTCCATCTTGTGACTCAGTTCTGGATCTAGCTCAGTCCCTTTCTATTCAATTACTGGTCTAGTTCAATTTCTGTCTTGTGAGAAAACTTTATTCAATTATGGGAATTGTAAGAAAACTTCACAGCATTGTCTGAACCTAGCCCTGCATAGCTGGGAAGCTGAACCAGCTGTCTCTGCTGCTTAGAGACCCATAACCAAGGACCTTGGCTATGCTGACCAGAAACCCACTGAGATCCAAAGATCGGTGCAAGAAGTTTTCTCACAATTGTACATCTCAAACAGCCCATGTGACTGAAAACCAAAAACTGGCACCATGCTCATCCACAAGTTGTTGTTTCCTTGGGCCTTTGACAGAATACAGACACCTGGGGGAAATGGGACACCTTTTTTTTCTGATTTCAGGGAAATGTACCTGTTCACTCTCTCCCTCCCAATTTGGAAAGTCCCCAATATTTCCTCCTGGCTAATTATTTTCTTTTAATTTACTGATCTTATTTGATTGTTTTAATTCATTAAAATCTGTCTCCCTCGGTATTCAGGATCCAAGCAAAACTGAGGAAGCCTGATCCCAATTTGTTATGCAATTGGCATGCACTGCTTAATACATCGATATGTTCAGAAGCTCTAACCTTTATTTCCTCAGTCATTTCATCTTTCACCTACCCCATATGATTATCTCCATTTTACAGATTAGGAAACTAAGGGCTGACAGAGTTTTACTAGTGCATGGAACTGGATTTGAACTCAGGTCTTCCTTACAGGTCTGGCACTCTATCTACTACACCACTCCTAATTAGTCCTGTACCATCTAGTTTCCTTCAAAGCACAGCTCAGGTACCAACTCCCAGTGAGGCTGCCCTCTGCTCCCAGCCCCAGTCATTAGTGAGCTCTCACTCTTGAAAATGTTCTGTATCACTTTTCGTGTATGTCTTACTCACTTATCTTTGTACCTAGCACTTTCCCCTAGTAGAACATAAGCATCCTGAGGATAGGGATTGCTTGTTCTGTGTCTTTGCATCCCTAACACAAAGCATTGTGTCAAGCACACAGTAGGCTTTTAATGAATATTTGTTGAACTGAACTGGACAAGTTGGAATGCATTCCAAGAGCTTGGCTGGGAGGATGAAGGGCTCACAATTTTGCCTCACCAAGATTGGCTGAAGGTATGTTAGACTGGAGAAGAAGATTCACCCAAAACATGACAGGTGTCTTCAGGTGTGGGAAGGGCTGTTGCACAGAAGAGGGATTCCATTTGTTCTGAACGAAGGGCAAGAACAAGCTGTAAAGAGGCGGATTTGGACTTCACAAGGTAGGGGCTTCCCATCACTAGAAGTCTTCTAGTAAATGCTATTTGGCCACTGAATGGGAATGCCATTGAGGGCATTTCTACTCAAGTGTATGTGGGAAAAGAAGGGCTCTAAAGTCCCTCCAGCTCCGTGATCTTGGCTACGCCACATGAACTGGGACAAATCATTTGGAGCCTCAGTCTTCTTATCTATGAAAAGGAGATATGAAGAGCTGCTCTGCCTGCCCTGTAGAATCATTGTGTTCTTCAAAGTCTATCAGAGGGAACGTTCTCTCCCTCCATAAATGTCCATGCCTCTTATTTTGGGCTAGCACATTTTGAAGTCTTAGGATGCTAAATTGGTAGTCAAATGTGACCATACTCATGGATGCTGACTTCATGCCAGTAGGCAAATGTTATTCTCCCTATAATTAAAAACTCTAGGTAATTCTATTTTTACTCAAGCTCCCATCAGATGTGCTGGCACCAAAGTCTTGGTTCCTTGAAGGTGAGAACCATGCACTCAGCAACCTCTGATTGCTCCAAGGACAGCAGCACATTGAGCTTCAATGGTATGCTTTTCTGTCATCTGTAACACCACCATCCACACTGAAAAATCTAACGCCTCTCTCCCACCTTACGTTTTGTCTCATCCATTTAGCTCAGACCCATTTTTCTGCCATGATATTTCTGCAGTGCAACTAATTCTATTATCAACACTTCCCATGTACAGGAAATAGAATGTTACTTAACTAGAGACCTTTCGGCTTCATTTTCATAGCAATTCATTAAACACCTTGATTTTCCCTGAGTTGACAGTATGGTTCTGCAAGTATACATGGAGGTTTGACAACATACAACCCCCCTAATATGCTGGGTGCATCTGGCCAAGTACTGATGATCTATTCATGTGTATGTTTTTAGCATGTTGCCTGTCATGTATACTTGAAAGACTCAAAGGCAGATGAGAAGATCTTGAAGAAATACATTAACTGCCAAAAAAGGGACAGGAAAGCACCTGAAAGTCCAATGACTGCAACAGCAAGTCTGTATGATCAGAACCTATGATCAGACGTGAGAAATACAGGCTAGGAAGAAGGCTCCGAGTGTATCTGGTCCAACATACGCCCAGGTACGCCTGGCCCACAGGACATTACCAGTGAGTGCTCAGCCAGCCTCTGCTCATGGAACTCCGAGAAGGGGAAAGCCCCCATTTCCTGAAGCAACCCCTTTCCACTGTGGAAGAGCTATGGTTACTGGGAAGCGTTTCCTTATATTGAGCAAACAACTTGGCCCGAGTTCTGGCTCTTTACGTCAATATATGTTAACTCTAAGTCCTCCTACACCTGACAAGTTTTCAAATTTTCCTTGGAAATGGGCCCAAACATAAGGAAAAAGAAAGAAGAGCTTACACCAACTGCCTTGAAAACCCATCTCTGAAGCTAAGTCCCACTTGTCTCAGTGTAAGAGGAAGGGGGCCATTCAACTTGGATCAGAAGCATATTGGGCAGCTGAGGCTGACTCCAGGAGGAGCCAGAATCATCCAGAAACTGGCAAGGGCTTGACATTTTAAAGACCCAGCTACTAAATCATGCTATCAAGACCTCTAGGAAAACATTCCAAATTTGCCTAAAATGTCACAAATGAACTTCTCAATAAACTCACAAATGATCGTACTTTAGTTTTTGCCACTGTGTAGTTTTGGGGAAACAAGCTAAAGTAGATTTTCCTCATCTTTTAGACTCTCCTGATTCTAAATTTGAGTCAGGACCCTCAAATCCTTGGTAACCATGATGATCCAGGATGAGATGGATATTGGGGAATCCCAGAACTCTTCTTCCCACCAGGGCAAGGTTCCCCTTGAAGTAACTAGAAGCTACATTCAAGTGAGAAATCAAACAATCCAGAGAAAAAGCAGATTGACTTTTTTTAATTTGAAGGTCTCAAAAACACTCAGTTTTCTGTTTCACAAATACCAACTCCAAAAAGCCCGAACACTCATGGACACCCAGCTGGTGTTATTTTCTATTCCATTATGTTCCAGGGCTTCAGTGCTAAGAGCCTCTCAAGAACCTACAAATTGGATTGTTCGAGAATATAACTCTTATTTGCCGGGTTTCAGGCTTGAAAGATTGCAAATGGTGAGAACATCAACTTGGAGAGAGATGGAATCAAGCAATTTATGCAGGTGGGATACATACATACACCTCCCCCAATGGGCACACGGGCTCAGTAGAAGGCCCAATGTTGCCATGTCTCCATTTGTTTCACCTAGAATAAATGAATAGGATCCCCTTCACCAAAGACATTCAAGAGACTGAAAAATAGCTACCCTAATAATGAAAGGCACGAGGATGAGAAGAGTTGAGTTCTCTGGAAGGAACCACTCAATCCAAGAATTGATTATTATGTCATTATTAATATTCAGAGATTTATAAATGATCTCCAAACTCAAGCATGAAGGTATTATACATAATCATGTATGTGTAGATTTTTAAAAATTTTAATTCTATCATTTGTGTTCAAACAACAGCACAAAGGCAGGATGGGGGAAGATATAACTGGAAAGCATTTTATGTGGAAAAAAAACAAGTTTGACATGAGCCAGCAATAGCTGCTAGAAAAACCAGCTATAGCATTCCAAACGAGAGAGATCCTAGTCTTCCTGAACTCTGTACTGGTCAGATAACATCTGGAATATCATGTTCATTTCTAGCTATCATGTTGTAGGAATGGCCCTGATGAACGGGTGCTTATCCCGACATGCTGCTGTGTATCCTAACCTGGTGATCAGAGGGAATCCAGGCCACATGATGATAGGTTCAGACAACTAAGAATGTTTAGCCTGGGGAAGGAAAGACTTAATGAGACCTCAAAATTGTTATCCATTCTACAAAATACATAGAAGACGGCTAAGCCGACATGAAGTTTCAGGGGACAAACTAAAGCCAATGAGTGTCCATTTCAGGGATTAATTAAAGGGCTACAGATTTATGTTCAAAATGAGGAAACTCTCTAACAATTTACTGGCATCCCCAAACAGAGTGAGCTGCTTTGAGGAGTAGTGAGCTCCCCATCACTAGAGCTATTCATACAGGGATGAAATAAAGAAGGATCTGTGGGGATGAGGGGGTACTGCCGAGGCTGGATTGGAGCAGTATTTCCCAAATGATGAGTATTTTGACTGGTCCATAAAACCTTTACTACAACCCCTCTGAATTAGAAAAATGACTATGTCAGGGAGCTCTGGCTCCTTGAGGTTAGGAGAAGCGAAGTGAAAGGAGGAGGGTCAAAGCTGCCTGGGTCAGAGCAATCTACAAGACACAATTTTGCTATTTTCACAGGATGGTTTGGCTTAGAAAATGCTGGACTAGACAACCTCCAGTCCCTTCCGGCTCTGAGAGTCCAGGTCTTACCACAGATATTCACCAAAAACTGGGCCAAAGCTATTTTCCCACATCATACATACATCTTCACTGGTATACATGAGGACAGCTAAAGCCAATGAAAGTAAGCTTGCTCCAAGCTCTCAGACACATAGCAATGTTGGGAAAATCCCCATCCCTTACAGACCAGTTTGGTTTTGGTTTGCCCCCAAGACTTCTACGCCCATTTCCACATCTTCAACTACTATTTGCCATCACTAATTTGCTATCGTTGTGAAATGTATTTTACTAAATACGTTAGTAGATGGGGTAATACAAGAAAAGGCTTCTAAAATGATGAAAATCAGAAAGCAAAAAGCCTTCAGAGACAAAACACAGAAAGCCAACTTTTTTTAAATCTACTTTTCAGTTTTTTCTTTGTGAATGCCCACCCAAGTAACAAAAAGCATTTCTGCAGACAGTAAAGGAACAGTTTGGCATTCTGTGCCAGGCAAAAAGAAGTCAGCTCTGCGTTCTACCAAGCCAATCACAGCAACTTTCTCAATATTCATCTATGGGGTAACTGGGTCTTGGGACAAAATCTGGGCTTCCATTTGGAAGCATTAATGCAACAAGCCTTTCCAAAAGGAAATCCACTGAACATTGGGGATCAAAGGAGACAATGTCTTCTTTAATGACATTCATTAAACCCGTGGTCACAAACAGAAACTGCTTTCATAGTCATTGTCTCAGAAAAGTCACACTGGGAGAGTGGCTATCTTATTGCTTCAATCTTACATTTCATCATTTCCAGGCCCAGGAGAAGCGACTGTCATCATTCCCATCGTCGTCGTCATCATCTCCTCAATGTTTGCCAAACACTTTGCGTACCTCTTCTCATTCAGTCACTGATTTTCCCCAGTTCATCACCCTTCCTTCCTCTCTATTCTCTGTCCCTAAAAGGTGAAACCTTGATAAGAGCAAACAAGTCATTGTTTTTATCACACATCCTCCATCTCCCAGGATGGCTAGTATTAGCCCAATGCTCAGTGTGAGCTGCCAAGATACCAGAAAGGAGCCACTTAAGGTATAAACACACCTTCAGTTTCCTGAATGGATCATTTTTGATTGACCTGGGAAATCCAACTGTTCCCACCTGTGGAACAAAGCCTCTCCCTTTGGGAATTGCTTACACAGAGCGCTAGACAGCCCCCAAAGGTAAAGTTGGACACCAATTCATCTGCTGAGGGACAGTCACTGTAACAAATACACAAGCACAAAAATATTGTGTTTCTACCAATATATGCCCCCCCTCCTTTTTAGGTGGATTGCCTTGCACTCACTGTATGGTTTGGCAAACAGAAGGGAAAGCAGGGCTATAGCTAACAAGATCCAAACTGAGGCTTTAAAGATGAGTGCGTACAGAGAGAGCTCCCCCTTCTTAACTCCCCAGAATTTTATGCAGTCAACTCCGTCCCCCATCCACCATTCCAACATTTCGTTGAAATGTTCAAGGCGCACAAGATGAATAGGTATTTATTCCCCTTCCTTTCAGTTCTCGGTGAGGCGAATGTCATTTGGCAAGGCCAACAGCTGAGCTCCTTAAAGGGGCCGGGGGGGGGGGGGGGGCGGAGAACTTAGTGAAAATCTCAAGCCCAGAAAGCAAGGACAAAGCAGCTAGACTCTAAAGCTGGAAGGCCCAGGTCTGTCTCCATTTTGATTGAGCCTTGGCCCTCAACACAACCCTGGCCACTGACAATTTCACGACCAAGGCAGGACTACCAGCACCCCCAGGGTACTGGGTGGGTACTGGGGCCACTGGAGAGAAGCAGGACCCACCCCAGACAGGCAGGCACTTGCTGAATAGGCTTTCCATTTTGTTCCCAGTTCAGAAGTTATTCTATCGCTATAACGGACTTTTAATGAAGTTAAGAAACCCTTCTACCGACATTTCCAAAGCACAGTCTTTGAGAACATGCAAGACATACCTTAAGCAAGAGTTCTAGAAATGTCGAGGCCCGCCGCCAAACGTTCCTCCCCCCACCCCCAATCATGGAACTATGCTCAAATAGATGCTAATGTGGTCTGAGGGGGAAACACAGGTATAGCACAAAGGCTCATCTTCTTTTTCCTCTTTGGCATCTTGCAGAAGAACACAAACATATTTAACTTCATATGGACACTCATTTACATGTGATTATTGCATATGTACGAAACCTATTATTTCTCAACCTGCTGGTGTACTCTTCCTGTGGCCAAAGTGCTTCTTTTTCAATTGTACTACAGAATCTGCAGACCCCAAAGACAGAGCAGCTTCACATTGGCTCAGTACCCCACCAATGGGGTGGGGCAGTTAGAAGGAATCACACTGGACTCAGGGCATGATAACTAGCCTATATGTGCCCTGCTACCTCGTCATTTTCTCTGACGAGTTCAGGAGTTTCAAAAGAGCTACAAAAGAAGCGATTTTTGTCCAGGCATCTCAATGAACTTTTCATTGAGTATTTGTGACAAAAAACTAAAGCACTCACTTTAAAAACCTGGATGACAAACTCCCAAGGTGAGCTTTAGGTTCAATTTCCCAGGCTCTCTATACTGCATCTGCAAATATAAAAGCCTTCTGTACATTTCTGTGCAAAGAAGACAGATGTGCCAACTGACTAAGAGAGTCCACTGCCATGGCCAAGTGCTCTTGGGTAACAGGAGACATGCAATTACATCTGATATTCTGCAGATGTGCTCCCCCCATGTACAACAGCAGCATACAGGAGCTGGACTATTTCTCAAGGTTCGGTAGCCTAAGCCCATTCCCTCATATCCCCAGGGCAAAGAGGTTGATGCTTAAGCAAACCAGGGAATTCACAGAAAGACGCTGAATTTAGTTGTTCCCAACCAGGCAAATAATACAAAAAAACACAATAAGTTGTTTTTTTTCACTGCTGTTTTTGTCAAAACTGGGAAGAGCGTTGTTAATAAAAAACAAACTGTCGATTTCATTTTTGGAGTAGTGACACAGGAATCAGAAATCGTGACTATCTCTCATCAGATGAAGTAAGAATTGTTGATTTGTGTGCCTTCTGTTCAATTTGGCCCTCCAGAGGAGTTCACCTTTGGCCTGCACTGGCCACTGGGGAACAGCCACGTCTGATTAGCTCAGGGGCTCCATACACACACACACACACACGCACACACACGCACACACACCACACTCACACACACACACACACACACACACACACACACACACACTTCGAGGACATTTCAAACCCTCACCAACCTGTCACTTTCCTCTTTTCCCACTACATTCCAATAACATGGGGCTTATTTTTCCATCAATGGGGCTCATCATTTTAGGTAGAAAGCAAAATCGTTTTCACATATGCTTAGATGGAATAACTTGAAAAATCTCCGAGAGCAAATATGAAAAATAATCTGCTAAGGAAAAGCTGAGAGAAGCTGGGGCCAGCAAGCCTGCCACGTTACACCAATTCCCTGCTTCCTAGACCCCAGGGGGGCACCTGCACAACTGAAAAGCTTGAGCCGAGCCGAGCCCAGCGGTGGTGGGGCGGCAGCAGCAGCTGAGGGGCTTCCAAGCATCCCTCACAATCAAGATGTCACTGGACATCCACACCCCCAAGAAGAGAAAAACTAAGTGGGAAAGCAGCAAAATGGGGCCGTAAGACACAAGCCTCGACACCTTGAGTGGATACCCTTTCCTGACTAGTCAGTGGGTGCGGGCATTTGAAACAGCAGCTTTAATTCCAAAGCCTTCTTTGTACTGAAGGGAGAAAAATGTGAAAAAAGCAAGCTTCCCACCCCCTCCTCCACCTAAAAAGAAGGACTCATGGACAGGATGGAAAAAGAACAGTTGATTACACTTCCTGGATTTTCTTTTTGCAGGCACAGCTTTGTGAATGAAACACACCAAACAAATATTTTAATTAAAAAAAAATACTCCAGTAAGGTATCCCCCAAACACTCAGGCTCATGTTTATTTCAAATCTATTTGGTAAACTGAGGTTAGTACAGCAGGTATATAGACACACCACAACCACACAACTGTATAAATAGAACACAAATACTCCAACCTTGCCACTCAAGGCTTTGCGCTTCATTATTACAAATTGAGAAAACTTTGAAAGCTGCACCTCAGCAGAACAGGCTATGGAAAATGCCTCTCCTATGCTACAGCAATGCTACACATTAGCAGAATGCTCACTTTCTCCCAATCCACGGAGACATTTGCCAAAAATTGTTAAACGCACCGAAGCTAGGAGGGATCTGGACAATGAACCATTAGACTAAGATTAGGCAGCAGTCACTTTAGGACAGACATGGTTCCAAAAGTCACAGAAGGAGACCTGGACCTTGAGAACCCCAAATCCAACTTTCCAATCAATGAGAAACAGTCAAGGTTCACTCAATGTGAAAATATTTATTATAAGGTGTCTGCATTTGATTATTCTCAGAAAACATGCATCACTTAGAAAGTTCAAGATGCAAAAGCCATGCTGTGGAGGCAAATCCCACATAGGGAGAATGTGACCATGCCAATGTCACTGGAGAGAGAGAACATGGCATATCAGGCCACTGGGTAGCCTGTCTCATGAAAGAAATCCCACCTCAAGAGCCTATTTGCTCTCACTTACATGTATGCCGGTGAAAGTGGCGATGACCTGGAGGTTTTAAGCACAGGAACTGGGAATTTCCAGATAGCAGGAGAGCTCGTTTTCCATTTCAAAGGCATGTTGTCACCACGGTACTACAATAACAGTAAACAGTGTTTCCATAACACAACACCAACTGCCCCTTCTTTTCCCCTGCCACAGCAGAACCTGAGGCTGCTGCTGCTGCTGCTCTGAACCAGCCAAAGAGGCTGCCGGTGCCCTCAAACCAAATCTCTCCACCAGAAAAAAGAAGGCTGCGAGGCATCGCCTGGCCCCTCTGCTAATCGGAGGAGGCTAGCCTCTGACCTCCACAATAATGCCACCTCAGTAGAGAGACTGAGACAGCAAGAGGCAAAGAAATGCCTATGCGGGGCTCACAATGCAGCTTTAGTTCAGAAAAGCAGCTCGGGCTCAGGGTACCCCCTGGCTCGGGTGGGTAGCACCAGGAAAAGCTGCCGATGCCACAGCTGTGCCTTGGCAGGAGAGCTCGGGCTAGCCTCTACTCTATACATCTTAACCTGATTTCTGACCAATAGAGGCAGGAAAAAAGCAGGACAGAGATGGGACTCTAGCCCAGAAAGAAGCCACACACCTACCTACTCAGAATACACTTGTCATCCTCAGAACAGTCTTCCTTGGAGCTGCAACAATACAAATGGGCTAGTAAGCTCAGCATAGCCTTGGGCCACTGCTGGAGCAGCTGCGCTGGGCTGGGCAGGGCTGAGCTGGCCTGAGCTGGGCCACTGAATGCAGCAGCAGCTGCCTGGGCGCCTCGTATGTGAGCTCTGAACCAGCACCCGCCTGGCTATGCCATTAAGGAGAGCGCCCAGCGCCCGTCCTTCATATCCATCGTGCGACCAAGGCCAAGTGCAGGCAACCCACCCCCCAAGACGGCTGCCCGAGCCTGCATGGCGTGCCCATCAGGCCGGGGGCTCTCCTTCGCCTAGGCTGAGCCCCAGGCAATCTGAGCCCCTGCGCCGGCATTTGACAACATCTGGGGCAGTCCCACGGACCTCCCTCCCTCCCTCCCCCCTCCCCACCTGCTTGTCTACCTCCTGTAGCGCGGCAGCAGCAGCAGCCCGGAGCTCTGCTCCTAAGACCCTAATAACCAGGGACCCTGCCCAATTCCACAGCAACCCCCGTCCCCTCACAACGACCCCCACCCCCACCCAGCTCACAAATCACTGCAGCCCGCCTGAAATGGAGAGGAAGGGGAGGTGGGGGGGGAGTCCACCCGGCAGGCAGACGCTGTCCTCGAGCAGGTGTCCGCTAGCCAGGGAGGGCAGGGGGCAGGGATGGAGAGAGGGCAGGGGGCAGGGAGGAGAGGAGGGGGCAGGGCAGGGAGGGTAGGAAGTGGGCAGGCAGGGGAGGGGAGGCAGGGAGGAGGGGAGAGGACAGGGCAGGGAAGGTGGAAAGGAGGGGAGGGGCAGGGATGGAGAGAGGGCAGGAGACAGGCAGGGTAAAAGAGGGAGGGGGAAGGGCAGGAGGCAGGCAGGGCAGAGATGAAGGGAAGGGGCATGAGGGGCAGGGAGCCGGGGCTAGCTGCTGACCTCCAAGGCAAGCTGGGCAGCGGCGGCGGCAGCAGCAGCAGCGGCGGCGGCGGCGGCGGCGGTGGCGGGAGGGGCGGGAGCAGCAGAGGGGGCAGCACAAAGAACAGCTCCTCTGGGGGCGGCTCCGCTCACTCGCTCCTCGCTGGCTCCAGCTGGGCTCGGGCTGCACTCAGCTCAGCTCCCAAGGAGTGCCTGCCCGCCTACAGGAGGGGAACCCGGGTGCAAGGAGCGGGCCGCTACTGTGGCCGCTGCCCGGCTGCCTGGGTCACTTCCTTGGCACACAGCTGCCCCAACACAGAGCTGAGCAGCCCGCCTGCCCTGCCGCCGCCGCTGCCACCTCTGCCTCTGCCGCTGCTCCCGCCGCCGCCGCTGCTGCTGCCACCTCTGGTGGTGCCGCCTCTGCCGCCTCTGGTGGTGCCGCCTCTGCCAACACTGCCGCCAAGTGAGCTGAGCAATGCAAGCCAAGCCAAGCAGTGCCCAAGGTCTGACAGGAGCTCATGTCCCCAGGGATGCAGCAGAGCAGCGCAGGAGGGAAGCCTTTAAGTCTTGCTTTCCCCTCCCTGGGCCTCAGTTTCCTCCTCAGTAAGAGTGGCATTGGCATGGATGGCAGCCCCAAGATCCCCCTCCCCCAACTTTCTGCACCTCTATGAGGCAGGGGTTCTAGGCACTATTGTCCCCATTGGACGCATGAGGAAACTGAGGCTGCTTCACCTTGGACATCATCCAGTCCAAAGCCCTTCTTCTACAGATGAGGAAACTGAGGCCTCCTTGTCCAAAGTCACATAGCCAGTAAGGAGCAGAGGGAGCACCAGCCCAGGGCTTCCTGGTTCCCACTTAAGGGTTCTCACCACTCTGCCAGGCTCGCTCCCCACCTTCTTTATAGCCCACACCAACTCTCCAGCAAGTACCAGCTGAGAGTGCCACAGTGTCAAGTTCAAGTTTGTAACCAAAAGGTAAAATTGTGCTTGCAGCTAAAATGGGCTTTTACTTACTTTCCCAAAATTATTTATGAGTTTAAGATGGAGCTAATTAGAGGGGAGAGGAGGAAAGGGAGGGGAAAAGGCTTTCTCATACACATTTTAAAGACACAGTGGAAGTGCTCACTTAGAACAGAACTGATGCTGACTTCCAAAATTTGAAAAGAGGTCATTCAAAATTCGAAAACTGCAGCTTGAAACTGTCTAATCATCACTCCATGAGTCCCAGAGGGTGGCTGGCACGGCGGCAGGAAGGAGGCCTAACGAAGGCCTCCCATTAAGAAAAGCCAAAGCGGATTAGGATGGAAATCTCCTCTCAACGCGGGTCGTCCACTAACCAGTATGAGGACGCAGGACGCAGGCCTGTCTGCCACATTCAGATTCATTTTAATCTAATCCACATCACCGCCCCCATAAAACCTGACCCCCTCAAAGGAGGAAATTCTCTGGAAGAGAGCCCCTCCCCTACCTATTAAAACCCTGGAAGGAAGGGGAGTGGAGAGGACAAGGGCACCAAAGGTATCTGAAAACACCATTTACTGTTCAAATTAAATGATGGGACTTCTTTAAGGCACAGGATGATAAGATTTTGGAAAGGTGAAAAAATCTAAGGCAAGAGAACAAAATTCTCGATTGTGGCCTGCGTGTTCACAGCTTTGCTCCTTTGTGGCAGAAATGACTAGCTATTTTCAACGTTCACCGCGTAAATCTCACTCATTTACTGCTCAGGCCTGTGTTCAGCACACAATGTGGCAAACCTCTGTGAAATGAAAACCCCAAAGCTAAAGAGCTCTCTTTGATGAAGCCCTTCCTTTACCAGGTGAGGAAACTGAGGCCCAGATAAGTACCCTTTCCAAGTGTGCCACAGAACACTGGACTCCTCTCCAAGTCAGTGCAACCTTACAGGGCAGCATTTACCAACACCCCTGGACGGGAGGCTGAGCTGCAGTCAAAGGGACACATAGTGTGAATTAGGACAGAGCCAAGACTAGGGGAAAGTGAGGCAGGTAGATGTTCAAGGAAGGGCAGTGAAGGACATTAGTATTATTCAAAGGAGCCGGCAATTAGAGCTTGAAGTAGCCTTGGAGTCCTCAGGTCCAATCTCTTCATTTTACCCATGAGGCCCAGGGATGTTAAGATATGCCCAAGAACACACAGGTCAAAAGTATCTGAGTTGGGATTTGCGTCAAGTCTTCCTGACTCTTAAGTCCAAAACTCTGTCTCTCAGAACTTTGTACACTAGAAAATGCTACTTTTGATGACATGCCAGTATTTTATTTTTCAGTTCCATCAGATCCAGCACCACAGTGAAGCTGTAAAACCTTGGAGCAGCAGGCGCCAGGGCACAATTCTCAAACTTGGTCTAAGGTGCACACAATGGCTCCCGATGTTCCTTTGGTTTTCCAAGAATCCCCACTCCTCCCACCTCCTCCATGAGGTTATTGCATTCCGCAGGTTCCCAAGGTCTGATCTTTCTCAAATCCATCAGCTCAGAAATGTTACCGTGGCCCACAGAAGTCATTCACCCCTCTCATTTTCTTGAGCTAATACCAACAGAATTAACCAAGGGAGGCTCAATTGCCTGGGGCCCCCTGAAGCCTAGACCCCTCAAAACATATAACACAGTTTGGACAATGCTAGTTTCAAACAGATCAACGTTGTTCTCAATGTTTGATAGCTTGTCTCCAAGTCAACTGTCAAGTAGATTGCTCTGTCCTACAGACAATGACTTGGGTGGCTCCTCAGGGCAATCACACCTCCCTCCAAACATGAACTTTGTGGCCTTCACTCTACCAACTGACGTAAGACTTCCTTCTATACTAGTTATTTATGTGATAAAGCCTTCTTGGAAGTTTGAAAACTTTCATGTCATGTAACTAGCCTCTCTCCAATCTCACAGGTTGTGGTACATACTTGTCTAAGGGACTATTTCTTCTCAGAGCTGAAAGATAAACTTCAGCCTTGGTTAATGAGTCTTCACTCCAGTAGTTCAGACTGGGACCCACATGCATGGCCCCATTAGCCCATGTGATCCTCATTCATGTCTCTCTTGCCATTCTCTCGAGGAGCCACCTGATGTGATTGGCAGGGGGAAGGGGAACCTAGGTGCATTAGAGGGGACCCAGCCTTCCCACTCATCATCTGTTCTCACTCATGCTCACTTCCCTTGCCAGTTAACCATGGCCTTAGAGACAATGAGTTATCTATCACTGGCTCCAATTTGATAGCATCCTAGTCCCACGACATAGCATGGGGGCATCTGTGATCACAAGGCTTGGTTTCTGGAACCAAAGGACCAAACCCAGAGAGGCCAGGAACAGTGAAGGATATTCTCCTCCTCCTCCTTTAATACTTAGTCTGGCACAGGCCAGGAGCCTACAGCCACAGTCCACAAACCAGATCCAGAGTGCCCAGCCTATTCCTAATTAAAAACATATATATTACCAAATGCTCTCTCTCCACATCACGCACCTGAGCCTGAGGAGAGGGGCTAGGACTGGGTCACAACCACCAGGACTCATTTACAGACACATTTGTACCAGTCCATCTCCTGGCTCCCAGGAGAGAATCCCACTGAACCCCACAACTGGAAGGGACTCGATCAATCATCTATGTCATGGAACCCAGTCAACTGAGGCCTGAAACAGAAGGCCATCAAGTGAGCAAGAGAGGCAGACTCAGAAGCCAGGGAGGTTGGCCCCCTATCTGCCCCACCCCCAACCCCTGCCCCAGCACCCAGCTCCACAGGTAGCAGGAACCCATGACCACAGGCCAACAATGGAAAACCAGACAGCTCTTACTACCCTGACTTCACCACCTAGGAATACTGCTGTTGTGTTTGTCCTTTGTTTCTGAAGAAGACCATGACATCAGAGAAATGATGACCTGACTTGCACTTGACTTTGTCCTGAGTGAGGGAGGGCTGTGCAGGGTCATCAGCCTCACTTCTCCTCCAAAGCCATCTGAATCCAGTGACCAGATATTCATCAGGATCTCTGGAGATAAGCCAGGATGCAATGGGAGACCTTGGTCTTTTTAGGAAGAGGGAGGAAGGAAGGAAGGGGGGAGAGGATCTAACAAAAATGTAGAAAGGCAAGAGACAAAGAGGGAGAAGGGAAGAGAGTAGGGAAAGGGGGAGGAGGAGAGGTTCAGATACTGTAAACAGTCTCTGAGAAGGAGTTACCACAGAGCCCAACAAATAAATGACCTGTGAACTTTCAAATTAGCCTCCCAGAAAAGATCCAACTATGGAGCCACTAAGCCTAACCCAACTGAAACCTACTCACTGCAAGGCCCTAAACTGCAGCCCAGCCAGGCCCCATGTCCTATAGGCTGACCTGGCCCAAGTGAACCACCAGAGCAGCAGCACTCCCTGACTGCCATCCCCTTTCAGTTAAACTTCAGCTCTGAGGCCTGGCCCTTGTGAGTCTGGGAGACAGGCCAGGGGCTTGGTTTCTCCCTCAAGGCCAAAATATGCTAAAAACAGGTAACCATAAGTCTTGAAGTGGTCCTGGGATGGCCCAATGCCCCAGTCCAGGGGCCTCTTTTCCAACTGTCCTATCATCATCATCATCATCATCATCATGGTCGCATACTAGTAGCCATCATCACCCTTCTGTGATCTTAGGGAAAGCACTTCATGCTCAGAGGTTCTCCAGTCCCAACCTTCCTCATTTTATGCAAGAGAAAACTAAGGCCCAGATTCACTGAGTGTCTTAGCCACCCTAAGACAGGTAGTAAGTAGCAGAGACAGGTTTTGAACTCAGACCCTTGGCCTGGGTCCACACAGCCCAGACCCTTGGCCCTGGCTTCTCCAGCCTTCACAGCCCAGACCGTTGGCCCTGGCCCACTCCAGACCTCACATCCCACACCAACCCTCACACCCCAGAACACACATGCCAACCAGAGAGCCAAGGTAAGAGAACAGGGTTAACTCAAGTCTGATAGTGCTTTGGTCTTCTGGGTAAAGGAAGCCAATTTTCAGACTGGGAAAAATTAGAGAAATGAGGAGCTTGGGCTTCAAATTGATGGAGAGTGAGCTGCCCATGTGAGCTACACTCAGACAGGTAGTAAGTAGCAGAGACAGGTTTTGAACTCAGACCCTTGGCCTGGGCCCACACAGCTCAGATCCTTGGCCCTGGCCCACACCAGCCCTCACAGCCCAGACCATTGGCCCTATCCCATTTCAGCCCTCACACCTCACATCAGGCCTCACAGCCCAGACCCTTGACCCTGGCCCATCCCAGCCCTCACACCCCATACCAACCTTCACATCCCAGGACATACACGCCAATCAAAGATCCAAGGTAAGAGAATGGATTTGGTCTTCCAGGTGAGAAAAATTAGAGAAATGAGGAGCTCAGGCTTGAAGTTGATCGGTAATGAACTGCCTGCTAGTAAAAGACTGCCCCATGTGAGCTACACTCAGAATGCTGACAACCAAGTGAGCCGCTCCCTTGTATTCAGCTGTGTTTGCCTCCTTGGCAACCCCATTCTAAGAATGCTGCTCAGCCCATCACAATGGCCAGTACCAACAGTCACCCCAGGGTGCCTTTCTAGTGGTTTAAAGAAACAAGTGACTTTGACCCCCAGGGTGAAAGGCTAAGTGAACACCTCCAGACAGGGTATCCAATGGCCCTAGGGAAACACCAAAAAATACATTAGGAAACCCAACTGTTTTCAAATATTTGAATTTTCTGAAGGTGTTTAATACAGAAAGGGAAAACCGAAGGAATTCAGCAATTTAATTAATTCACAGTTACTAAGTGTCTACTACACACAGGTTCCTGCTGTAGACACAGGGAATACAGAGATGAAAAATGGGACTGACCCTTCCCGGAGGGAGAGTAAGAAAGGGAAATAGACATACACAGAAGTGTAATGCAAATGAGAATGGGAACTGCCAAAGGAAAGGTGGGAATTAAGTAAACCTTATAAAGAGAACATATAAAAATCATATAAAATATGAAGCATTTAATATCCAAATAAGTACTCTCTAAAATACAATTGTTACCCAAATAATTTTTACCCAAATGATAATCCGGCTTCCACAGTAACTTTCAATGCTTGATCTAAAACAGTCATTGCTGTTTGATGCCACCTTGGAGGGAGGTCTGCAGTGGAGTGCCTCAGGGATGGATCTGTGCTCATTTCAATTAATGACTTGGCCAAAGGTATAGTTGGCATGTTCATCAAATCCAAGGCTATCATGAAGCTGAGAAGTAGCAGTAACACCTTAGGTCAAGGGTCAGTCAGTGCCATTCTCGGAAGATCCTCAAGTATAGACTGGATGACAGACCACTCTTCTGAAATGTTGTGGAGGGGATGCCTCCACAACAAGCATGAATTAGATGGACAGCCTCATAGGGCCCTACCAACTCAAAGATGTAGTGAATCACCAGTCCGACCTAGGTGAACCAAATCACTCACCACCGGAAATGGATACGGCTCTGCTGGGTCTAGCCTATCTTCCTCTTTCTCCCTGGGAAGTTTTGTTAACCCCGTGACGTAACAGCCTCCCCGAGGAAAAGAGGGAGTCAAGGCTTCTGGAAGCAGGCCACGGGTGACCTTCCCCACAACTCCACCCCACAGGTGCCCCTCAGACTCCACAGAAAGAGCCTGGCATTGGGTTTTGCTCAGACAGAACACATTGGAGGGCACACTGCATTGATAATGTAGATGGATCAGTAAAGAATATGAAAGACAAATAAGTGCAAAGGTAAACCTTGTAAAATCAAAAGCTACCCTTTGGCTATTGCAGAACAAAAGCCTTTAATCCATGACAGATATGGGCAGCTGTTTACTTCTTATCAAAAACAGTCTGGTGGATACATGTGACTTATGAGAGGAACTTGGCATTGGATCCCTTCCTTCCTGAATTTTTCACAAGGTAATCAATCAGAAAATGAGCAAGGGCTGTAAAAGAAGAACAGCCAGCCAGGGCACAATATACAATGGGGTGTATGGGGGTTTCCTTTTAATGAATTTTTGCAAGTGATCAGATTTTCCATGCCTGAAAATTCCACTTCCCTCACAAGACACGTTTATTTTGAACTAAGTCAAATTATGTGTGTTCCAGTGAGAACTCAGAGATTTTGAGGACCCTACAGGGGGCTAGATTTGCAGTCCTCACCTAGGATGTACAAATGCCTCGCCCCACCTCTGTTTCAGAGGAGGCACCCTCTTCTTTGGATCAAAATGGCAATTTTCAACTGTCTGAAGTGTAAGAATTTTCTCTTTTTCTAAACGACCTGTCTTTAACTCAGTTTTTCAAGTCAAACTGCATGGATATCATGTCCCCTCAAAGCATCTTTTAAAAATATGCTGTGATCAGATATTGGTTTCTCTATATCCCTTTTCCCCTCTCATAGCTCCACTCCCATTCATAATCACAGACGATAAAAGAACAGAAGGCCACACCCCCAGAGATCTGTTGACACATACCCAGACATGAGAACAGGCACATGTGTGACAGACACATAGGAAGAAAGAGGGGAAAGGTAAGAAATTAGTAGGGTTGGATGGTCAAGAGGGAAAGGCATAAAGGCATAGACTGAAAATGGCCAGGAGAACAACAAGACCCCAGGTGCCAAGGATGTAATCTCCCATAGCCCCCACCACGTCTTACTGCCTCACTATGGCTGGAGAAAGCAATGGTTGCTGAAAGAAAAACCCATATAGAGAAAGTTTAGCGTAAAAACCCAGGAATTGGCATTTCATGTGATGAATTCCTGAGAGTATTCTCTAAGTATAATCTTTTAGAAAGAGGTCGGGCCAAGCACATAGTATCCCCCAACTCATCACAAACATCATTTTGCTTGTGAGGGTGCAAAGAAATAAGTTCAGGAGCCGCCTCTGGCCAAGACTCCTGGAGTAAGAGGCCAGGCTTAAAGAGCCGGAGCTTCTTACAGCAGTGTAAAAAGTCGATTTTCTTCCCTTGAACTAATGTATTCTATGTTGAAAAATCATCTGAGCATTTGAAAACACTGATAAAGGAAAGATGACAACTTTTCCATCCAGGGAGGAAGCTAAAGACTTGAGTTGGCTACACAACCCAATCTCCTCAGTTTCTCATCTTGATCTGACTAAAATGATTCATTTAATTTTTATTAAAAAAAAAAAAGACAACCCCCTCCCAAATTCAGATGACCAGATTTTGCATTTATAGAATGAAACTTCAATTTCCTAGGCAGTTTAAAGAATGGGGAATTCTGGTGAATTTCTGATTAACTGAGGATTCATTATACAGAAGGACTTTCTGTTTCTACTTTTTTATTTTTCAAAACCTTTTTAAAAGAAAAATGGATCCCCTTTCCCAGGATACCACCAGCT
Source organism: Notamacropus eugenii (assembly GCF_028372415.1). Taxonomy (NCBI): domain Eukaryota; kingdom Metazoa; phylum Chordata; class Mammalia; order Diprotodontia; family Macropodidae; genus Notamacropus; species Notamacropus eugenii. Next base: position 93,686,544 of record NC_092879.1, on the reverse strand, counting down.
AATAACTCTATCTTTCTTTGATAATGGAGGATCAATCTGTGTTCAGGGCAGTATTTCTGAACCTGATTACCCACTTTTATAGGAGTTCTTCTCCATCATTTCGGAGAGGACCAAAATGACATCACTGTTTGGGGTCAGTGTACAGCGTGCCTGACTATGATCAGGCCAATACAAGTTAGGAAGACTTTTCCACAGATTGGGCACAAATAGTTCATAAGAACATTTGGGATGGAGATGCTTCTAAATTTGCGCATCTCACATTTTTTGAGCTACTGAGAGCACAGCACCTTTTCTGATGTGGGGCACGCCATGCCAGGCACTCCTGCACCAGTGTCTCCCATGTCTCACAGTTGATTCCAAAGTTCTTCAGAGATGCTTGTATCACTTCTTCTGACTTCCATGTGAGCACCTGCCTTGTGGGAGGTTCTCCATAAAATGCTCTTTTTGGTAAACACACATTTTGCATTTGAACAATGTGGCCACTCCACCAGAGCTGCGCTCTCTGAAGCATAGTTTGAATGCTTGGTAGTTTTGTTCGAGCCAGGACTTCAGTGTCTGGAAGCTTATCCTGCCAGGTGATCCTCAGAATCTTCCTATGACAGTTCAAGTGGAAGTAAATAAATTTCCTGACATGGTGCTGGTAGACTGTCCATGTTTCACAGGCGTACAACGATGAGGTCAACACAACGGCTCTGTAGACCTTCAGTCTGGTAGTCAGTCTAATATCTCTTTTTTCCCAAAGCCTCCCAAACACTGAGCTAGCTCTGGCAACGTGTGCGTCAACCTCACCATCCCTGTGGACGTCTCTGGAAAGTACACTACCAAGGTAAGTGAACGTAGCCACAGTCTTCAAAACTTCTCCCTTCACAGTCCGTTAGATGGAAGAGAAGTTATTGTTACTAGCACTAGGATTCTCCTTGTCCCCTTCACTGCTGTGGAATGTTCAGATGGAAACAGTCCTGAGAGAGAAATCTCTGGACATTATTCTGCTGCAGAGCAGAGCACAGGGGAGAGAACGGCTGAATTCTGACACTGAATAAGAGTACTGGCCAGACGCTCAGCTTCTCCAGGCTCCCAAAGAGCACCTTCAGGACACCCTAGGAGCACACAGGGCAGCGGGAATGGCACGGACTTCATACTGTTTCCAATTCATTTCCCCTGCTACGGCTCTCAATTCTGAGTATCTGGAAGACGATGAGTGTGTGTTCTGCTGATACTGCTGTGACTAATGGGGCTCTTTTCCAAGGAATGCTAGCACATCAATACTAGGGGCCCTGGAGCAGTGAACCCAATCAACCCTTGCATTTTACAGATGAAACAACTAAGGCCATGGCATCACTTAGTTTGTTGCTGTTTTTGCCACACTCCTAAAAGGAGACCATAAGGAGAAAAAATCGGGAGGATCTTGGTTCAAATGTCATCCCTGCCACTTGCTAGAGAGGCAGCATGGGGTGATAAATAGAGTCAGAATCAAGAAACTTCTGCCAGATATGAATTGTGTGATCCTAGGCAAGTCATTTAACCTGAGCCTCAGTTTCCAATCTGTAAAGTGAAAGATGGACTAGAGAGTCTCATATCTACGATACTATGATTCTTTGAGGTTTTTCTGTAATTAAAAACAATTCCAAACTATGTGCTTTTTGCTTACAATGAGCATAGATGCTTTTTGAATTGAGTTATCCAAAGTGCAGGAGTATGCTGCTTTAGGGAAGTCAAATAATTCATCTGTTCTTTGGGGCTCCTCTACTAACCAGAAGATTCTCCTGCCAATCATTTTACATGTGTTTTCTTCCATTCATTTTCGTAAATAAAATGGGCAGATCATTGTCTCGCTTTTTGCTGAAGAGTGTGGAATAAGATAATGAAGACTCCTTGGAACTAAGCAAAAGCATCAACCTGCACGTTTTCAAATCGTTGGGTTTTCTGAAGTAATACAGTGTAAAAGAAAGCTCTACCACCAGCTCAGCCACATACTGACCAGAGTCCCAAGCGAGATGTCAGCTAAGGCCCCCTTCTCTTCAGTGGGGATGCCTGCCTAGCTGGCCCAGTCCACTGTGTTAGGGGGCCCGACATTTACCCCCAACTCCATTCTCCAGACTTCTCCATTGCCTTACTTCCTTATCAACTGCCATGTCTCCTGCCCCTTCCAGCTCCCCCTTCCCCATGAGAAGGTAAGCTACTTGAGGGCAGAGACTATCTAGTATGCTTTCATTTGCATCCCCAGTGCAGAGCCCTTAAGAAACGTTTCCTCTGTCCATCCATTCATTTCCTCAGCTCTAAAATGGGAATATAGCTGGCTGCCTGCCTCCCTCACAGGTGGTCAGTTCAAACAAGAGAATGTGTGAGAAGGTAGGCCATAAGCTACAAGGAAGCATGCTAAGGCAGAAAGGATGCTTATGCTTGTTTGTGGGCCCACACTGAGTTTACCCCAAGATTGGGTTGTCCAAGCATCTGAGACATGTCACCAGTCCTCTCTAGAGGCTTCAGCTTTCATAGGGCCATGAAGAGGACACAAACAACAAACACAAATGCATTTGCCTCTTACCGACCTGTCTACACTGTCCAAATAAGCATATTCACGATGATTTTAATAAATCTAGGAAAAACTGTAATGAACTATTCAGCTTCCATCATAATGGCACCCCAAAATAATGGCCAAAGGTAGGAGACACACTCCTGTAACCCTGACACTCAATTTTTTTCAAGTGGAGATGCTTCTTAGAAAGTTGCCAACATGCCTACTTTGGCTATACCAATCAATGCCAACCTAAAAAAGGGATTCTCCTGAAACAAGTGGAGCATTAATTGTAATCTTGCAGAGACAGCACTATGTTGATAACTAAGGCTTTGAAAGGTTTGGGGGGTGGCATTTTCAGATTGGTAACAATACAATAGAATACTATAGAAGGCACGATGCCAACTTTGGTAATCTGGTACTTTTCTTTCCAAGACTGCCAGGGACATGAGCTTCTTCCTGGAGAGGAAACATCAGACCAGGAAGACCCTGCAGACTTAGGTGCTCCAACTGCTTCTCTCTTGACAGAGGACAGAACTGAGGGAATTTGCCTAGGCTCACCTTGGAGGAGGGACCAGAGCTTGGCCAGGCCTCCTCTCTCTCCCTTTCTCAGTTCTCACTAGACCACATTAGTCCTTTTCCAGGAACTGCTGGGGGTGGGGATGTGAGGTTGGGGGAGGGTTCCTCTGCTGCAGCAACTCTGCAGATGGATAAACACTGCCAAAAGGATGAGGACGAAAAGGCCCATCATCCCACAATGGCTCCAGAGCAGAACTGAACTGGAAACCAGGCTGGGACATGAAGAAGAACACATTCCTCTCCCCCGCCCCCACCCCCTGATAAAAACCAGCTAACTTCTTCCCCTGACCTTCCCACTAGGTCACACAAAATGGCATCGCCCCTTCAGGGTCACAAAGGGAAAAGAAAAGTTAGCCCAGTTCAGTTTCCCAACAGCTATTACAAAAGACAGAATTTCTTTAAAACCCCAAGACAGAAAGGCCTCCCCCTTCTTTATAAAATTTGTCAGAATGACAAGAAGAAGTCTCCCTTGGCGAACAAAGGCGGCAGACTCTCAGAAACCAATGGTCTCGGAGGATTTCCTGCCCTACAGACAAGACATGCAAAAACACTTCAATTCGTTGTGAAAAAAGAATTAACCATCAGGTATGGTGGGATTACTCACTAAGTGTTAGGATTTTCTGTTCAAAGTTTCCCGAGCTCTTACCCTCAAGCTGTGTGTACATGTGTATACATCTTCAAACATGCGCATGTATGTGCGCATAAGTGTACATATATGTACAAACCCATATTCGGATACATACCTCCATATATATATTTAGCTGAGTGTACTCGATGTGAACACAGAAGGAGGTCAGCAAGAATGCCCCTTCTCAACATTTCTGGTGAGCCATTACCAGGTAAGTGGCCATGTGGCCTCCCAAGTGGCCTGGGCCACCTGGGGACAGCTCACAAATGTTAGCGAGTCTGTCCTGCTATCCAGCCTCAGTTTACCCCTCCTGTCTGTTTCACTTCCTGCTCCTAGTTCTGCCCTCTGAAGTCAAGCAAACTAGTCATATGTACATGAATACATATACACATATACACACGTATACATATATATACCCTTCCAATACTTGAAGACAATTCTTCTGCCCCTACCCCCAACCAAATCTGCTTTTTCTTTAAAACAAAAACTTAATACAAATCAAAGAATTACTGAAGATAGGGTCACAGTTGGCTATTATTAAAAAAAAAACACACATTGAGTTTAATATTAACGTATAACCCAAAAGAGACTCACTTGACCCCAGGTGTGTTATTCTGTCCATTTTGCAGATGAAACAAAGGGGTAAAGTGATTTGCTGAGAGTCCCATAACTAGCCAAGTGTGGACAGATTGACTGGAGATCAGGAATCCCATGAATCCATATTGGGATGGGAGAATAGAGCCAGTGCTGGGCTCACAGGCAGGAAGCCCTGAGCTTAGATTCTACTTCTGAAACAGACTGGCTAGGTGACCCTAACTAGGTCACTTCTGTAAGCCTTAGGCAAGCACATGGGACTGACTAAGTCATCACTGAAACATATATCACTGGGTACAGAAGTAGTCAGGTCCTCCCTAAGTCCCATGTCCCACAGAAAGTAGAAGGGGGATTGGATATGGTAGTTGACCACAGGAGAGTACCTAAGGGTGCACAGGGCCTGGGCAATAACACCACTGGTGCAAAGGGAAAAAAGAAGCCTCTTGGTTTTGACCTCTTTCACTGAGATATCACAGCATCACCAGTCACCAGAGCCCAGGATGTGCTAGGAGGGGATCCAGTTGCACTTTGGGACAAGCTCTATCATGAGCTAGGTGAGCCTGGCCAAGTCAATTGATCTCCATGCTCCTGAATTCCCTCCCCCACTAAAGTGACAGGTATAGGTTTATGAACTGGAAAGCTACCCCCCTCCCCCCCTGCCAACTCTAGCTCTCTAGAAATCTGTGAATTCAACCTAGCCTGTGGAGCCTGCAGCAACTTTCTTAGCCCCAGGTGTCGAGCCTCAGACACACACTAGCTATGTGACCCTGGGCAAGTCACTTAACAAGTCTCAGTTTTGTCAACTGTAAAAATGGGGATCCTATGGGCATCTACCTCCCAGGCTTGTTGTAAAGATCAAATAAGATGTACATAAAGCATTTAGCACAATACCTGGCACATAGACATAGTAAATATGTGTTTCTTTCCTTTACTTCCTCCCTCCCGCTTTTACTTCCTTCCTCCCTCCCTCTTTTACCTTCTTCCTCCTTTCCTTCCTCTTTTACCTCTTTCCTTCTTCTCTTCCTCCTTTCCTTCCTTCCTCCTATACTTCCTTCCTTCCTTCTCCTGTGTCCCCTTTGGAGAACCGGATAGCCCCTTCTATGTCATGGGCTGCACAGAATTGCTGTGAGAAGCAGATCAGGATCATGTACGTACAAAGAGTTGGGACAAATAGAAAGTGCTTCCACAGATAGATATGCATTTACATATATGTACGTGTATATATATATGTGTGTGTGTGTGTGTGTGTGTGTGCGTGTGTGTGTGTGTATAACATAGATACCTAAAGGATCAAGTGCTATTATTATTGGAAAACTTTTTTAAAAAGATCATTCTACTTCTTTTCCATCTAAGCACAGGAGACAAGACAGAAGTGAAGCTGTATTTGATGATACAAGAGCTTTTCCAAGGGGAGCCACAGACATCTGGGTGAGAGCACTGCCTGCACAGGTGATGGTCAGATTCTGAGATGCGTTTTGAAAACCAATCCCTGTTATACATGCTTGATATTATTGGTGTCTGCCTCCACCTCCTGACGGTAACATTCATTGTAAAGAAAATGGACTTTCGGGACTTCCAAAAATCACCAAATAATCCTTCCCCACTTATTCAGGAAACATGAGGAATTATGTAAGAGAATGACTGGGTCCCTGAGACCCTAAGGAGAGCAGAAATCAAACAGCAAACAAGCCAACCAACTGCTGAGCGTCTCTTTAGCCACGGCGTTCCCATGAGGAATTTCCGCTTTGTACAATATCTCCTTCCGAAAGCCCAGGTGCCTGTTCACCTATTTCACACAATAAATCCTGGTCCACTATGAGGCCCCAGAAAGGAACTCAAAGCCATGACAGTAACCCTTTGGTTCTCCTTCTAATCTCATTTCCTGTTCATGTGTAGAAGTTTTCTCTCTATGTTTCACAAAAGTTGGATAAAAGACTGGCATTATATATAATATTTATTGGAATTTGCTATAAAAAAGTCTCAATTGGTCAAATCAGGGAACAAGGAGATCATTTTCTAGAAAGTCTACAATCTGCCTTTGAAATGCCATTCTTTCTGTCTCCCTCCCTCCCCCATTTTTCCCTCCTCTCTCTCTTTCACTCCCTCTTTCCCTCCCCCCCCCATCTCTTTTTCTCTCTCTCCTTTCCCTCTCTCTTTTTCTATTCCTCTCTCCCTAAAGGTCAAATCTTTGCTGATACACTATTAAGCCATGACAACCTGAAAGTGCACGACATCAAGTATAAGCCTTCAGAGCGCGTACGGCTGACAGCCGGCCAGCTTCACTCACGACCCATTCAGGATCTTCTTATCTACTATAACTAATAGAAACATGCAAATCAGCCACCTTCCTCAGAATCAGGGGGTGTGTGTGTGGGTGTGGGTGTGTGTGTGTGTGTATGTGGGTGGGTGGGTGTGTATGTGGATGTGGGTGTGTGTGTGTGGGTGGGTGTGTATGTGGGTGTGTGTGCACGTGTGTGTGTGCGTGTGTGTGCGTGTGCATGAGAGAGAGTCAAGCACGGTTCTTGCCAGGTACCAATACAGCCTCCAACAGGTCAGGCCAAGGTGACCATGGCCTCTCAGGATTCCTCAAACAGGCCCTGGGCAAACCCTAGTATACTCCCTCACCACTTTTTTCTTCATAAACTGACTACTGCCAACCCCCATCCCCGCGAAGCAGTCTGTGTAGTGTAAGGAAGGCAAAGATGGCCATTAACTCCTCTGATCAATCACTGTCTCGGAGCAGACTGACAATTTTATCTGCGAAATTCGGTTCTAACCTTGTAGTGCTTCTGAAGGGTCCAAGACCATCTTCTGTGAATTACATTAAATTCCTCAGTGGACAAAAAAGCATCACAGTCTAACAGTAACGTACACAGATCTTAGCAAAGGCCTTTACAAATGTCATTAGACACCCAACATCCTATGCAGAAAAAGAGGGGGCAAATCTGCGGTTTCCTTTCTAAAGTGACCAGCCTTGGAAGAAGAGGAAATGTGAAGGTGAAACAGTAACGAATGTTATTTCAAGCGTACTTTCACATATGAGGTATCCGATCATCGGCCTTTCCAAGTAATGGCTTCGATGGACTGCATTTGAACCTGTTCACTTTCAACCTGAAGGTCTGGCCTTGACTAAGTACTTCACAAGCCCATTATTGCTCTGGCTAAAAAGGATCATTAAGAAATATCCTTAAGCGGAGCTTATTTGATGTTCCTACCAATACTCGGCTCTTTCTTTGTGTCTCTAAGAAGACACTAGTCTGCCATCTTCTGGGGCCTCACAGAACTCCATGGCTCTTTCTACACAATTCCCCTAGAAAGCCATTTGGCTGTGACTGCAACGCTGTGATGCAATCAGAAGCAGAGAAAAGAGCCTTGGAGGCCTTGTTTGGGGATTTGGTTTTGCCCAGACTTTGTTTCTCAGCATTCCACCAGCCACAAAGAATCGATGTCTGCACAGGTACCCTTGTGCAGACCCAAGGGAAAGCCATCCGCCAATTTGACTGGTATCAGAAGAAACAACAAATAGCACAAGAGAATACTCAAAAATGCAAAATTACAGTGCAGTAAGGTGACTTGGCTCAAGGTCCAACCTCCCATCATTTGTCCTGGTAGGGCAGGCCCTTTTTCCAGGCAATCACTCCAAATTTACAGTAAAGAGTAGGTATGGTCAGGGGAAGCCATGTTGAGGTACAGTGCCCTCTAGGGCTATGGGCTGGCATCATAGGCTCAGTTCTCCCTGCCACTGCTCCAACCCACCAAAAGACCAAAGGGAGGTCGAGAACCCAAGTTCAGAACAATGAGAGGAAGAAGAGATCTTCACCAGGAATGACTTTGGATTAAGGGCAGATTCACAGGAGACCTGTACCTGAACAAGTGACCTGAAATGAGGAGTGCTAGCTAGCATTACCCATCCATCTCCTGGGAGGCCAGCCACCACATACCCATGTTGGGAAACACAGACTTGCAGAAACACAGGCTTACTGTAAAGTGACCATTCCTCTTCCAAACATCAGTGTGGAAATTCTTTGTTACTGTGACATGCCATGTACATATACACACACGCACGCACACACACACACACACACACACACACACACACATACACACACACACACTCTGCTCCCTATAGCCTGTTTTGAAGTCTCATGGATTCTTCACTTTGTCTGCCCACTGGAGCACTACAGTAGATAGCCCCTCACTGGTTGCCCTCCCTCCATTCTCTCCCATCCTCAATCTACTTGCCCAGGTCATCTACTCAAACACACCTTTAACAGCATAAATGGAAAAAAGAACAAAACAACTGAAATATCCATTGGGCACATGGGGGACATTCAAGGGCTGCCCAAGAATGAATGAATCCTGTCACCTCTTCCAGCCCCTCCCCTGCATTTTCTACTGAATCAAAAGTTGAATGGGATCTTAAAGAAGCCATCCCTGTAATGCCCTCAATTTGAGAAAATGGGAGAGTGAGGCTCAGAGAGGAGTAGCCATCCAAAGTAAGAAGCACATAGTAGGCGTTTACTAAATGTTTGTTGATTGAATTTGCAAGGTCCGGATTTGAACTCAGGTCCTCAGCCTCCAACTCAAGTGCCTCTGCCACTGTACCACACTACACCCTTCAGTTCTTCACTCTGGCATGCAAGGACCTCCTTGCCCCCCCTGTTCTCTGGTAGAATGACTTCCAAGCATGCCTTGAGCCATTCCCACCTTTACTCATGCTACATCACCAGCTCCAAAACCCTTTCTCCCTCTGATCCCAACCATCCAGGACCCATCAAGAATGCTGAACCCAAATCTCACTTTCACCATCAAAGCTTCAGGCATGTGTCTCAAAGAAACTCCTGTCTCTTTGAGCATGTGCTGTTCATAGAACCTCTTTGGTTACCTTACCTCATGTTGCTTTATGCTATTAACTTGCTCTGGGAGGGGCCTACTCTCCCCAACTAGCACCAACATCTCTCCCACAGCTAGATATCTAGGGAGTGCTCAGGAAATATTTCGGAGTGACTCAAGTAACCAAAGCCACTGTTAAGAGATTCCAGCTTCAATTCAATCAATATTTCTGTGCTTCCTGAAACAAAAGCATCATATGACAGAACCTGACCTCAAGACGCTTATAGTCTGCTATAGGTGAAAGAAAACATGGAGCAATTATGGGATGATGTAAGAGAAAAAGAACCAAGGATTTGTTTCAATATAATCAAGTGCAAAAACACATCAAACAAGTCAGAAATCTCATGGCTGCCATCTCCAGAGTCACTTCAAGGTTTGGGTTTTCCAGCCATCATCTTGTGGGCGTCTCACACCAACCCCATACACTTAGTACTCCAGGGATTAGGCCTTAGAGAGGTGACTATCGCATTGCCCATGGGCATGTAGTTAGCAAGGGGCAGAGGGGGATTTGAATTCCAGATGCTCCTCACTCCAAAGAAGGCATCATGTCCACCAGGGCCCACATGCTATGGGCCATCAAGGAAGGCAGAAGAGGTAGGCAGACTACCTTGGTACAGGAGGAAGCTGAGTGCTTACCACAAAGTTAATTCCAATCTGAGCCTAGATGTGGGCATGTGATGAGCCCCCCAAACCGTTCAGGTTCCTTGGCCTTTCCTGCCTGCACAAACCTTGGGATTTAGGTACCAATTCAGGAGCTTTTTTGTTCAAAGGTAAAACTAACATCTCTGCTGAACATCTCACGTTGAAGCCTGAGAGCTTTATCCACACTCTTTTCTAATCTTGCTTCCAATTCATCCAAACAACTAATTGCTGCTCGACACTCTCAATATCTCATGGAAAACTGTCCGTCGCCTCCAGTACCCCTGAGAGTACAATGCCGTGAATTGGGGGAGAGGGGGCATACCTAAAAAAGCTTGAATTCAACCTCCTCTTCTTGTTTCTAACTGTAATAAGAAGACTCTTCTTTTTCCAGGACACAAAAAAAAGAATATAAGCCTGTCAACAGGCTAATGGAGCGCCTGGGGAAAATACAAGCACAAGTGATTAAATCTATCAGCTCTTGAGAAGGAAATTTCCATCCCAGTCACACCTTTTCCCTGTCTCCGTTTTCTGACAAACGGATCCATTGCCAAGGCATCACCGTCAGTGACAACGGCAGCAGGCCTGGTGGAGAGAGGAGCTCAGCATTTCATGATGCCGTTTGAATGGATCTCACAGAATGTGAAGAGGCTATAGTGCCCAGCAGAGAGAGGGGTGGCCCTGGAGGAGGAAAACATGAGTTCAAACCTTGCCTCTGACGCTTCCAAGCCGTGACCCAGGGACCAGAGACAAATCAGTCACTTCTCTTCTACATAGGCAACTCCTTTAAACTTTTGAGTTAGGGCCCAGGTCCCCATCCACAAGTTAGTGGGGAAAAGCTGAAAGCAATGACTCCCAAGTACAAAGGGGATTCACCAGTTAGTCCCTTACAACAGGAGTAGCTAAGACAGCATAATATCTTGCCAACTTAAGGTCGTTATAGATCACCAAAAGTGGCTGGAAAGCTCCTTGGAGTCTTAAACATAAGGACCAAGGCTAAAAATCTGGGCTGCTCAGAAACATTACTGCTGAGAGGCATCATCTCCATTCACATATCAGCATTAATACTAAGATCTCTTACCACCCACACCAATGTGAGGGTAAAAAGGGAGCTGCCAGTCCCTGAAACTGACAACCCGTGCTCTAGTCACTTATGACAGAGAAGTCGCAGAGCTGACCCAAGGAGTAACTTAGGAGCCCCCGCCTCCAAATCATAGGCCGTTGCATGGACAGCCCTCCCTAGGCCAACAATGTCTGCTGGGCCTTTAAAGGGTAACCCAATAAAGACTGTCCCATTCTACAACAGAACTAAGAGGCCACCTTCTTAGCTAATATTGCCTGTGGCATGTAACAAGTGGAATTTGACAAGGGTCAGCATTGGCCCTGGGAGCACTACACACTGCATGAAAGAAATGTAGTGAGATATTGAAGCCAGGATCCAAAATCGGGAAGGTCAGCGAACACTTCAGAAGAACTAAACCAGAAAACATCTGTCTTAAAGGCACCATATGGAGCGAAACTAAATGACTTTCACAAATGAGGAGAAACTAATCAAGTTAAGAAGGAAAAGGGAACATTTCGATTCCTCCCTCCCAGCTGACATTTTGCTGATCTGTGGTCTTCTCACAGTGGGCATCCCATTCCCTGTATTCCACCAACACCAATTACATCTTCTTGGCAACTTGTATCTTTAGAAGGTGCTGTGGCCCGAGGATCCCTCTTCCTGCGGCCAAGAGCCTATCAGTCTATTTCTTCCCTTCATCAGACTGGTCCTCAGACAATGGCCAAATAATCCCTCATCAGGCCTACCCACCAAGCCTTGCCAGCTTTCCCCTGGGCACGTAGGCTGACAGAGCCCAGGTAACATCACCTCTCCCACACCAGGGGGCCTAGGAGCTTTGGTGGAGGTTCCCACCAGTCATTGCCCACATCCCAACATTTGCCAGCTGACTCTTGGCAGCTAGGTTCCCCCAGTGATCGCAGATGCCACAGACATTGCTAACCTTTGGGCAACCATTCAGTAATTCCAGAACAGAACAGATTCATTTCTTCCATTTACATCCTGTGTTTTCCCATAGCTATGACCATCCATCTAAAAGCATTTGGTTAATATGGGGGGCAGGGTAGAATGCCAGTGCAGAGAGGGCTGTTGGAGGAACACCAGGCCACAGAGTAGACTCTACTACCCATACTTTTCAGTGCTTTGGCTTTATCCTTTCTAAAGCACTCTCAAATCTATTCTCTCATGTTTATCCTCAACCCAACTGTAAGCCCCATTTTGCAGATGAGGAAAACAAAGCAAACACACAACAGAATTTGTCACAAATCCCAGAGCTAGAAGGTCAGTTCCAAGTCTCCCAACATCTAGCTCAGTTTTCTTTCCCTGAAATTCCATATACTGAACTCTAGGTCAATGGTATTCATTGGAAAGAAACTGAACTTCTGGATCTTCCAAAACTCCCAGGAAAAGCCTTCTACACTTATTCAGCAAAGTTGAAGAGTGGTATGAAAAACTAACTGGGTCCCTGAGGCCCTCAGGAGAGTTGTAAGAGCAAAAGCGGGAGCAGCGCTTTCCATGTCAGTACCCTGACTCCCTTTGTTTCCACCTGCACCTCTGGGAGGGCTCCCTGAGCACCCTTTCTTCGCACAAACATCAGTGACAAAAAGAAAGGCCCATAAGGTTTCTGGGAAAAGTGGGAATCACTCCCCTACCTGGACAGGAACAGGCCAGAGGATTACCCAAAGGGGTGAATACTACACCATCAGAGTTCCTCCCTGTGAGACCCTGAGCCCAGAACCCCCAAAGAGGGTGGAGTCTTCAAGAGACCTCAGAGAGCTCCAAGAAGTAAGAGATCAAACGACCACAAGGGCATTCCCAGGACAGTCTTGGGGAAAGCAGCAGATAGATGGGAGGGAGGCTCTTTCTACCTCAGTGCCTAACCACATCACAGCAATGACCTGGATGACTAGGTATGACAAAGTCACCATAAAAGGCTCAACTTCCTTAACATTCCTGGGCCAACTTATGGGGAAAGGAGGAATTGGTCTGAAGGCCCTTCCAAATCATATGGAATTCTATGGAAAAGAAAAGAAAAGCTCCAATTGTGGATTTGTTCAGTCATGTCTCATTCTTTAGGACTCCATTATGGGGGGTTTCTTAGCAAAGATACTGGAGTGGTTTGCCATTTCCACAGTAAACAGAGGTTAAGTGACTTGTCCAGGATCACACAGCTAGAAAGTGGTTGAGGGGCTGGATTTGAATGCAGGTCTTCCTAACTCCAGGCCGAGTGCTCTGCCCACAGAACCACTTAGCTATTGACATCTCCACAGCCCTAAATGTGTGCAGTCTCTCCCCAGGGTCACTCCAATCATTCTTTTTTGTCTTATATTTATTTTTTGGTTACATTTTGAGTTCCCAGTTGTCTCCCTCCCCACCCTCACCAACTAATCCATCTGCCCAATTCCCCTGCTTTTATCGATGGCAGCCCCACTAAGTTGTCTCCAACTTTTTTTTTTTCCATTTCAGATAGTAAATCAGTTAACAAAAATGTCTATTTTTCCGTTTGAATGACCTCCAATCCTGTTACTATCAACCTTACATCTCCCATGTGATTTCTTCCCATCAAAGCTTCTTCCTAGTCTCCAAGTCTCACCATGCCACAACTCCAAGCCATTCTGCCCACCTTTGCTGTATTCATTTTCCTTTACACTCCACTTCTATCATGGCACTCTCTTGCTTGAACCTCCCCCCCCCCACTCCAGTGATTCCTCAGAGGCTAGAGGAGCAAGCCACAACATCTGTGCCTAGCTTTGCAGCTCCCACGCTTAACTATTCAGTCTCCTGTCTTACTGCTCTACCTAGCAAAGTCTCTGCACAAGCCAATCACATCTCTGTCCTTCCTTCTCAATATCCCACAATCCTTCTCACACTCTCTCAAGTCCCTTTCTCTGCTTATCCCCATCCCACCCATCATGCAAAGCCTTCCTCAAGTCCCAGACTGCTCACAGCTATTCTCCGACTCCTAAAGTCCTATCTATCTGGTGCTTCCTCCGCCACTGGCTCATACTGCTATCCAAGTCATGCATATATACCTTGTCTCTCTGGGAAAAGCAGAGGACAGGGCCCATTCCCTTGGCTTCCTTCCTCTCTAACACCAAGCTGGGCAATCCTGGCTGTGCACACTAGTCACATGGATGTTACATGGCTTCAATTTCACAGGAAAAAATAATTGAAAATGGAGGAGGGAATTTCCTCTATTTGTATCCAATCTGTCTTCCTCTAAAATGTAGCATTACTTCAAACCTATAACACACTGTCAAGTATACAAGAAGCTTTATCAATAGTACTAGTGACAGCAGGACACACACTTTCAAATGAAGACACTGAGGCAAGAAAACCCAGGGATCATTGCCTATGTCCAAATGATACTGGTAAAGCTGATTTGTTTGGCTTTCTGACAACCAACTCAGGCCACATCAGAAGGAGATTTAGTCTCTCTTTCGAGCAAGACTGGTCAGGACATGGGGGTGGAAGGGGGTAGTAGAGGAGAGAGAAAGGGGAGAGCACTGGTAATACAAAAGAATGAAAATAAAACCCACAATGTTCTCTGCAGTCATCTTCTATTAAACAATGGCTAGAACATGGAATGAGGAAATCCCCAACCACAGAATTCAGTTCTGACAATCAGTGATCCACTAGATGGAGCCAAGAGATCCAGAGTGAAGTCACCCAGCAGGCCTCTCGCCATATCCAGCTGCACAATCCATATGGAGCTGCCGAATCAAGGGACAAAAACACACCAGAACACACTAGAGGGAGGGAAACGTGTGGGGGATGACACCCAGAAGCAAACACGGACAACAAGTCCTTCTAACTTCCCCTTCCTGGAGAGGGGGTGGGGTGGCGGATGGGTAGGGAGAACACCTGCAATTTAAAAAAAACCACAGAGTCAACCGTTGGGCTCTGGGGACCCCAGGTTTCACAATCAAGTCTGAAGAAAGGCTGAGTCAAAAGTCCAAGTCTCTCCCAGGATTCCCAGGCCCCTGGCGATGCATCCCCTGCTTCTCCAGGAAGGTCCCCACTGTTTCCCAGAGCCCTTTGCCCCTTTGCATTTCCCCCTCTTGCCCATGGAGCAGTTGGTCTATATTCCTACGAACTCCTTAAGAGAGAGGCCTGAGTACCTTGTCCCTTTACATCCCTGATGCCTGGCAGAGACCCTCAAGCAGTGAAGTCAGGCTTGAGAGAGCCAAGAGCAGCTAGAGGAATGCTAGGGAGTACAAGCTTTCCATAGGGAATGACTCACCACATGAACATCTCCAACTTTCTATGGGGCCACAGGGATGCCCTGCAGCTGGGATGGCACAGATTCCCAGCTGCAGCTGGCTAACACTGGTCATTTAAATGATATCTTGTCAAAAAGAAGCTGACTGGCTTGACTATAACCAAGGTGGTCACCTCAATTACGATGATGCTGGAATTTTTTGTCCAGAGGGCCAACGGGACTGGCAGCTGGAGGCCAGGGTTACTCACTTACAAAGCTCAGATTGAGCCACTAAGGATAAGGCCCATGGGCAAACTGGACCAAAAGTTGTAAAAGCTGAAAGAGGATTATGGGAAGATTGACAGGAAGCAAGCAAGAAAAACAGCTGGGGTAGCCCAGCAGGTAAGCATGCCTGCACCCAGAGTAGGGGAGAGGCCAGTGCCTCTCCCAACAGGAGACAAGATCCACAACAAAGGAGTGAACCTGCCCTGCCCTGCCACACCCTTTCTAGTGCTGTGGGGAGCCCCAAGGATCAAAGGTAGCCGGAATGTTCCACCATTTATAATACAGCAACAAATCTGTCTACTCATTGATCATCCATCCCCAAGTAACCATTGCATTTACTCACCACAAGCAGGGCCCAGGGCTACAGACAAAAGCAAACCATCTCCTGCCCCACAGGAGCAGACACTCTAACATTCTATCTGTGACACATAGGTTGATCCAAGCTACACAACAGAGAAATACTACATGACTGGGGGAATTAGGAAAGTCCTATTGAAGGAAGTGGGGGAGGGCAACTGTTCCCTTGGAGAACATGAACACAGAGTGGTAGGAAAGGGCTGAAAGGGAGAGCTCCACTCAATATCATTCACTCCGTATCTGGCATTTTCACCCCATTTGTTGATTTTGTGTGATATTCTAGCATTTAGAAATTTGTTTGAGATATCAAGCATCATCTTTTGAAAATATAAGAAGCTGTATAACTGTGAAACTACCGTTCATTTCTAGATTACTAGTAGTTCAATTGTATAAGATGCCTCTACTTAACAGCAAGCTAAGACAGGGACATTGGAGGAGAGTTCCATTTTAATTAGAGGAGAGGGGATGGAGTTAATTTTAGAGCATGGTGTACTTTGGAAGTACAGTACATTACAGTCCAGCACCGTCACCACCCCACCCACTCCCACCCCAGCAAAGTGTTTTTCAAAGCTCAGTTTAGAACTTAACTTCTTTTGACAAAGCTTGTGCTAGAGGGCTCCAGCAGACACAAGGTTGTGAAACTCTTGGAAACTTGGAGAGTTTATTTTAAAATAACAAACAGTCCTATGCAGACACAGGGCAAATGTCATGAGAAGTGGGAAAAAACTTTGGGAAAAGGACAAACATGGCTAGAAGTTCTTGCTTTTCAGGCTTAAGCCACATAGAATGAAGCAGAAAGCCAAGGAGGAAAGCAAGTTCCCCTTTGTCCATATATGATGTCAAAGGGCAAAGGAGGAAGGAGAAAGAGGAGGGGGGGAAGATGAGGAGGAAGAAGAAGAAGAGAAAGGTCAGAGGAGTGGGAGGAGGAAAGATGGAAGATGAGAAAGGGAAAGGGAAGAGGAAAAGGAGGGAGAGGAAGAGGGGGAAGAGAAAAGGGAAGAGCAGGGGGAAAAGGAGGGGAAAGAAAGGAGGAAGAGAAGGAGGAAGAGGAGGAAAAGAGGGGGAAGAGGAGAGGCAGGAGAGTGGGAGAAGAGGAAAAGGAGAAACAGGATGAGGAAAAGGAGGGGAAAGGAGGAGGAAGGAAAGAAGGAAGGATGGAAGATGAGAAAGGGGAAGAAAGAGAGGGGAGGAGGATGAGGAGGAGGAGAAAGGGAAGGAGCACCCACTGGGTACTAAAGGGAGGCATGTCTTTTCCTGAGCAGCCACAAGAAAAAGGAAGGAAAAATTCCAAAGGACCAACAGTGGTCTCAAGGGTCTACATCCAGGATTTTTTTTTAATGTTCAAAGGAAGTTGTTCTCTTCAACCTCAAAGAGCAGGCTGGGAAAAATCTAAGGCAAGATCATGAATCCGGGATCTTTCCTCCGGAAGAGGGCATCACCTTCACATGGTTCTAGAACTTCTCCAATGAAGCTCTCTTTCTGAAATGTTGTGCAGATGCTAATCACTTCTAGCTAATGATGACCTAGGTAGCTCATGGAATGGAGGCCCAAGGGTGAGCTCTCCCTTGCTGATGGGGGGCAGGGTATGCCCAAGTGAGGCTCTCGATTCCAAGACCCTGCTGGTTCCCTAAAATAGTGATGGGAACTGGTTAGGACACAACTGATTGAGTGATTTCCAAACCCAAACGAGATAATGCCATTGGGAAAGAGGTAAGTTAACAAAGACAACCAGGTGTTAAGTGAAATGCAAAGACATACATGTCTTTACGCTGGCACCCTAGTACTGAAGGCCTTCCACTGGCTGGCCACATTTCTTTCCTATCGTCACTCCTTTTTCCACACTCATTCTCCAAGCCAAAGTGGTCTGCTGGGTGGCACCTCCCCTGCCCATTCTGTGCTTTCTCCTAGGCCATCTCCCTTGGCTGGCCTGCATTTCTTCCTTAGCCCACAGCTCAGGGACCATCTCCCACATGAAACATCTCCTGATGCCTCCTACCCACTCACTCCCACCATGTTAGGGGTCCCTCCCTCCTCTAAATACCTTGGAACAATTGACTTCTCTGTGCACGTATGTTTTGTGGCTTTAATGAGCCCAAGCTTCTCCCCATGAAACAGGTTCATCATACTATTTTCTGGCGACATTTTGTGATGGTGAGCCACAGAATCCCAGGCAGTCCCACAAAAATGAGATTTGCCTGGCATCTCCAAAGCAAAGGAGAGAAGAAGAGGTGCCTGGGAGGAGTGAGCAGGCCACAATATGGTGCCAACAAAGAAGTGAGTACACTGGAGACCCAGCCTACAACAAGGGACTGGATGACCTAAGATGGGAGTATCCACCTGCTAATGAGATCAGTTCATCAAATTAACCATAGGCTATATTCTCCAGTTAGAAATTCCCTGGGGACAAGGACAACTGGGTTTTGCTTTCTCTAGCTCCAGCACCCAGCACAGTGAGTTGAACAAGTAGGAGCTTAATACATGCTTGTCCAATTGGATTACCGATTTTGTGTGTGCTCAGTTTGCCTAAACAAGAACTGGCCTCGGTTTCATGGTGAGTAATCATACTCTATGGACGTTGTCTTCAAATCTACTGCTCTGGTGACCGAGCTGGTCTGGTCCTGGAATGTCAATGACAAGGTCACTTTGGTGCAGGACCCATGGGAAAGACTTCTTGTCTGAGGATGACAAGGTCCTGTGTGGCATGTTCTCTGTACAGCATCTGGTGGTGGGCACTAGGGAAAGAGAGACAGCACTGACCCAGGCCCCGCCCTCTCCCTCCTGGGGGGCAGAATAGCAAACCTGCCAGAGTGCTTTGCCCTGATCTCCTTCTCCTTCTTGCCCTAAGGCTTCTGAGTATTGCACAAGTGTCAAACATCTTCCCAACTTGCTCTCCCCCACTTCCCTTCTGGCCCCTGCCCCTTGGTTCTCTTAGCCCTGCCTTACTTTCCAGAGTCAGAATCGTGTGCTCTCCAGGGCCCACGAGGACAAGGGAGACTCAAGGGCTGTAGGAATGTTTCTGAGCAGGAAAAATGAGCAGCCAATACAGAAGGAATCAAGATGGCAAGTGACACTCTAACTCCCCACCCTGGACATCTCAGCCAGAGAAGATGTATGAAGACATCAGCAAACCAAGCACCTGCAGAACCCCAAGGAAAAGAAAGCAGAGAAGGTGAAAACAAGGGGAAAAACCTGCTCTTTTCTAATCCAGCAAACCCTCCAGCTAAGTGACTCGTATAGAGACACTTCGGAGAATTCAATTAGGAGGCTGGGAGGGAAAAAGGAGCTCTCAAATCTAATTAAGTGTAATAGAGGGCTGGGCCCTGGCTGCTAAGTGGGTTTCCTGAGGATTGGGAGGAAAGTTTTTCAGCATTACTGAAGCATTTTAGCAATCCATAGACACCAATTCAGAAAATTACAATACATGAGGGGAAGCAAGAGTGTCCAGAGGAGACAGAAAGAGAGAGCTTACATTTCTCCTTCCTCAGAGATTCTGAGATCTACTGCAGCTTAACGAAATTCCTTATAAAAGGATTCAAGGCCAATATATTTCAACATATATAATATAGCTCAAGAATTCTCTTTTGGGAGCATCTATGATCCTATGTTGAGCCTCAGAGCATCTGATGCCACCAAGAAGCCATCTCAGCCCAAATCTAACTGTCACAACCTCTTGGAGGTAGCTCTCCCCCCAATCTCTGACTGGTCCAGACCAGGAGTGGGGAACTTGTGGCCTCTAGGTCCTCAAGGGTGGCCCTCCGACTGAATTCAAACTTCACAGAGCAGTCCACAGGTTCTCTGCCCCAGTCCAGACTATTGTGCTTTGGTGATCTAGCTTCTAGTCAGGGACTCCTCACTTCCACACAACTTTGATCCATCATATAAGACAGACAGAAATAACCTAGGACAAACCCTGAGGAAGGAACAGAGGACTAAATGGGTTCCATGACTGTCACTGTAGAGATGGTGAAGATACTTCCCAGGCTGACAGCAGAAAGGGACGGAGGAGGGACCTTGTTCTAAGCAAGCTATTTACCAAGGCTTTCTTCCATGCAGAGGACAGGATCTGGAAACCACTTCAAACCAGCCTGATTTTCACCAATCCCTAGGCTGCCTGGTCAGGTTTAACCTGACTATGTGTTAGGTAGGGTATCTAAACGATATCTCCAATTAGTAACCACTATCCATGCACAAAGAAAACTTAGAAGCCAGTGCTCCTCCTCGAAGCAGCAATCAGCTTTCCCCAAACAAGAGAGCCCCTTTTCCTCTGGGGTGCCGACAATATCTCTAGCCAACCAGACCAATGGATGAAAGAAGTTTTGTTTCCATAGAACTTGCAGGAGAGCCTTCATCACTGTTTCATCTTCTTTTGAATTCTTGTTCAGATGGCCCAAAAGAGAGTCACCAGAACAGTGTCTGAGAAGTAACCTTCTTCAGGCAGGGACTATTTGATCTTTGTCCTGGACTCCTGGCCCTTGCACAGCACAAGAGTCCAGTGGGTGCTTCCCAAAACTGGCTGGAATTAATGACTTGCTCTTATGCCCTATGTCACTGAATCCCAACCAAGTATTTGGGCCAACACTGCCCTCTCCCTTAAGCCTTCTAAAAATTCTTTGTGGGATTTGTTTTATTACAGTAAATGAAATTTCAGTCTGTTTGGAGAGTTTTGCACCAGCCCCAATGATTACACGCACCCCAGAGAATTGTAAAGCCAGGATAAGCAATCAAGGTCCAGGGTGATCTCTCAGCAAGTCTTAGAGATGGTCAGCCAAATGCCATAACTAAACCCAAATGATATAAAAAAAACAGCTCGACATATGGAGAAGATATCAGACAACAAAAAAAACTGTCCAAGAGTAGGTTGCCTATTCCTGAAGAGGTACTGATGATCTCAAACTTTCCTTAATTTGATCAACAGCGTACTTCACTTGTCCAAAGTCTGGCATTTGGCAACGGGAAGCCCATGGAATGCTGCCAGACTTCAGCAGTTGGTGAGGGGGTGGGGGTGGGGGGAGACCCTGGCAAGAACGTGGCCAAAAATAGTAAAAAGAGGCAACCAGAGGCAAGGAGTCAGAGCTTACTTACACCTAACACACTATGAGTGACTGGCTACCAAAAGGGGAGAGACAATGGAAAGACAGAAACGCACAGGAGAAAGAAGTAGATATGGAAACGGAGAAAAGAAGAAAGGACAGAGAACAGTGGAAAGAGAGTGACCGACGTCCAAGGCCAAGGTGGGCCAAGAAGGCCAGGAGGAGGGGTTGGGGCTCCGACCAAGGCCTCAGGAGCGATGACCAATACTGGCAATGATGAAGGCAATGAACAGGGTCCAGCCCCAGAAGAGAGAGGGCCTCTGTGCTCTGCACAGGGCAGCATGGAGGGACTGAAGGGTCTAACCCTTTGAGCTAACTCAGCTCTGAATGGACTCTCCTCTGAGAAATTATGCAGCGGAGCCCAGGGATCAGAGGGCTCAGGTAGACAGATGGGGGAGGGAGGAGGGGAACCACTCAAGGTGCTCCCACATGCTCCGGATGCAGATCCCAGAAGAGACACATTAGGTAGCTGGTGGCACCAGAGTGGAGAGGGTGTTGGGTCTGTAGTCCGGACAAGCTCCTAAGTTCAAATCCAGCCTCAGACACTTTCTGGCTTTGTGATCCTGGACAAGTCACTCTGAGCTGACCTAGGAGGCACTCCTGGGGTGGGTATTGAATCAGTGAAGGGCCCAAGGAAGCAGGAAGATGATAGAAACAAGATCCTTCATGCTTTGCCAGGGTGAGCTGTGTAAAATGCTGAGCAACAGAAGGGCTCCACCACAGTTGTAGGCCGTAGGGCCTCTAGGCCTTCAAGTCTCAGGGTCTGTGACTCTTTGGAAAGATCATTTCTGTCTTAGCACAGTGCTTGACACATAGGACATGCTTCATAAATGCTTATTAATTCCTTTGTGTCTTTGGTTTTTACATTGGCAAGATGCCAAAGAGAACCTCCCCCCATTCCACACACTGAGCCTCTTTCCCCCCTACAACAAAGAAGGAAAAAAGCAGTTCAGCAAAGCTAACCAACACATCACCTAAATATGACTGTGTATGCAGTGTTCCACAGCCATAAGCCCCCCCCACATCTGCAAAGAAGGAAGGGAGGGGCATTTTCTCATCTTGTCTTTGGGGGCCATAACCCAGCGCTGAAATGATCTTTTGCTGGGCATACTGAAAATAGAGAAGACATCTGAGTCCTTGCCTATTCATTAGCTTACTCTCTTAAGCAGTCGGTAATAGATTTGGGAAGAAAATAAGATGCTGCACTTTTCTCATTATTAATAATAATCATTCTAGCCAGCATGCATATAGCATTGGAAGGTTTGCAAAGTGCTGTACAAATATGATCTCATTCGATCCTCACAACAACCTTGGGAGGTAGGTGTTATCACTACTGTTATTCTCATTTGACAGATGAGGAAACTGAGGCAAACAGAGGTGAAGTGACTTGCCTAGGGTCACACAACTAGGAAGTGTCTGAGGTCGGATTGGAATGCAGATCTTCCTGACTCTAGGCCTGGGCCTCTACCCACTGTGTCACCTAGCTTGTAGATAGACGAAATGAAGACAGTAAGTCCTCCAAAGCAGGAAGACCTCAGTCCAAAGAACCCTGCCTCTGACATATCCTGGCTGTGGATCCCTGGGCCTAGCCCTTAACCTTTAAGCATCTCCTGACCATTCCTCCCAAGCACTCTAAATGTCAGAGCTGGTGGGACTCTGTACTGGTAGAGGGTATCTTCGCTGGGACCTCACTATTAAACACCCTGCCATCTACACCCTGTAAAAAATGCTGAGTCAATTGATGGATGGCCTGGGATGACCTTGAACTCTGCCTGGGAAGGGGTATGAGGGTGGGGAGGCAGCTACCCTGCTAGGCTGAAAGCTGTCCTAGCTGAAGCATTCCAGGGACCATGGCGAGGAGTGATGGCAAGCCTGCAGAACTTTGGGATGAAATAACAATGATGCTCTGCAAAGACACCAGGCCCCATGCCATGTGTCTGCATTCCCCTCTCTAGTTATCCAAACACAACAGATCAGAGGTTACCTACTGCCGCTAGGTAAACGGCCCTACATAAACTCATCTTTATAGGCATCTTCAAGCCTCAGATGTCCCCTTTTGATTCATTGTCCCAGTTTGACCTAAGCAAGGATAAACAGGAGTCCACAAGCTTACAGAGTAGAAACAAATCTACTAACATTCACTTCTAAAGCAGCCAGCACCTCGAAGGGGCAGGGGAAGCAAGTGCTGACAAAAGATCCCATCCAGTCACCCTCATGAATGCCACTGAGAGGTAGATGGGCAAACTCCCCTAATCTCTGCTGTCTATCCTTCAGTCTCACATCTGGTCAGTCTTCTTGAGTGCTTGGTTCCATGTCCCTAGCATTGGACTGGAACAAAAGAGCACCCATTTACAATTGCACTGATAATTCAGAGAGTACTCTGTGAATCAGCATACCTTCAGACACTACACAAACAGCAGCTAGTATTACTGGATGACCAGCACATCACCAAGTGGAATCCCGGGTCATCCGCACAACCCAGGATGACAACAATATTCTCCAGAGGAGAGTATTGAGACAAACTGACATGTCTTCTAATACTCTCGGCAACAGAAACAATGGAACTCCAATAAAGTAGAAAACATAAACTACTTAGGAAAGAACTCCTTGTTTGATGAAAACTGCTGGGAAAAGTGGAAAGCAATCTGGCAGAAATGAGGCTTACCCCAACCCCTCACCCCACATTCCACAATATCTTCCAAATAGATAGATGCCCTTAATATTAAAGATCAGACTATTAAAAATAGAAGAGAAAGAAATCAGATCCTACCATAGCTATCAAGAGGCAATATATTCTTAACCAAATAAGTAATAGAGACACTTACAAAAGAAAGAGTAGATAACTTTGATCACACAATACTGAGAAAGTTCTGCACAGGAAAAAAGTAATGCAGCAAGGAGAAGGGATGTGGTATAAAGGGGGAAAGGTCTTTGTATCAAATTTCTGATAAGGGTTTGGTATCCAAAATGTACCAACATGTCTAGATCTAGTTACATATATCTATATCTATCTATCTATCTATATATCCATATATATAGATATATGGATAGATATATATATAACCACAAGTCATTCCCCAATAGCTACATGGTCAAAAGATACAAACAAGCAGTTCTCAAAAAGCAGAATTGCAAAATATTCACAACCACATGAAAGCAGGTCCAAATCACCACTAAGAGAAATGCAAATCAAAGCAACCCTGACCCTGCAAATTGGCAAGATGGGAATAGCCAAAGTTGTATGAGTTATGGGAAGATAATCACACTAATGCAAAGCTGGGGAGACAGTGAGTTGGTTGTGCCAACCATTTTAGAAAGCAATTGGTTCTTATGCAAATAAAGTGACTAAAGCATCCATCATTGTTGTATTCGTCCTTCGTTGCTGAAGAAAATCATGCTATCAGAGAAGTGATGACATGACTTGCACTAGACTTTGTTTTGAGGGAGGGAGAGTTGTGCAAAGTCACCAGCTTCACTTTCCCCTCCTGAGCCATCTGGATCCAGTGGCCAGATATTCATCAGGATGACTAGAGATGGCCCAGGAGTGAATCCTGAGCCCAGCCCTCTCCATGCTGACCTGGGAGGGAAGAGAGGGGAGGAGGATAAAACTCTTCTGCACTCAGGTCAGCACAGAGGCCACAGATCTACAAGGATGATGACAGGTAAGTCCTGACAACTAAAGAGATGGTGCAGCAGCAGGGCCTTGAAGGGGACTGCCCCTATCACCAGCAGCAAAGCCAAGGCCAAGGAGCTTCAAGGGACAACATGCTCTCCCCACCTGCTGCCCCAGCTTCTGGTGGTGGGCAGGGGCAAAGAAAGGGGGTTTGGACCGTGAAATTATAAAGAGCAAACTTTCAAGAGTTAAATCTGGCAAACAACTGGTAATTTGTGAGAAGTTGTGTGTTTGAAAACTAAGTTGATCAGTGATCTACAAGAAAACAAAATCCAATGTAGTTTTTCCATGAAACAACCCATTCTCCCAATAGGCCAAAAGGAACCAGATGCTTCCCATACAGACAAAAACATACTTATCCCTATAGCAATGGAACCACCAAGACCAAGAAGGTGAGGAAGTGCCCTCAAATGCCTTGAGAGACATCAGAGACTGTTAGAAAGTATTGCAGCTCTCTTTAATCATCCCTAGGCTGGTAGAACAGAAGATGGAAGGGTAGATACGGTTACAATTCTACACCTGGAAAAGGTGATTAGAAGGGGGTATGGTCTGATTGGGGAAGCCTGAGACTATCTCATTGAAAATGATTTCCCATGTATTGCATTCACACTCCCTAAGGATACCCAGGCAGAAGCTGCCTAGCCATGGGACCTTAGGCAAAACCCAACCTCTCCATACCTCAGTTACTCCACCTGAAGGTTCACAGGATCTGAGCTTTAGAGCTGAAAAGTATCTCAGAGGGCCATCTTATCCAAGCCACTCATTTCACAGAGGAGGAAACTGTGGCCCAAGATGGACAAGTGGCTTGCCACAGTCATCCAGCCAGGACCAAGGGCTGGCCCTCTTGGACATGTTGAGTTTGAAATTCCAACAGGATATCTAAGTAGAGATATCTAACAGTTGGGTAGTAACAGGGGATAATAAAAGCTTGAGAGAGAGAAGAGGCTGGATCTTTTAGTCATCGAAACAAAAATGATTCAGCCTGATAGCATCATCCAGAGTTTAGGGATAAGAGAAGACCCCTGACTTAGGGACTGGACATAGGAGATAATGTAGAAAAGAGGCAAAGAAGAGGCATACAGGTAGGGGCAAACTGGATTAAGAACAGTGTCAGGAAAAGCTTGGGGGAGAAAGGAGTCTGGAGGAGAGGGCGTTCCAAGGTCAGAAGCTACCAGGAGGTGAAGAAGGATGAGGACTGAGAAGAGGCCATTGGGTAGATCAGTGAAGAGATCCTTGGCCATCAGTATGCTGGTTAGCCTGTGGACTCAGCTAGGCTGGTCCGTGGCCAACAGACACAGTCACAGGATTGTAGTCAACACCTTGCAAGCCAGGTAGATGCTGCCAGAGCTGATGTGAGCCTCCAGGAGCATGACTCCTTAGAACAGAACTTTTGTGGGAGATCCGCCAAAGTGGCAAAATATGTGGTAAAGCATCCGTACTCTTTGACCCAAAGACACTAAACTTATACCTCAAGGTCATTGATAAGAAAAATGTCCCCCGCCCCCTACAAAAACATTTATAGCAGTACTTTTTGAGATAGCAAAGAACTAGAAACAGTAAATGTCCATTGACTAGAGAATGGGTAAACAAATTGTGGTCCAAGAATGTAATGGAATATTAGTATAATAACATTCTACTGCTTTCATATCCCATACTTTGTCCAGATATAAGAACAATTTTTAACACGTTTGGTGGAGGGGCCACATTAGGCATCACACAGGCCCCCCAAAACAGTACCCTACAGTAACCCTGATGCTAATAGGCTGCTCTATAGGAACAAGCCATGCAGCCAGTCATGGCGTGAGGGCCCTCCCTAAAGACTTTCTAACCTGAGAAACAGTCAGAGCTTAACCACTACCCACAGTCTTTTGAGGAACTGTGGTCTCTTTCACACTAGGGTGAAGTATCAAAGGGGATTTCCATGCTACTTATACAGTAGGCTTTTTCTGTTTTGTTTTGTTTTTTTAATTTTTTTAATTAATTAATTTATTTTTCATTTTCAACATTCACTTTCATAAATTTTAAATTTTCTCTCCCTCCTCCCCCCTCCCTCCCCTAGACAGCATGCAATCTGAGATGGGTTCTACACATACATTTCTACTAACCACATTTTCACATTAGTTATGTTGCACAGAAGAATTACAACAAATGTGAGAAACCAAGAGAAAGAAAAAAGATGAAACAAAAAAGAAAATACTCTGCTTCGCTCTACATTCCGATTCCATAGCTCTTTCTCTGGATGTGGATGGCATTTTCCATCATGAGTCCTTTGGAATTGTTTTAGGGCCTTGCATTTATGACAAGGACTAAATCCATTAAAGCCAGTCCTTGCACACCATGGCTGTTACCATGTACAATGTTCTCCTGGTTCTGCTCACTTCACTCTGCATCAGTTCACATAAGTCTTTCTAGATTTTTCTGAAGTCTGCCTGCTCATCATTTCTTATAGTACAGTAGTATTCAATTACATTCATATACTACAATTTGTTCAGACATTCCTAGGGGGGTTGTTTTTTAACTCACATACTAGGGATAGTCATGCTTTACAGAAAATTTTGCTGAAATATCTATTCTTGGCCAGAGATGCCACGCTCTAAATGGCCTTGGGTGAATCTGGGATCTCATCAGTGTGGTCATTCCCCCTGAATTCAATCAGATTGCAGCCCAGTGACAGGTTCTCATCTGATGCCCTTCTTGCCCATGTCCCACCAGCAATCCTCCAGAAAGTCGACCTCCCCAATGTCCTGGAGGCCTTCCCTTGGACTCATGCCCTCTCCTAGAGACCATGATATAACTAGTACAATGTGAAACAAAGCCCTGCACCCTTTGGGCACAACTCTCTGAAGCCTTTGATAATCCACATGCTAGGGACCTAGAAGGAGTCTGAACTTATTAACATCAAATTCCTCTGAGAATGATACACTTAGCTTATCTTGATCAAGATTTTTAAGTACAACCTCTCCCTCCATGTTAGTCCTTCACAGTTATTTACTTGTATCCTTTATCTAATCATATCAGTGGATCTTTATAGAGTCCCTGGTAAATAGAGGCTGGAGTAGCAGAAAGATTGTGCCTGGCACATACTGAGCCCTTAATAAATCCTTTATCTCATTTCTAAAATAACTGCATTCAGAAACATACCGATCATTGATTGCAGCCAGCAGATCGCCTCTGTGGTTGGAATGGTCCATCACCTCACGACGGGCCAATGCCCTGTCAGAAAAGAAAGGAAAAAACTGAACATCAAGATTAACACATCTGTTACCCTTACAATCTCATTTACATGAGATTTCACTAAAAAGCAAAGTTATTCTCCTTTTGTAAAATTTATTTTTTAGTCTTCAACATTCACTTTTATAAGATTTTGAATTCCAAATTTTCCCCCCTTCACAAGATGGCACATAATTTGATACAGGCAATACATGTACAATTATATTAAATATATTTCCACATTAGTCATGTTGTAAAAGAAGAATCAGAACAAAAGGGAAAAACCATGAGAAGGAAAAACCAAAAAAAAAACAACAAAAGAAAGAGAAAATGGTATGCTTTGATCTGCATTCAGACTCCACAGTTCTTTCTTTGAATGTGGATAGCATTTTCCATCATGAGTCTTTTGGAATCGTCTTAGATCATTGCGTTGCTCAGAAGAGCTAAGTCCATCAAAGTTGACTGTAGCCCAATGTTTCTGTTACTGTGTACGATGACTTCCTGGTTCTGCTCACTTCACTCAGCATCAGTTCACATAAGTCTAGGTTTTTCCGAAATCCCCCTGCTCATCATTTCTTATAGCACAATGGTATTCCATTACAATCATATATCACAATTTGTTCAGCCATTCCTCAATGGATGGGCATTCCCTCAGTTTCCAATTCTTAAGCAAAGTTATTCTCATGGAACCTGTCATATTATGAAAATAATTTTTTCTCTTAAAAAAATTAATCAAAATACAAGGAAAAAGAACCAACCCTACAATCCAGATTCAAAGGTCAAATTGGTATCATGACTGACTGTCCCCTGACCTCCACAGCCCATCTCCCATTTCCACACTCTCCTCATTCCCACCCCTTCAAATCCCTAGCTTCCTTCACAGCTTTGCTCACACTCATGTCCTAGGAAAACACATTCCTGTCCCCTTTAGTTATCAGTGTTTTCTCCCTTCTCCTCAAACTACCATTTGAATGCTTATCCATTTTGGGGCTCAGTCACCAGAGAGATCCTAAGTCTCTTGAGGGCAGTCAGTGTTTTAGCTTTGTCTTTGCACAGCATGGGGCCTTACAAGTAATTGGCACTTTTAATAAATGTCTGTTGGAATTAAAGTGACTAAAATGACCCTATCCTTTGGCCCAGAGATCCTACTGCTACCCATACGCCACAAATAGGTCAATGACCAAAGGAAAGGACCCACATTCTCCAAAATGTTTCCGTCAGTATTTTCTAGTAGCACCAAAGAACTGGAAACAGTGCCATAAATGGGAGCTATTGATATATCATGTTGACCAAAGGAAATGAAAAGATACTGCCATGTAGAGCTTTATTTGAAGTTTCTCTTCTAGGCCTGTGTTTTCTAATTAGTCAAATGATGTACAACATGCTGAGGGAGGAGCCAAAGAGTTAACTTTTATTTATGAAACACCTTGAGGTTCAAAGGGCATTCTGTCACTTAACTCTCTGTTTCCCAATGTCTATACTTGTTTCCTCTGGGGTGAAAGTAGCATGCATGCCCTTCCACCCCACTAGAAAAGGATTCCTAATGATCAAGGAATGGGTGAAGAGGTTGTGGGACATGAATGTAGTGGAGAAATTATTGTGCCATAAGAAATGATCTGGGTAATGAACACAGAAAAGCACTAAAAGACTTCTATCAACTGATGCAAATGCTCCCCAAGCTGAGGCTGCTGAAATGGATTCTGAGAAAAATGACTCCCAATGTCCATGCCGTTTCATTCTAAAGCTATTTTTACTAGGTTCTTCTTAAGCATCTACATCGTAGCAGACATTGGATGAGCCAGAAACAATTGTCTATGTTTTCAGACTGTTTTTTCAGAATGCCCTCCCACACTTGCCTGAGCCAACCAGGAAAACCTATCTTTTAAAATCATCAGAGTTGCAATGCTTTCAGTCCCCCCCTCACCCCAGTACCTACTTCAGCCACAGGATCCCAGTTGGATGAGAGCTCAGAGGTCACCTAGCCCAACCCAGATATGACCAAGAATCCCCTCTACAGGCCCTCCCCGAACAAGGGACCACCCAATCTTTTCCTGAGACTGACAGCTCAGTGAATGTTTGCTGTATGACTCCAATTGTGGAAAAGTTCTATTTTCAGCCTTACCCCAGCCCACCCAGTTGAGGCCCTGGCACCAAGGCACCATCCACACTCACAGGCTGTGATTAGATTAAAAGAAAACCAGGAAGTCCTCACAGTCCAGCCAGTCTGGGTCCTTTATTCCACAGAAGGGAAATATGAGCTCCTCAAAGAGGAAAAGACCTGACCAAGGTCACCCAGCAGCAAATGGAAGGTAGAGACTGGAGTCCCAGAAGTCTTTGCACCACCAGGGCAGAGTTTCCTTCACTCCACCAACACCACAGTCAGTGCCAGGCCTCACCCTTACCCGACCCCACTATATCCCCAGATAAAAGTTGGCCAAATGATCTGAAAAAAAACCCTAAGCAGGACAATATGGAGAAAAATGATCAATCAGTATGCTGTCAGAATCCAAATAAATTGGAGAAAGTCATCTGGAAATGAAAGTCATCAGGAAATTACAAAATAGGTGAAGTTTACAAAATCAGAACTTAAGTCTTCATGAAACAGTTGGTTTTATACAAGTCCCTTTTTGTTTTCACTTCATAAAGTGCCCATAAACTCAACTGCCCAGTGCACAGGCTCCCTAGGCTCCTGCCTAGCAAACAGCTCCAACTTCCTGCTCTCCCAGCAAGGAGATAATGGCTCAGCCACTTCTGCCAAAAAGGAGCTTTTCCCTGGGATGGAGCAGAAAGTGGAAAGGTTGTAAGGGCAGTTCTTTTTAAAAGAAGCAACTAGAAGATGCAGGACATGGCCCAATAGCCACAGGGGCCCAGGTCAGCCAAATGCTGATTCTCTGTGGCCCCTGTCTCTGTGGAGGTTTCCAGGAGGTCTCCAAGGCCTATCAGGAAAGAGATCAATCTTGGTTCCTAAAATTTAAGGCTTCATTCCATACTATCAAATGGTCTTGCTTCCTGGGGCTAATGACACAGAAGGCATATGTCCCCTGTGTCCCAAAGTTCAAACTCCTTTCTAAGTGGGGCTACATCATGGTAATCATCTTAAGAAAATGGAGAAGACCCAGACAAAGGAAATTTGCAAGCTGTCTAAAAAGCAAAATGCAATGAATGGCATCTTAGAAAATGCCAATCCAGGAGCAGCACACCACACACACACACACACACACACACACACACACACACACACACACACACACACACAGGCTCAGCCCATACCAAGGGCCCAGCTCTCCAGAGCTCTCCTATGGGAGTGTTTCATTATCTAAGGACAAAGGAGTCCAAGCTCTGAAGGACTCTGCTTGCAAATCAATTCACAACGAAGGGTCAGATCTCTCCAGTGCTAAAGAGGGCAACAGGGTCAAGGGTAGAACACAAAAGAGGCTTGATTCACTAGGTAAATTTAATAGGGTACTTAAAAGGAAAAGGCCAATGTTCAATTTAAAACTGTTCCCCTTACCCTCCCTCTCCCCATCCCCCCAAAAATGTTACCATGAACAGCATGGTGACTCCAACGGAAAAAAAAATCCTTTTCTAGTGGGGTGGAAGGGCATGCATGCTACTTTCACCTCAGAGAAAACAAGTATAGACATGGGGAAACAGAGAGTTAAGTGACAGAATGCCCTTTGAACCTCAAGGTGTTTCATAAATAAAAGTTAACTCTTTGGCTCCTCCCTCAGCATGTTGTACATCATTTGACTAATTAGAAAACACAGGCCTAGAAGAGAAACTTCAAATAAAGCTCTACACGGCAGTATCTTTTTATTTCCTTTGGTCAGCATGATATATCAATAGCTCGCATTTATGGATATTATATATACATATATGCACATAAATTGGTAAACACATACACAGTGTGGTACATTCAGATGTGGTAAGTGTTCCGTGTATACATATATATATATGTGTATGTGTGTGTGTATGTGTGTGTATGTGTGTGTGTGTGTGTGCACACGTGTCTTGGGCCCAAAAAGTGTTTGACTTTAAATGGGATTAGAAAGTGGACATGGAATTCAATGTTGTTGTTGTTCAGTTGTGTTCCACTCTTTGTGACTCCATGAGCCATAGCACACCAAGCCTTTCCCCTTCTACCCTCCTTTTTCTCTCCAAGTTCATTACTTCTGTGACACTCTATTTATCTCATCCTCGGCCATTCCCTTTTCCATTTGCCTTTAATCCTTCCCAACGTCAGAGTCTTTTTCCATTGAGTCCCGGCTTCTCACTACATGGCCCAAGTATTTAAGCTTAAGCATCAGTATTTGATCTGCCAGTGAATAGCTTGATTTAATGTCTGTAAGTATTGACGAATTTGATCTCCTTGCTGTCCAAGGGATTCTCAAAAGTCTTCTCCAGTACCACAGTTTCCAAGTGTGGATTCTGTGGAGCTCAGCTTTCCTTAGCACAGAAAATTTCAGAAGTGAAAACTCCCTCTCTCTAAATGAAGGTTGGCACCTTCTCTGCAACTTCTGGTCTTAGAGAGGTACCCAGAGCCCCATCTACCCAGGGTCACATGGCCAGCCTGCTACAGGCATACATCCCTCGGCCTCCTAGGATGCCCCTTTTCCTTCAATATGTAGCTCAATGTAGCTCAAGTATCACTTTGTGTGAGAAGCCTTTCCTCATTTTCCCAACTGCTAACACCTACCTACCTGCCCACTTACTCTCCCAAATGACTTCATATTTAGCTACCTTGTCCCATATATATTTCTATTGGTTTCCTTCCTCTTCTGAACAGGCATTTCATTCATCAGTCAACTAACTGAAGTGCTCCTTACCAGAGTTTTGATCTGAAGTGACTAGTGACTTTGACAGTAATCAGTTTGGAATCAACTGTTTGTGCCTGGGTCAGCAGAGAGAAGAAAAGTCCAAATCAGCGTCAAGTGAGAAGATCAAAGTGAGAAGACGCAAGTGATTACAGCGGTGCCAAAGCAACCAGCTAAAGTAACCTATGACGTTCCCAAAGTGAGAGGGCAACGAAGTCAAGGCATCTGACTTGCACCATTTCTGAGGCAAAACTGATGAAAAACAGTCGCCATGGCAAGGAGGCTTAAAAGCCCCCAAAATCTCCTCAGGAAGCAAACAGTATCCCTGGGCCAAAGGCAGAACAACAGGAGCCAAGGGCAGCAGGGAAATGTGAGCATCTGTCTCTGCTGATGGTGAGTGAATCTGGAAAAAACAAACCAACAGCAAAAGCAGCTGGGGTTGAAAGACAGAAAAAGAGACAGAGGAAAAAAGGGACAGAGGTACAAAGAGATAGGGAAAGAGGGAAAGAAAAGAGATAGACAGAGACACAGAGGGAAAAAGGGAGGTAGGGGAGAGAGAGACAGAGAGGCATGGAGAGAAAAAGACAGAAAAAGAGAGACAAAGAGGCGCAGAAAGAGGAAAAAAGGGAAAAAGACAGAGAGAGAAGAGAATGCAGTGAACTTGCCAAGAAACACAACTAAGCCTCCTCAAAACTATATGAGGCGCAGGGGCGGGGCAGGGGGGGCGAAGAAGAGAACTAGGAGGAGGCAAAGAGATGTGGAATAGAATAGTCGCCCCCTAGGGTTATTCTCCCGTGCCCCACCATGTGACCTCTATCATCCTCCATACCCATATCTGTTGTACAATGAGCAAGCAGAAGCAAAGGCCCTTGGGAATTCCTGAGTAGCTGGAGCTGACCAAATTACATGCAGAAATCAATGCTAGAAACACAATAGAAATGACTTGGAGCAACCAAGTCTCCAGAATTCTCAAGAGGATGATTAGAAAATTATGGAAAAGTTCAGAGATGGTTTCTTTTTACTTTCTCCCTCAAAGGAAAGCAGACCAAAGCAGCAACCACTCACCCATGGGCCTACTTTGTCATCTCTATGAAATTATGAGGATGGTCTTGGCCAACTGGAGAAGCTTCTCCTTGCTATGCACAGGAGCATGGTCACAGTGTTCTGGTGCAGAACAAAGGAGATGATGGATGGAAAGGGCTCCAGAGAGCCTTAGAGCAACACAGACGTGTCCACTCTGGTTATCATCACCACCAACTCACAACTCTAGTCCACAAGGCACAGAGCTGAGAAGTGGAAAAAATGGGAGATGCTGCTGCAGCTGTTGTGTGTTCTGCTTCCAGGCCCTCCTCCAATGGGGTGGCTCCTCCTTTGTGACATATGACAAGAATGAAAGAGTTTATTTATGCCAGATGTGACCATGAAGTTCAATTGGTTCAGTGACCCCCCTCGGAGTCACCACCAATCAAAGCAGACAACAGGGAGATCACTGGGGTCAGGGAAAAGCTGTCCTGCACAGAGGGCAACACAAAGTATTCCCACCCAATCACGCTCCCATTCCCAGAGGACCCTGTGCCAATTGCATGAAGCCCTGAATGCCACCAAGACCAATCCGGAGCACAGCTCACAACCATTTCTGCATGGTGGGCCCCTGGGCAAGCTGATAAAGTCTGTGGACACCAATGTTTTTAAATGCATGCATTTAAATGTATAAAATTAAAAATCTAAGATTACAAACCAATCCTGCAGAAATACAGTCATTACAATATTTTTAAAAACAAGTGCACAGATTGCAGCTTAAGAACCCCTGACCTAGAAGAATCAACTTAACAGTCACGTTGAATAAAAAATGCACATTGGACTTGAGCTTGGGGTGAGTGAGAAGGAAATCCTAAGTCTGGAAATTCCTTTAAATTTGAGGAGTTATGATGCAAGCTTAATTAGCTATACTGATATCCAATTTATAAAAATTATTTTTAATATAAAGAGGACAAAGCGAAGTGCACTCTGCTCAAATTAGGAGCTATAGTTCTATGGGCATCCATGGGCACATGGTGGGCACACATTGCATGCAGATGACCAATGAGCCAGGCCAAGAAGGAGGAGGAAGAAAAGACACAGACAGGTCATATCTGGAAAACTCCACAGTGCTTTCAAGGATCCCAAACTGGTCAGTGCCATGAACACCTACTGTGTGATTAGCAATCCTCAGGCAGATCCAAACTTCAGGTGACTCAGAGGCAATGGGAAGAGGCATAGCAGGTATAAGGAGGTGAAAACATTATGCCAACGCCAGCGTGGATAGGATGAAGGCATAAAGGTCATCCCTCAAGAAATGGCCCAGCCAAAGGAAGCTACTAGTATCCCCATATGCTCTGTCCCCTCCTCAAAGCATTCCATAAGCCATCCCCCACCCCTGGGCTGTCCTCTTCTCCTTATCTCTGCCTCTAAGACTTAGGCTCTTCCTTTAGGGCTCAGCACAGGCCCAGGCTCCTCCATCAAGTTGTCCAAACCCTGACCACTGCTCAGATGGGAAGGTCCTCTCCCTTTTCATGTTGCCACATTAATCAGTGGTAAAATTCAGTGGAATCAACACAGTCAGCAACTTCTCACTGCTCAGAATTAAAGGCCACTGGGAAGCAGTCAGAAGCTTAGGATTATTTGGGAGAGCAAGAGAGAAAATTCATTTTCAAAGTGCTTAGAAATTTGGCATCTATACTTACAATCTCGCCCTTTCCAGTGGCAGTTCCAGGGAGTTACAGAGCACTGGTCCCGAGGAAGTTGAAGGAAGTTGCTAATATCCTAGACTGTGCCAAGTCCTGCACCACCCAGGAGGCTTAGGTAGCTCTGATCCCCCAAGGTTTGACAGAACCAGAACTAAGCGGTAGGGGCTGGGATGCAGACATGCTCAGCAACAATCTCACTCGCTCTCACCTTGCCAACCAGTGCAAAGAGGTCAGCAGTTACTTTCCCTTTTCATCTTCCCCGAGGAAGGACAATGTCTATTCCCCTTTGGTTTTGTGCAGTCAGAATTAGGGTTAGGCACTCTAACTCTGCTTTGGCCTTCTTACCCCGATGCCAACCCCACTTCACAGCTAAAACACCAACTACAGATGAGGGCAAGGGCACAGGAGCTTTAGGTCAATGTAAGGCCACAGGGAGAAGCACTCAGTACAACCTCTACAAAGCCAGGAGGTGGCCTCTGATGTACAGGGATTCCACAAGTACTGGGGCATCACCACCTCCTTCAGAACGATGAAATTTTACTCCCTACCACCCTCCTCAAATTCCCCCAGTAAAAGTCTCCTCTTCGCTTAATCCAAGTTTCTTTTTTGTAGTTTCTCTCCCAGACATTTCTAGCATGTCTGACCCTCTCGGTCCCTCTTTCCTTCCAACTTTCCTCCTTCCCTTGGCTTCTGGGACACTTCCAGGGGCAGAGAGAAGAGTTTGTGATCAGGAACAAGAGAAGAGGGGCCTTGGTCGCAGAAAGTATTAGCACTTTGCTGCAGAGCAAAACCAGAACACAGAAGTGAGTCAAATTTTTTATAAATATAAATTTATCAAAATAAGATCCACTCCCCGCTTGATAAATGGCCAAAGGATATAAAGAGGCCATTTTCAAAAGAAATTGAAGCTAACTGTACTCATATGAAAAAAATGCTCTAGATCACTGCTGATTAGAGAAAAGGCTAAGTGAGAACAACTCTGAGGTACCCCCTCACACCTATCAGAAATGACAAATGCTGGATGGGATGAGAGAAAATAGGTACATTAATAAACTGTTGGTAGAGTAGTGAACTGGCCCAATCATTCTAAAAAACAATTTTCCACTAGGTCCAAAGGTCTATAAAACCTCTACCAGGTCTATAACATTAAGAGGTTAAAGAAAAAGGAAAAGGACCTATATGTACAAAAATATTTATAGCAGCTCTTTTTGTGGTAGCAAAGAAATGGAAACCAAGGGGATGGTCATCAATTAGGGAATGACTGAACAAGTTGTGGTCTTTGATTGCGATGGAGGGAAATGACGAAGGGGACGGTGCTTTAGAACAACATGGCAAGACCTATGAGAACTGATGCAGAGTAAAGCGAGAGGAACCAGTTGATCATTGTGCAACGTCATCATGATGATCACCCGTAAGACTTGGCTACTCTGATCGAGGCAATGATCCAAGACAATTCTAAAGGACTCATGAGGAAAAATGCCATCTACCTCCAAGAGAAAGTGGAAATTGAAGTAGAATGTTCTCACTTGACTTTTCTTGCTTTTTATTTTTGAAATATGGCTCATCTGGAAATCTATTTTGCCTGATTTCGCATATATAGTTGATATCATATTGTTCACCTCAGTGGATGGGGGAGGAATAGGAGGGGAAGAATTTGGAACTTCAAATTTCAAAAAAAGCAACTTTAAAAATAAATAATTTTTTGGAAATTGGGAAAAAAGAAAACTACCTCAAGTGTGTCAGACTCAGAATATCAGAGTTTGAAGGGACCTTGGATATCACACAGTCCAATATCTTCATCAAAAAAAAGAAACAGAGGGTCCATAGCAGTAAAGTGACTCCCCCAAGGTTGCACAGAAAATTAATAGCAAAGACAAGGCAGACCTCTTGCTTTCTGAGCTGTCCACCACTGCACCACACTGCCCTGAGTCACGGGTAAGTGAAATGGTGCCAATTAACACTAAATCATGGATTCTTCAGGGAGATGTATGCCTATGTGAGAGGTAGCCTGGAATAGTAGATAACAATGTTGGATTTCTAATTAGGAAAATGTGGGTTCAGATCTTCCTCTAATAGCAGCTACAACCCTAGGTCTCAACTCAACCTCACTATGGCTCAGGCTTATCTCCTAACCTCAGCTACAATAGCTGTACTGATGAGCTTACCCAGCAAAGGGAATCAATCCCACAGCCTTTGATTGATTGCCATATATTTGTCTAAACCTATCACAAGTCAACATCAGGTGAACACAAAGCCCTCCTTATCTTGGCTGGGATTGGGGGGAGGGGGGATGCTCCACCAATGCTTGCTTTCCTCTTCCTGTTTACTCTCAACAGGAAAAGCCAGGCCAGCTTTCCTTTGGCTCCTCCCTGGCCCGTCACAGTTCCCACATGATTTCCCAATTTAGCCCAAATTGGTCTAAAGGAAGAAAACATCCTTTCCCCCCCACCCATAAACTTGTAAAAGAAGCTGGTACTGTGAATGCTGGTTTCCCCCATGTAGAGTCAGAGCCTCTGGAGTCCAAGCCCCAGCAGGGTCTTCTTTCAGCTCTCAAGGGCAGCTGGCACTTGGCTGCCTCTCCTCAGCCCAGGCTTGGCAGGGATGGCAGAATGCTGGCTGCACCCTTCCCACCCCACCCCCCAGGGTTCAAGCCCAAGTTCTTTAGCATGAACCCCATGAACACAATGAAGGACAGGGTCTTGATGAGGAACCACATCTGGCTCACAAGGTGGCACAATGTATGGAACTGTTCTACCCTAAAATTCTCTAATCGGAAGCCATAATCCTCCATCCTATGATATCTTTGTACTTTGACGTAATCAAAAATGATGCAAAAATTTAGGCTGTTCTGACACAAAGCATATCAACAACATTTGAACATTCAAATTGTTACATGTTTTTAAATCTTTTCATACATGTAGGGACCGCTAACCTCTACCTCCCTCAATCACTGGAATCTTTAAAAAAATAAAAGTGTACCATGACCATCCACTCACTCCTCCATCCTAGGTGTCCAATGGGATTCTGCTTGAGCCGAGTCTATCAGTAGAGGACATGGCAGCCATCCATCAGTGAGGGTCCCAAACTGTCTGGGCACCTTCTCATCCCTGGTATCCTTACGTGCAGTTCCCCCACCAAATCCATCCCCAAATCCTTTACCAAGGCTTCCCCCATAGGCTGGAGGCCTGACTTTCACCTCCGGAAGAGCAGGACTGAGGCAGTGTGTATTTGGGCTGGCATCTCTCTTTCAAGAGCAGCCTAGCTCCTCTTCTGCTCACCCATGACCTCACTGATGTCTTTGAAGCCATTTCTTGTACACTAGGCATCACTGGTAGTAATATGTTTAAGTCTACTTAGGCAAGCAGGCAACTTCGCATAGCCCTTTGGGGTTTACCCCTGACTATTCCCAGCCCACGGTGCTCCACCATGATGAATCCCTACATGGCATCACTGAAAACATCATGGTGTTAAAGTGATCAGCCCTAGACTAGCCAGTGAAGCAGGGCCAGGAGTGTGATATGTGCAGCGTTTTCACCTGACGTGCTCAACTGCTCCTTTCCTCTTTCCCTCCCTCTCTCACTTGTTCAACCACTCGCTCTCCCCGACAGCCTTGCCCGCCACCGCCTCTCTCCCTTCCTCAGGCTCCCAGGAGAAAGATGTTCCTCCCCACTCTGGACCATAGCAGCGCCTAGATTCTCAGCTCTCCCTCCTTCCAGCCCCAGCCAGCCCAGATACCAGACCATGCTCCAGACAGTCCCCTTTGGAAAGCTGGCCTCGGAAGTGCAAATAGCTGATGAAGTGTGCCACATTTTCTATGATATGAAGGTTCAGAAATGTTCCACACCAGAAAAAATCAAGAAAAGAAAGAAAGCAGTCACCTTTCGTCCCAGCGCTGACAAAAAATGTATCGTTGTGGAAGAAGGCAAAGAGACCGTAGTGGGAGATGTTGGCGTAACCATTACAGACCCTTTGAAGCATTTTGTGGGAATCCTTCTTGAAAAGGATTGTGATTGTGCGTTATAGGATATAAACTCTGAAACAAAGGAATCAAGAAAAGAAGAGTTGGTGTTTTTTCTATGGGCACCAGAACTGGCACTTCTCAAAACTAAAATGATCTGGGCAAGCTCCAAGGAGGCAATCGAAAAGAAACTTCCAGGCATTAAACACGAATGTCAAGCAGATGAACTAGAAGATCTCAGCTGGGTTTGTATTGCTGAGAAACCGCGAGGGCCCTTAACTGTAACTTTGGAAGGATGTCCTGCGTAGATGATCACGTCAGTGCCACAAGGTTGAAAAGCTTCCATATTTAATGGACCTTCTTGCTAAATATGTAGAACAAATATCCTTAAGGCCAGGGTTTCACTGAGGGGGAGCTGTCTTGTTCTAGATTAAACTAGATATTATTTAAACCTGTATAAAATAACCCTAAATAAAATGAAGTCTACATTTTCAAAAAAATAATGAAGTGATCAGCCTTCACAGCGTCAAGCAGTCTGAGATAACCATGAGATGTGTACACCTGGTCTCCTCCATGGCAAGTAGCTGCCTGCCAGTCTATAGCACCTGCCCAGTGCTGACCAACCCCAAGGGTGACACATCAGGCTACAGATATGGTGTTTATCCACTGTGTCCAGTGTGGACAGTTAGACCCATCACTTTTTCATTCCCATGGATTTCACTGAGGTTACTACCATTATTAGTAGACTTCTGGGCTCCATTTTCATCATATATAAATAGGGACAAGAACCCTTGCCTGCCTACTGAAGGCGGGGAGATGAGAGGAATGTGTGTGCGAAACCTGGAAGCCCTTAGTCCACCTCTCCCGCTTGCACTGTGACTGCAGATGGGGGTCAGTCATAGACAGTCACCTGGGAAAGGTTGCCAGTTTCCTTTTTGTGTTTTTCTAGAGACAAGAAACCAGTCATGTGGTTAGCACTCATCAATGATTTCCTGGTCATCAGATTTTTAACAGAAGCACCACCTGTCATCTGGGTCATGCCCTCTCTGGTATGCAAAGATCAATCCCTGCACACCTCCACAGCTGTCACGTTTGCAATACCCCA
Organism: Notamacropus eugenii; assembly: GCF_028372415.1. Classification (NCBI taxonomy): domain Eukaryota; kingdom Metazoa; phylum Chordata; class Mammalia; order Diprotodontia; family Macropodidae; genus Notamacropus; species Notamacropus eugenii. Next base: position 93,646,217 of record NC_092879.1, on the reverse strand, counting down.
GAACACTCCCAATTGTGTCTGGAAGTTTGATGCCATGAAATCATCTAAAAAAATGCTAAAACCAGATGAACTTTCAAGGATTCATTATATGTACAGATCAGCAGCCTGCCAGATGAGCCCTGAAATCAGACACAACTTACAGGATTCCACCTTCCACGAGGTTGGCAATGACTATTCTCACTCACAATTTCTACAACCAGAAGTGATATCTATCATTAGGAAGAGAGGGAGATCCTGATTATCAAGAAAATTCTGACCACTCTAAGAAAGAATGCCTCAAGAGAAATGCAAATCAAAACAAACAGAAGGTTTCTCATCCCATCTGTAAACTTTGTCAAGAATGACTAACGGGAACAAAGAGTACAGGACGCTGAAGGTCGCAAACCACCTGGGCACCTTCTCATCCCAAGGTATCTTAGCATGTGGTCCGTCCCCCACCCAAGTCCAACCCCAGCGAGTGCTCCCAATCACTGCTGGAGGGTCTGGGGAATGGCCCCCTGCTGGATAGTGGATGAAGTCAAGATTCCATCTAACAGTTCCAGGAAGGAATGTACTACATCAAAACTGTAAGAGCAACATTTGGGGTCAGAAAAAAACCGGAAACAAAAAAGGTCCCCATCCATTGGGGAATGGATAAATGACGGGACATGGATGGAATGTCTATTGAACAGTAATGGACTATTACTGTGCCATAAGAAAGTTGTGCCTATATGTGTGTGAATGCATGGGTGTGAGAGGGAAAAACATGGAGATGCAAGGAAAGATCCACATAAACGAAGGCAAAGCGAATCAAGCAGAATCAATATAACCACATACACAATGACCACAGCCACAAGAAGGGGAAGAAGGGTCTCACACAAAGGAAAATGGATGCTGGGAAATGTCAAGGACCAAGATAGCCACAAAGAAGAGTGGCAAGTTTGTTTGGTTTCTGTTTGCTTTTTGCATAAGTGGCACACTGTGGGTATGGAACCTGGATGGTACAGTCCAAGGCTTCTTAAACTTTTCCCACTGGCCAGCCCTTCTTCAATGGCGCGTGGGATCACGACCCACAATTTAAGAAGTGCTGAATACCCCGAGATTCAGTTGCTATATTGGTTAGTTTTGCTGAACTGCTTTGTTTCCCTCTTTTTATTATTTTTATTATTCGAAGTGACTCTAGGGAGGGGAGAAGAAAGGAGGGATGTATTTGGAAATGAAGGTGATAGAAAAATCAAAGATATCAGTAACATTTTAAGGGAAATCAAAGCTGTCGTTGCACTTGATCTGATCACATCTCCCTGGTTCGATAAACTCCAATGGCTCCCAATTGCCTCTAACATTACATACAAAGTCCTCTATTGGGCACTGAAAGCCCTTCCTTCCTTCCCAGGCTTCCTTCATTTGCTCCTTTCCTCAAACTCTAAAACCCAGCTGGTTTCTCATTCCCCACACAGGAAGTGCCTGGGCCTGCCCCTGTCCCCATCCTTGTCCATGTCTCCATGCCTTTGCATTAGTTGCCCCCGTGACCAGAATGCACTCCCTCTCCCTCCAACTCCTGGAATCCCTGGTGCCAAGGCCTGAGGACCATGTTCTAGAGGATAGCTCCTGACCACCCCACCCCAATCCCAACTCCTGCTGTTAGCAGGGCCCTGCCTGCCCAAACTACCTTTTACATATTTGGTAAATGTCATGTAAATACTCCAAGAGTCTATCTTAGCAGACTCAGACACCAGAAAATCGGGACCAAGAAGTAAAATAGGCAGCAGTATGGGTAGGGAGTGGTATTGCATCAAACAGCCTACGTCCAGGGAGATGGCATCGCAGAAGTACATTCCATTCCTTCCACAGCATGAGCCAAGAGCTCCTAGGTGGCACCTTGACCACAGGATCCAAGTAAATCTCTCTCCGTTCAGATGCCACCTTACACGGGAGGCCTTGCCCAGGCTCCCCACCTCTCACTACTTTCCTTCTTAGCTAACAAAGGCTATTTTCTATTGACTCTACATGTCTTACCTACGTAATGATCTATGGCCACAGTGTCTCCCCACTGAAGGCAGGGACAGAATGCTTTTTTGTGCACGTGGTACTTGGTCTAGTTCTTAATGCAGTCATAGATCCTTCATTGATTCACTCTATTTTAAATAATTCTATAGCACCATGTTCCCCTAGAAAACATAGAAATGAACACATAACTCTTTAACTTCCTGCACCACAGAGAGAAGAGACAACACTCTTTAGGCACATCACCGTCCGTATCAACACGTGCTGGGTCAATGCTATCTGAAAAGGGAAAAGCATCTGTTAAATGCCTACTGGGCTCCAGCCCCTGTGCTAAGGGCTTTACAATGATCATTTCATTGATCCTCATAACAATCCTGAGAGGTAGGTATTACTGTTATCTCCATTTCACAGTTAGGGAAACTGAGGCCAAAAGAGGTTAACGGACTTGCCCAGGGTCATAAAGTATCTTAGGTTGTATTTGAACCCAGGTCTTCCAGATTCCAGGTCCAGCACTCTACCTTCTGCACCACTTAGCCGTCCTCTACAGCTTCAGGTAACTAAACTCACTGGCTAGTGTCCAAGATGGACCAGTTCTACCACATGCCATGCTGCAGCAAATTATCTTGGTGTATTATGTGAAATGGTGACACATTTCCCTGTGCTGCTATAATGTATTGTTCATCATATTTACACCAAACACTCTTTGACCCTATGGGTCAGGTTTTCCTGGAATCTTAAAGCACCTAGCATGGGCCCTGGCACATAGTAGGAACTCTATGAATGCTTTCTCTCTCTCCTGCTCCATCTGCCATCACATCTTGGAGCTCCTGAGAAGTGAAAGAAACAAGTCTGCCCAGGCTGCCATCTGGGGAGGCACCTGTGCCCATCCTTGTTCAAGCAGAAAATGAATCTCTGTGTCATCTCAGGCCCAGAGGCTGACAGAGGGGGTGGAGCCTTACAGGGGACAGAGGACTTGGGAAAGAAAAGGCAGAAGTTCAAAGCCCCAAGCAGCCCCTGCCGCGCTTGTGCCTGGAGAAAAACAGGGCTCCACGGGTCAGAAGGGCAGGGAGGGAGGTGAAATACTTTCAGATTTCCTCCTGACATACATGCCTCTGCCCAGAAAGCAGCCTAGAGTGGCATGCAGGGAGGCTCAGCTCAGGCTTGAGAATCCTGCTGTCCTGGCCTGCTTCTCATCTCCCAAGTGCACTTAGTGACCAGCTCAGGAGAGAAGTCAAGCTGGGTGCTTGCAATGGGAAACTGGGAAGGAATCCCATAGGCCTTGCACAGTAAGGAGCCTGCCAAGAAGGGGCAAGCTGTACGTACCTCTACTATTTCCCCACTCATTCAGTACTTCAGGAATGTGAGATTCCTTTGGTTTGGCACCTCCTTTCCCTGATGCAGATCACTAGCCCAGGGGTGGGGAACCTGCGACTTTAAGGTCACATGTGACCCTCTAGGTCCTCAAGTGCAGCCCTTTGACTGAATCCAAACTTCACAGAACAAATCCCCTTCATAAACAGGTTTGTTCTGCAAAACTTGCACTCAGTCAAAAGGCTGCACCCAAGAACCTAGAAGGCCACATGTGGCCTCAAGGCTTCAGGTTCCCCACCCCTGCTGTAGCCTTTTACTTCATAGTAAATAAACTTCAAGACTTGTTGGGGTTAGAAAAATTCATTCCCAGCATCATTTCCTGGCGACAGTTTGGCCAGTCTGGGCCTCACACTAGAGAGATAGCAATCATCACTGGGTTAGTTATCAACTGAATTGAACTACAATGGTCAAATGTAAAGTTAGGATTAAATTGGATTAAAAAACTCAGTTTCAGGGGTGGAGCCAAGATGGTGGAGTAGAAGGACAGATCTGCTCTAGCTCTACTCCCATAACCCATAAAATACCTGTAAAAAATGACTCTAAACAAATTCTAGAGCAGCAGAAGCCACACAGCGACAGAGTGAAAGAGATTTCTAGCCCAAGATAGCCAAGAAGGCTGACAGGAAAGGTCTATCACATCAGGTTCAGAGCAGAGTGCAGCCCAGCCTGGGCCATGGCAGGGACAGGACTGGAGTAGGCTTCAGGGAGCAGAATGACAGGCAGCAGCTGCAGTTCCCAGATTCCTCAAATCATAAACGCAAAAGACAGCTTCAAAGGTGAATGAGAAAGCTCTTTCACCTGGGTGAGAAGGGAGCAGGGTCCAGCCCTAGCCCAGGCCCCAGGGTAACAGCAGAGCCCTTGGCCTAAAGAGCCTGGGGTAATCAAGCAGCTGATCTCCAGATCTCAGCCCTGAGTGGCGGTCCTGGGGTGAGGAGGATTGCTGGTGTGGTGGAGCTGCTGGAGGCTCTGAAGAGAGAATTCTACTCGCAAATCCTGGGCATAAAAGCTTACAGAAAACCCAGATGACAACTAGAGCTGCCCATTATTTCAAAGAACAGTGACTTGCTCTTCCCTGGAGAGAATGAATGACCACATCAGGCACACTAAAGATAGGATTTATGCCACAGGTACACCTTAGGCTGCAATGATCTCTCAGAGACTGGCAACCTTGCAGTTCTTGAGTGTCACAGGCAGCCTTAGTCTCTGGAACCAGGGGATGAAGAGGGAAAGGGGATTCAGAGAGCCAGGGATCACTGGCTAGTCTCAATACCACAACTCAGGGATCCAACATTAAGCCAAGTCTTTGTGCTCTGCACTTTCCTTCCATGCCAATCCAATTTGATGCCCTCCCTGTGTCCAAGCCTCTTGCATGCAGGATCACAGGTTTGCAGAAGTACAGCTAGAAGACATCCCCCTGGCCATCAAGTGCTAAAAAGCCTCCTTGCCCACAATACCTCACTACCATGCCACTACCCCCCAGCAGCACACTGATGTCAACAGGTCACTGAATGTGACTACGTGTTCATTTCACCATTCTGTAGGTAATATTTGTATGAAAGAATCTGTTCACTAATAACTGTACCAAAGCCCTCCTGACAGGCATGGGAGTGGGGCAGTGATATCAGGGAAGGATGCCAAGGGAGTCCTCCGGTCACTACCTGAGGGCCCGAGGAGAGAAGTCAAGCTTCTCTGGGAAACAGTTTTAACAACTTAATTAACACTTCTGTAAACCTTATTAGGTATGAAAGCATAGGCCAGGAGACCAAAACAGCTTGGGATCCCCATTCCATTAAAATACCTCTTTGGAGTAAAGCAGGCTGGGATCTTACCAGGAGGATCCCTGGTCAAAGGTTAGTCTTCCTAAGCCCAGGAGCATTTCACAAAGGGTAGAAATGCAGAAAGGAAAGGAGGAGGAGGAAAAGGAGGGGAAAGGGGAGCAGAAGGAGGACAGGAAGGAGGAGGAAGAGGAGGGTTGTTGTTGTGTTCATCCTTCATTTTCGAAGAGGACCATGACATCAGAGAAAAGATGGCATGACTGGCACTTGACTTTGATTTGAGGGAGGGAGGGGCTGTGCAAGGTCACCAGCCTCAGTATCTCCTCCTGAGCCAGTGACCAGATATTCATCAGGATGACTGGAGATAAGCCAGGATGCAATGGGAGACCTTGGTCTTTTTAGGAAGAGGGAGGAAAGAAGGAAGGGGGGAGAGGATCTAACAAAAATGTAGAAAGGCAAGAGACAAAGAGGGAGAAGGGAAGAGAGTAGGGAAAGGGAGAGGAGGAGAGGTTCAGATACTGTAAACAGTCTCTGAGAAGGAGTTACCACAGAGCCCAACAAATAAATGACCTGTGAACTTTCAAATTAGCCTCCCAGAAAAGATCCAACTATGGAGCCACTAAGCCTAACCCAACTGAAACCTACTCACTGCAAGGCCCTAAACTGCAGCCCAGCCAGGCCCCATGTCCTATAGGCTGACCTGGCCCAAGTGAACCACCAGAGCAGCAGCACTCCCTGACTGCCATCCCCTTTCAGTTAAACTTCAGCTCTGAGGCCTGGCCCTTGTGAGTCTGGGAGACAGGCCAGGGGCTTGGTTTCTCCCTCAAGGCCAAAATATGCTAAAAACAGGTAACCATAAGTCTTGAAGTGGTCCTGGGATGGCCCAATGCCCCAGTCCAGGGGCCTCTTTTCCAACTGTCTTATCATCATCATCATCATCATCATCATGGTCGCATACTAGTAGCCATCATCACCCTTCTGTGATCTTAGGGAAAGCACTTCATGCTCAGAGGTTCTCCAGTCCCAACCTTCCTCATTTTATGCAAGAGAAAACTAAGGCCCAGATTCACTGAGTGTCTTAGCCACCCTAAGACAGGTAGTAAGTAGCAGAGACAGGTTTTGAACTCAGACCCTTGGCCTGGGTCCACACAGCCCAGACCCTTGGCCCTGGCTTCTCCAGCCTTCACAGCCCAGACCGTTGGCCCTGGCCCACTCCAGACCTCACATCCCACACCAACCCTCACACCCCAGAACACACATGCCAACCAGAGAGACAAGGTAAGAGAACAGGGTTAACTCAAGTCTGATAGTGCTTTGGTCTTCTGGGTAAAGGAAGCCAATTTTCAGACTGGGAAAAATTAGAGAAATGAGGAGCTCGGGCTTGAAATCGATAGAGAGTGGGCTGCCCATGTGAGCTACACTCAGAGTGCTAGCAACCAAGCGAGCAGCTCCCTTGTGTTCGCCTATGTTCGCCTCCTTGGCAATCCTATTCTAAGAATGCCGCCCAGCCTACCACAATGGCCAGCACAAACAGTCACCCCTAGGATGCCTTTCTGGCCATTTAAAGAAACAAGTGATCTTGATCCCCTGGGTGAAAGGCTAAGTGAACACCTCCAGACAGGACATCCAAGGACCCCAGGCAGCTTTGTCTCAGGCCATCTCTGGCTGCCCTCCTGGAGTGTGTTCACTGTACACACTCACTCCCGCACACCCCTCCATCTCAGTGCTGGGGAGGGCCTCAGAGGTCAGAGAGTTCATGCAGGAATTCCCTCAGCCCAACAAGGGGTCCCCAGTCTCCACTCAAAGACCCCTCTGAGGAGTGGGACCCATTCCCCTTCCCAGACAGCCCTTCACCTCCAGGACAGCTCTCATTCTTAGAAAGCATTTCCTGACAGTAAGTTGAAGTCTGCCTTCTCTGACACCCCTCAGACTCACTACTCCCTACTTGTTCTCTGGAGCCCCATGTGGCAACACATCATTACTCCCCCCTCCATTCCTCCAAGACAGTTACTGGGGATCCTAGCTCTGTACCTTTCTCTTAAAACAAAAGTTTTGATTAGAAAAGTTCCTTCTCTAAGGATTTTTCAAGCTTTTGTATAACTTTGAGGAAAGATTGAATGTTTGCCTCTAGGCTTATTCTGCTACATAAAAAGCTCTCAAATACATCAACTTTGCCTTTTTATGAGGACTGTCCTGAAGATGCTGGCTACTGCTAGGATCTGGTGCTCTAGGAAGGTCACTGGACTTGGAGTCTGAGAACCAGGGCTCAAATGTGAGCTGTGAGATGCCATGGATAATGACCTTGAGTAGCTACTCATTTTCACCTTTCCAGACCTGACTTTCCCCTAGACTAGCTTCTGGCAACTAGTCCCATCACTTCCTGGCAAACAGAGGGAGAAGAAATGGAAGTCGTGTCAGATTTTATCTTCTTGGGCTCAAAGATCACTGCAGATGGCGATGGCAGCCATGAAGTAAAAAGATACCAAAGCTATGACAAATTCAAACAACGTAAGGAAAAGCACAGACCTCACCCTCCCAACACAGGTCCACATAGAGAAAGCTTCAGCTTTGACAGTAGCAATGTAAGGCTGTGAGAGTTGGATGACAAGGAAAGTTGAGCACCACAGAATCGATGCTTTCGAACTGTGGCTCTGGAGAAGACTTTGGAGAGTCCCTTAGACAGCAAAGAGATCAAATCATCAATACTTAAAATAAACGAATTCAGGCTAGTTACTGGAAGGACAAATACGGAAGCTGAAGCTTAAATACTTTGGTCCCATAATGAGAAGATGAGCCTCATTGGAAAAGATCCTGGTGGTGGGAAAGATTGAAGGCCAAAGGAAAAGGGGATGGAAGAGGATGAGATGGATAGAGAGTGTTGGAGGGTCATGGGAGCAAGACAGACTTTGAAACATAGTGGAGGAGAAAAGGGCCTGGCATGCCGTAGCCCATGGGGTCATGAAGAGTTGGGCACGACTAAACAATAACTAGCCCATCTCTTGGGAGCCCTGAGGAAAAGAGGGGGGAGGCTCTAAAGTGGACACACTTACTAAAGTCCACATGTGTACACATACTCCAAAAGCAAGCTCAGTTTCCGCAGAACTTTGTGGATCTATATAATGGACATATTGATAAAGACTGGGGGTGGGGGTACAGCAAAGCCAAAACTATTGTCACCGAAAGGAAGAAGATGAGGGAGAAAATGACACACAAAGCTTTTCCAAAACATCTCCCCACCAGGATTAGAATACTTCTCCCTTTTCAAGGAAGGAAGAGGCAGCCCAGAAGCCATTACCAGCAGACCTACTGTAACCAAAGTATCATTGCTTCTAATCCCAACTGGGCTATTTCCTGAGCAAAGAGAAGGGCTCATATTGCCAATTACCCCATTATCTAGAGCAGGTCAAGGTAATGGTATTCAAAGAAGGGCAAAGGCTACCATTTGCTTATTTCTCTCTGCCATCCACTCCAGCTCTTCTGCTCCTCTTAATTTATACATCACTGAAACTGAGCAACAGGTCTTCCCCCACAGCCTGTGCTATGAAAAAAGAGCGAGTTTGTGAGGGGCTAGTCCCAGGAGATTCAGGCCACCACCTGCCCTTGAGAAGCAGGCTCTTTCCTCACTGGCAGATAGGAGTCCAGAGCTCAAGGCCCCACTCTGCCATCAGCCGGGAGCACCTCAGATGTGTTGTGTAACACACGGGGTTATGTCGTCCTCTCTAACTTTAAAAATCAGTGTCCAATGAGTCAGTCATCTTATTGGAAAATGCCTCAAGAACTGGCGCTTTCACTTTCTTCTTTTCTACTTGTGTTTCTTAGTTTAAAATTCACTTTCTCTGGTTATTAACAGCCTCTTCCTCATTAAATACTGTTTCTATAAAATAATTACATAATGAGATCACATACTTCTACCTCCTCTGTGACCAATAAAGAAACCCCAAGCCCCACAGGTGGAGGGTCAGCAGGCAGGCCCAAATGCTACATGTTTTGAGGAAAGCCCATGCCCATGATGGAAAGGGTCTCATTCAAGGTCTCTTAGCCCCAAGGCCTCTGTGGATAGATGGGGGGAGGGGAGGGAACTGAACACTTAGATAGGAAAAAATGATGGTTCTTTTGACTCGCCTCTAACTGAAACTCCACATTCCCTTCAATGACTTGAAGACATGGTTCTGAGAAGGGGTCCATCCCTAGGCTTTGGCGGGCAGACCACCCAAGGATACACAGCACAAACTAAGTGAAGGAGCCCTGTTCTAGTTAGATTCCATCATTTGGCAAATGAGTGAGGAACAGGCAGGGACTTGTCCAAGGTCACACAGCCAGGATTCAAAGGTAATCTGAATTCTCTGACTTTAGGGCTCCATATTCCTTCAAAGTATCATAAATATTTTAGTTTGGAAATTAATCCCGATGACTGAGGCGAGAAAGAGTTTGCCATCCAACTCTCTAGGACTGGATTTTAGTGGTACAGCCCACCCCAATGTGTTGGGGGGAGAGGGTGGAGGCTGCCCAGGCAGCTGGCAGGACGGGCAGCTCATTGACCTCAAAAACAATTTCAAATTGCCCTTTGCCACATAACTGTGAGAAGAAAGAAATGGGATGTGAGGTGTCCTTCAAGGTGCAGCTCTGGCCCCAGCACTCCTCCCTCCTCCTGGGTAGGCCACCCACCACACAGGGCCTGCACCCAGTAGGGCATCACTGAACACTTGACTGATTGCCCCCACTGCAGTAAGGGCCACTACTTGAAGCCAGTTCCCCTTATTTTCTGAGAAGGAACAGGAAATACTGCCAAATGAGGCCAGCAGGCAAAAATACTGAAGCAAGAGCTCAGAGAAACACTGACTCCAAGGAATTCTTCCTTCTTCCCTCTTTCCCCCTCTTTCTCTTTCTCCCCTTCCCCCCACCCCCTCCTCCTCTTGGCAGCTTCTACAAAGCAGAAGCACTCTCCCACCCATGCTATAATCTGCTATCCCCAATAATCCTGCCGGCTAAGTAGATAGGGCTAGAGATGGGAATCTCACTTCACAGATGAGGAAAATGAACCCCAAAGGCCAACGTCCTCAAAGCTCAATTTTGGCACCAGAAGCAAATCAGGGGGAAGCCAAAGGAGGAGAATGGGGGGCCTCCAGGATTCTTGCTCCCATGTAGAGTGAAGGTGACCAGAGACCCCAGAGCGGACCAGTCAGAGGAGTTGTATTAGGAGCTGGGGGCGGGGGGGGGGGGGGGGGGGGGGGGGGGGGGGGAGAGAAACCGAAGAAAGAAGAAAGGGAGGCCCCCAGAGGTGCCAAAGGTCACACATGGCCTAATACATGACATAGCCAGGATCCAAGCATATCATCAATTCTGACCACCTCTCCCCGACACCTAAAGCTGTCTAACAAAGTCGACTGGCTCCCAACTACCCGGCTAAAGCTGCGCTCTCCAGAGGTACAAGGATTTCTTATCAGCCTGTTCTCAGTCCTGAGCCCTCCTGACGTCACTGTGGCCTTTACTGATGGTCGCCTCCCTCCTCTCCTTGATACTCTCTCCCGTTTCACCGCTCACTCGCCATCAGTTTCCTTTGCTCAGTCTTCATCAGTCTGGTACCACCAAGCCACTGACGTTCTCCAGCGTCCTGTCCTGGGCCCTTGTCTCTTTTCTCTCTGCAGTCTCTCTCAATGTCATCAACTCCTATGGCTTCAACTATCACCTCTGTGCTAATGGCTCCTAGATCCAACCCCACTCTCTTTCCTGAGCTTCAAGGCCAAATTACAAAGTGCCTAGTGGACATTTCACAGTCAACTTGCCCAGGACAGAATTCATTACCTTTCACCCCTCAAAGTACTCCTCTTCCAAACTTCCCTAGAGAGTATTAAGGACACCACCTCCTTCTGGGCTCCCAAGGTATCATCCTTGACTTATCCCTCCCCCTCATCTGCCAAATTTGATCATTTGTCAAAGTCTTGTGAATTCAGCCTCCACATCTCTCCCATCCACAACCTTCCTCTCCATTTACACCAGCCCCCAGCCCTGTCACCTGAACTGCAAACAGGTCTCTGCCTTGCCAATCTATACTCCACATACCCACTAAAGAGATATTCCTAAAGCGCAGACCTCACTCACCAAGTCACGCTCCAATCATCTATCACCTCCATCATCTCTAGAATCAAACACAAACTCCTCTGCTTGGCACTGGGCTCCTCACAACTAGGCGCGGACTTCCCTTTCCAGCTTTATCCTGTGTTATTCCCTTCCCTGCTCTCCAGTCCAGCCAAATTGACTGAGTTGCTCTGCTTCCCATGTGACATTCCCATCTCTGTGCCCTCCATGCCCAAGATGCCCACCCTCCTCAGCTCCGCCTCTCAGATGTCCTCATTCCCATCAAAGATCAGTTCAAGCAGCACCTCCTCCCCAAATTCTGTTTGAATTTCCTGGGAGGCTAGAGCCTTTCCCACCCCCCGGAGGCAGCTTGTACTTCCTTTGAATATCTTTTCTGTTTACCTGTGGACATGCTATATCCTTCCCAAGAGAATGGAAGTTCCTGGAGGGCAGGACTCTTTTGGTCTTTCTAGCCTCAGCACCTTGGCCAGTGCCAGTCACATGGCACTAAGACACAGGCAGCAATGGCTATTATATAAGAGAGAGAGAAGAGAGAAGCAGGCAAAGTCCCCCTTGGGCAGTCAAATCCTTGGGCCAGGAGCTTGAATTCCAGTGCGGAAGGTAATCCAGAGATGGGCTTCATTGCCACAGCCCCTGGGGGTGATGGGCAAAGGGGAGGGAGTAGGCAAGGTCCAAAGGTTAACGAGGACAACAGTGAGTCCGTACCCTCCTCCTTCCTGGGAATCATGCTCTTACTGAAGATGGCATCTAAGCCAAAGCCCTGGTTGCTCATGCCAGCTTCTGTCCTGAGCATGAGAGACAAGGCTAGAACCAAATCCTGTCCTGTGAAGGTTTTTTTTTCACGTGGACCAATAAATATTCCCTGACACCCAAGAGCCTCTGGCAAATTTTTGCTTCTCTACAAAATGTCTACTATTCAATGAACCTCACATTACTCATCTGGGAACATCGTGGTGCAGCTCCTCAGTAAAATGGAAGATCCTTAAAGGCAGGAACTGTTGTCTTCTAGCCTTTGAATCCCCAGTGCCTAGCACAGTTCCTGAAATGCTACTGAGACTAGACTCAGAGGGCCCAGCCTCCTGCCTTCCTCTCCGCTCTGCATTCTTTCAGTCCTGCTCCTGAGGATCTGAGCCATAGACAGACCAGGGCAGTCAGCAGTTGCGAATCCTCATGTTTTATCATTCCAGCATCTAGGTTGGGAAATACTGCACTAGCCCCAGTTTCCTCTAACTCATGGCAATGACCCAAGATTGGACCCATACTTGCAACCTCGGACCAGAGGAACGAAAACTTCCCAGAACAAAACTAGAAAGAGCACCCAAGAAATGACCAGCAAGGCTCCAGAGCCATCTCCAGTTTTCTCACAGATCTCAGTTCTACTGAGATGCTCAGGGCCATCAAGGGAGACCTTGGTCTCTGTCGCTCAGACCCCCAATTCCAGAATGAAGACAGCCTACTGGGAGGAAGCAGATGTGTTCCAGCACCAGTAATCAAAGACACACAGCATGCTGTCAGCACACTTGGGGAAACATGTCTCAAGAGACACTGGTTGTCTACATAGGGGAACAGAGCAAAAGACTGATGTTAATTTGGGGAGGAGCAACTCAGGATCTGCCCCCCAATCCCAATATTTATCAAACCAATGAGCTTTGGGGGCCAAGAGTAAAGGTGTTCATGATTGAAAGATGTTCTTAGAAGGGAAAGAGAAAGCAAATGAGACAAGTCCTGGGAAAAAAGAGGTAGGTCTCACTTAGAAGAATTGAAACATAATAGCTGTCCTTCAGTAATCGTCCAAATGACGAGAAAATTATAGTATTTCAAAGCTGCTTAAAAAGGAAATGTATTAAGTACCTAGAGCATATGAGACAGTAAGATTGACTCACTTGGCCATTGTCCCCAAACTAGCATGTGTGAGAGGCTGGGCCTGGACCCAGGGACAGGCCTGGGAAGGCAAAGGGTTAGGATCCACAATAATGGCCCAGGAATGAGTCTGCTGCTTTCGGAGAGCCTCTGCTACTGTGCCAGGTGCCAGGCTGGCGCCTTCATCTCACAACTTTCTGTTCCTTCAAATGCTTCCTGGGAGTTCTCATACCAGCCTTGCCCTCTGCTGTTCCCTGATGCCTATCTCACAAGCGCCACTCCCTGACACTGAAACTGCCCATTCTGGGCATACTCTCAGAGCCTTCCAAGATTACAACCAGCTAATCTGATCAAACTACTCTGAGTGGCAATGTTTCTGGAATGAGGTAGGTTTTAGCAGTGACCCCTAATAATAACAAATGACACGTATATCACACACTAACAGTGTCCAGGTACATCTATGGGCTGTCCCCAAAATCTTCATATACTTTTAAGAGACTTGGGATACCATGTATTATCATAACTGAAACACAAAAACCCTGGAAGGCAGAGACCATAAAAACATCCATTTCTGAGAAGAGGAAACTATGGTTCAGAAAAGCAAAGAGATTTGTCCACAGTGGGCAACTAGTCAAAGGTGGGATCTGAACCTGGACCTTCTCAGCTCCAAGCTCCTTATCTCCTGGAAAACATCTCTTAGAGACAAAGAGGAGAACTTCAAGCAGGGGAAGGTGCTAGGGGATGGGTGATAGTGCTATCATGGCAGCTCCAGGAGAAGAATTTCCAAGCAGCAAGAGCCTTTCTGTGCCAGCCAAAGCACATGTGGAGTGGCCAGTCCTTCACTTTACAACTACTGTTCACAAGGTTCTTCAGTCAGGGCCAACAGAAGGCAGTGGGAAAGCCTGGCCTTCCCACCAAAGCCTGTTAAGAAAATCAAAGAACCAAATGTAGTCAGATGGTGTAAACTCAAGAGGACAGAGAGAGGCCAGGGCCCAAGAAGCGCAGGGAAAGCCAAGGCTCCTGGTGTCATGGGCCTACCAAGGAGGAACAGGGTAAAAGAGACTCCAAGGGGGTCAGAGCTGATGGCTAAAATGTCCAGTCTGGATGAACCAGGACCCTGGGCCTCCTTTGCATTTAGACTTCCCCAGTCAGCCAGTACGGTCCCCGGCAGACAGCAGCTAGAGACACAGAGGGGCCAGACCACAACAGCCCCTTCCAATCCTCTTTAGAGCTCAAAAAGGCACGAAGGAGACTTTTCTAGAAGGAATCTGCCCAAGCACAGGGCCTCTTCCTTCACCTTTTCTGTAGTCCACGGGCCCCTTTGGCAGGCTAGCCTATGCCCCCCTCATAGGGTAACAGCTTTAAATGTATACAGTCAAATACATAGGAAGACCAGGAAAACCAATTCTATCAAAAGGCAGCTACCACACTATTTGAAAGCACAAGTTCCTGGACCTCAGGCTAAGAACACCTGATTGGAGTGGATGGCAGATGTGTAAATGAGAGGGAAGCTCCAGGACTGCGTGGCCAGGGCAAAGAAAGGCAGGGTTCCGGCTAGTCAAGGACCTCCCATCTCCTCCTTCCCTCTCCTCAGACACTAGGAGTCAGAGTGTCCTTAGCTAGCTTTATGGCATTCCAATTCTATGCCCCCAAGAGTGATGCCAAGCCCAATGCTGCCTTGTGGGCTTCCCCTGCCTTTCCTGGGAGCCCTAGCACCATGACGCCTGTGGAGCAGAGGCCAGGGTCCAGAACAATTCCCTCAGAGGAGCTTTAGAGAGATTGCCTACAAAGCCCTACAGGAGACACAGACTAGGAGCCAGGGCAAAGAAGAGGAAGGAACTGATGGAAATGGTTAAAATACACTATCATCCCCTGGGATGCTACAGGAGATAGGACGCAAGAGTCAGTCGGAGGCTTCTTAAACACAGGTTGGACGGGACACGAGATACAGACCTCCCTAGAGTCAAGACAAGGCAAACCCAGCAGCAAAGCATCTCTTTAGACTTCAGTCCTGAAGGAAGAGCCGTTCACAAAGCTCATGCACTCTGTGCTACAACAGAGGCAGGGAGCAGCTCCTTCACTTCAGCTAGAAGAGGTTCAGGTAGGTTTCCTTCCAAGGAAGAGTAAACATTCTGGATTGTATGCCATCTTGGGAGGGGTAAGAATTCAATATCTTATAGAAGTGAATGATGAAAACGAAAGACACATAAATAAGTAAAATTTTAAAAAATAAAATTAAACAAAAGCGAGCATGAGCCTTGTTTGTGAAGGGCTCTTTCTTTTTACTGCTGGGCCTGCCTGCTCTGACTGGTCAAGACTGCGCGTTGTCTATAAAATGAGTTCTGGGTCTGTAGGTCTGATCTTCTATCCGCTGGTGCTGATTACAACCCATCCCGTGCTGTCTCACCCTGTGCAGTTCTTTTCCAGGTCCTTCCCTAATAGCTTCAAGGCCTTTCTCTGGGAAATTGGTTCAATCACCACTTTTTTAATAATAAAAAAATCAATTTAATAAATGTTAGACAGGTTTGAAAATCAGCAACCTGCAGCTCAGCTATGAAGCTGAGAGTGGAAGGAGGCCTCCTTTGGGAAGGGTCCTTCACCATGGCCAGCGGGAGCAGGAGAGAGGGCAAGTGAGGTTCAGAGACACTGCTGAGTAATCGCCAACCTGTGAAGGTGCTGGGTACAAAACAGAGGCCAAAGAACATGGTAGCAGTGTTGGAATATACCTCTGAAATGGTTTGAGGGCGGCCTGCATGCTGGTAGGCCAATACCACAGGGAGAGAGAGGCCATACTGGTGGTGAGTCTCAGAGTGCATTCACTGGATGTGTGGAGGATGAGCACAGAGAGGTAGGAGTGGAGGGGAGAGGGCCTCACCTACCCAGTAATACTGGGAGCCCTTGGCAATGGGGGCTTGCCAGAGAGTTCCAGGTCCCAGGTGACTGGAGTGTATCCAGAGGGCCATGTTGAAGCCTCATGACTAAGGCCCCTCCAGTAGATTATGATATACCATCCCGTGTCAAGCAACAACAAAAGATCAGACGAGTGGGGCTAGAAGTCATTTTACAGATGAAAAAACCAAGGCCTAGAGCCAGAAAGTGACCCAGCCAGGGCTACGCAGGTAGTACAGGGCAGGAGGGGGATTTCAAGCCCAGACCTCAGTGTGCCATATTGTCTTGAAAGGAACACCACCAGTCTACCTTATCTGAGCCAACCTCAAAATAACAGTTCTATCCCTTCCAAGTACCCAAGGTGAAGAGCATGTGACACAGTGACCAACCATCTGGGTTATTCTGGGAGTCACCTCAACTTATCTAGAAAATTCCTTGGGGGGAACAAATGCAGTCTTCTCTGTCAAGCTTGAATGAAATGCTCCCCAGTCAACAGCCTGAAGTAATGATCCACCCAAGGGCTGCTGCCAAAGGTTCCCAGTTCTGGAAGCTTACGTCCCCCACCACAATCCCCGGCTTCTTCTCATATGTGGGGGCTTCCTCAGCCCATGGAGCTGCTTCTAGTCACTGTGCTGAGTCCATAGTACTCAGTGAGTACTATGTCACTGAGTATTACTCAGTCAACAGTCAAAAGCTGAGGTGCTGGACTCAATGGCATCTGAGGGCTACTTCCAGGATCCCATAATCCTCCAGGTGTCCATGTAATATCCAGCAGCCTGTCCATGTGCAGACAGGCACACGTCTCTCTAGGCTGAGTCAGATGGGCCCTGCCTAGGGACAAAGATTGATCCCAGAATGTGCTAAACTATTTTAGGGACATAAGTTCTGACATAAGTAAAGCAGAATAAAGCAGAAAAACTCTTTTACAAGTGGGAACAAGTTCAAGCACCTTTCAAAGCCTTTTACTCTGATACTTCGAAGGAATTACTTAAGTAATTAGAGAAGTACTAAGGGCCCTTCTGGTGTAAAGATAGCGCAGGATGCTGGAAGGGTCTATGTTGGGCCACACAGGCTCTGTTGAATTCCACCAATGTGGAAAAGTGTTGATTATGGCCCCAGCAAGGCAGCATCACAGAGCAGATGGTAAGCCAACCTCAGAGTCAGGGTACAGGCATACAAATTCTGTCTCTGAGACATACTGACTGTGTCACCTTGGGCAAGCCACTCCCGCCCTCCACGAGGTGCAGAACAGCTGCTAATGGGAACGGAAGGATGAATTTTGGTCCTGAAAGAGCTCCCTATCTTGTCTGGATAAAAAAGAGGTTTGGGAAGGGGGGGGAGGGGAAGGGACCATTACAAGTAGTTTGGCCACAGGATAATGAGATCTTTGACTACAGCAACTTATGCCTTTCAAAGTCATTGGGACAAAAGAATTGACACCTGAAGGTCTGGTAGATCTTCCCAGCATTCACCATGTCCAGGAGTGCCTGCACATTACAAACAGCCCCACCTCCTCTCCACAGTCTACACATTCCACTCCAGGCCCACTTGCTGTTCACATACTATGCTCCATCTCCCACACCTTTCCATTGACTTCCTTTCATTTGTCAACCCTGCTGGAGGCCTTTCCCAGATCCCCCAACTGCCAGAGCCATTCCCCATCTATTCTGCATTTATCTTGTATGTTTGCACCCATCTTGGTATGTTTTCTTCCCCATTAGGATGTGAGGTCCTCAAGGGCAGGAACTGTCTTCTGCCCTTTCTTTGTCAGACCTTCCTTTGCAGGTCCAATAATGTCACTCCCACCCCTACTCAAGAAACTCCAGTGGCTCTCTATCAACTCCAGGATCAAATACAAAATCCATTGTTTGACATTCAAAACCCTTCAGGAACTGGCCCCTCCTACCTCTCCAGTCTTCTTACACCTCACTCCATCTTTGATCCTCTGATATTGGCCTCCTGGGCATTCCATGAACAAGACACTCCATCTAGGTAGGAGCCAACCCAGCATGTTCTCTGGCTGTACCCCATTCCTGGAAGACTCTTCCTCCTCATCTCTACCTATTGGCTTCCTTTAAGTCGCAACTAACTAAGCATTTCCTGATACTAATTTGAAGTCTGTCTTCTCTGACACTCCTCAGATCCACTACTCCCCACTTGTTCTCTGGGGTCCCATGCAGCAACACATCATTACTCTCCCTTCCATCTCCCCAAGGCAGTTACTGGGGATTCTAACTTTGTATCTTTCTCTTAAAACAAAAGTTTTGACTAGAAAAGCCATCTCCAGTCATTCTTATGAATATCAGGTCACTGGACCCAGATGGCTCAGGAGAAGAAAGTGAGGTTGGTGACCTTGCACAGCCCTCCCTCACTCAAATCAAAGTCAACTGCAAGTCATGTCATCATGATGACATTGATGTCATAGTTCTTGTTGAGAACAAAGGACAAACACAACAATACAACCTTGGA
The DNA here is from genome assembly GCF_028372415.1 of Notamacropus eugenii. Lineage (NCBI taxonomy): Eukaryota > Metazoa > Chordata > Mammalia > Diprotodontia > Macropodidae > Notamacropus > Notamacropus eugenii. The sequence goes on along the minus strand of NC_092879.1, from coordinate 93,627,774 downwards.
CTGAGGCACTGGGCCATCCCAGGACCACTGCAAGACTTAAGGTTACCCTGCTTTTACCATATCTTGGCCTTGACGGAGAAATTGAGCCCCTGACCTGTCTCCTAGACTCCCAAGGGCCAGGCCTCGGAGCTGAAGTTTAACTGAAAGGGGATGGCAGTCAGGGAGTGCTGCTGCTCTGGTGGTTCACTTGGGCCAGGTCAGCCTATAGGACATGGGGCCCTGGTTGGGCTGCAGTTTAGGGCCTTGCACTGAGTAGGTTTCAGTTGGGTTAGGCTTAGTGGCTCCATAGTTGGATCTTTTCTGGGAGGCTAATTTGAAAGTTCACAGGTCATTTATTTGTTGGGCTCTGTGGTAACTCCTTCTCAGAGACTGTTTACAGTATCTGAACCTCTCCTCCTCTCCCTTTCCCTATCTCCCTCTTTGTCTCTTGCCTTTCTACATTGTTGTTAGATCCCCTCCTCCCCCTCCTCCTCCTTCTTTTCTCCCTCCTTCCTAAAAAGGCCAAGGTCTCCCATTTCATCCTGGCTTATCTCCAGCCATCCTGATGAATATCTGGCCATTGGATTCAGATGGCTCTGGAGGAGAAGTGAGGCTGGTGACCTGCACAGCCCTCCCTCACTCAGGACAAAGTCAAGTGCAAGTTATGTCAAGTTCAAGTCATTTCTCTGATGTCATGGTCTTCTTCAAAAACAAAGGACGAACACAACAACAACAATTCTACTTAGTGCCTTTTTTCTCTTAATTCTTTTCCCTTTATCCTGTATATCACTTATTTGTACATACTGGTTTGCTTGTTGTCTCTTCCATTAGATTGTAAGGTCCTTGAGGACAAGGACTATCTTTCATATCACCAGCATTTAGCACAGTGCCTGGCACACAGTAGGTGCTTAATAAATGCTTGTTCATTGGTTTCTCCCAAAGGTTAATCCTAAAGTTATAGCCCAGGCCCTGATCACCCCTTTCCCCCAAATCTGAGTTGCTTACCAAAAAAATAGTGAAAAATTAATCCTATGGCAGATCACAAATTCTAAGTCAAACTTCATGGCTACTGCTGACTTCAGCAGATCCCTATTGGAAATCTCACTGGTGATGATGCCCCTCCCTCCTACCAACAAAATGTGCCCACTGCTTGTACCTCAGCCATCAATGTTAAAAGTCAAAGCAAGAGGCTGTTGTTTGAATAGACTTGCGGTCAGAGCCAAGCATTCAGAGCCAGTTACTAGAGCTCCCCTCGGACTAGAATAACTTCTGTTCATGGAGGAAACTAGCAAAGCACAGAATTGGACAAGCAAAGTTGAGAAAGTCCATTGGAAAATTTCAAAATCCAAAAAGAGGGTTTTTGAAAAGTCACAATAGACCAAAGCCTCACTATGCTTAATGACAATGCAACTATGATATTCTGGATATCTGTGGGGAAGCCAGGATTTTTTAAGGCATTGGAGTAAGGAATTCCCAGGATGGAAACTCTCTACAACAATACAAATCAGTAATTCATCTGGTATCTTACGAGTCCTAAAGGTGTCTGGGTCACCGAGAAGTCCGAGTGACTTGCCAAGGGTAGCCCAACCAACACATGGCAGGGTCAAGGTCTTCCCAGTTCTGAGGTTGGTTAGCCCCACTATTCCATGCTCTTTCTATATAATAACCAGTCAGGGCCAGAGATTAGTTTCCAAAAACACAATTGAAAATTATCCTTCTTGAGTCTTGCTGCTATGTTTGATTGCTTGTCATTTTAATCAAGAACTGAAAGGCTTCTTTCCCACAGAGAAAGGATGGTCAGCTCCCCCTTGATAGAAAAGTCATCAGAAAGGCAGTGGGCTAGGATGGTACCCATTTAGAGGCAATGTGGCACAGGGAATGGACTACTGGCCTCAAATTCAGGACAACCTAGGCTTGAGTTCTGCCTATGACACATACTGGTTCTGTGACCCTGGACTAGTCACTTGACCTCTCAGTGCCCTGAAGTCACAAGATCACAGATTTAGAGAAGGAAAGGCCTTTGGAGTCCATTGAGGCTAATCCCCTTAATTTATGCATGATTACCTGAAGTCCAGCCTTGCCCAAGGCCACCCCAGGTGTCTCATGTCAGTACCAGGGTTTGGATCTTAGCCCTCTGACTGCAAAATCAGAGTTCTTTCTACTGCACAAGGAAAAGGAAAGTCAGGGTTTCTTTAAAAATAAAAAAAATAAAATAAAAAAAAATCTCAGAGGAAGGGGATCAGCTTCTGTAGCATTCTACGACTCGTCCCTACTTGTCCCTACCCTTTGAAATTTCCATTTTTTTCAGAATATACTTATTAAGAGCTGGAACACTGATTTTGTGTATTTGAAAATCATATGCCTTAATTAAAACAAAGCATTTTATATGAAACCTCTCTGCTTCCTCCTCCTTCTCTCCTACCCACCTCAAAGAAAAACCAACCTAGTAGCTCTGGTTCATAAATAGATATATACCCATTCTAAGCACACCCAAGTCAAACAGCTTCTGCAAGGGAGAAAAATAAACAAAGAAGCCAACCCCCCACTTTTCCAACTCATTACCAACAGCATCTGACTTGCACCTGGCGCCCCCCCCCCCCCCCCCGCCCCCCCCCCACACACACACACACTACATTTGGTTGAGCCAAGAGCATCAGCAGGAAGACATCTAGCTGATGAGTTGGGAGGGCTTTGGGAGTGAGGGGGAAGAAAAGTCACTCAAATCCTTCATCTGATGAAGCATTCTGAAGCCTCATCACAAAGGCACTGTGGGTAATATTAAAGAATAGTAAGGGGTGCCCTGAACTTGTCTTTCTTCCTTTGTCCTACTGCTATAAATATGCAAATTTGTGCATTGATTGTGAACTATTTGAGTTCTACATGCATATTTATTCCTGGTATAATAAACCTAGTTTTCTTGTAAGTTTCAGGAAGTTGTGATTGCCTTTTGACAGTAGTGGGTATCTCTGTTCATGCCGCCATTTAGATTCAGTGGGTCTCATGGCCATGATCCCATTTTACTGAATCCTCCCAACTACCTGGGAATTAGAGATGCTCTAATTAGCCCCATTTCACTCAGAGAGTGAAATGATTTGCCCAAGGTCACAGAGGTAGGTAGAAGATGGATCTGAACTTCCATCTTTCCTCTACACCACAATGTGAAAGACAATACTCACTGATGAAGAAGAAATTGAAGAAAAGACCATCCAAAGCACCAGGAAATTAGACGGCAATAACCTCCAAGGGGTAAGGGACCCCAAGTCCAGGTGAGTAACATAACAGCTGCCAAGAAAGTGACAAGAAAGAAAGCTGAGCAATATAGGCACAGGTCGAAGCAAAGTGTTGGTACCATCCTGGGAGAGAGAGTTCCTCACACTGATAAAGTCTCAAATGCTGAAAAAAATCTAGCAAGCTTTCATACAATCCAACCAATGCAATGAGAGGGAGGAGAGAAACAGCTGACCAGGGGAAAATCTCTTCACATTCAAGGGCTCTGATAAAGATCTGAGAGCCAAGATCTCTAGGGAACCGATACAAATACATGATAAGCCCCACAACTGTTCCCCCACGGATCAGTGACCAACAGATAGAGATAATCAGTTCTCAGCAACACAAAATGGATGCCCAGCAAGTAAGGAAAGGCTAAAGAAAATTCAGTGGGAATGGGAATGGAATGGAAGGTGACTGACCTCTAAGAAATGACAAAGATGAAAAACTATGAAATCAGTAGACTCCAGAGAATACTGACAGTGAGCACAGAAACACAGAAGGAATCTATATAAAAAGACAGCTAATCTCAGAACAAAGTATGACCAATCTTCACTATAGGGAATGATGAAACAAAACCCCTGGCCCTCATAGAGAAGGGGTGGACGATAGGCATGAAATGAGGTGGCTGTCATCTTCAGATGGCCCAATAGGTTTATTTGCTTGGCTTAACTGTGCTTAAGACTTATGGGATCATAGATTTAGAGCTAAAAGGGAAACTGGGTGCTCTGTCATCCAAAGTAAACATTTGACAGATGAGGAACTGAGACCCAGAGAGTTGAGTTGACTTGGCCACTTAAAAGTACTGGAAGGGGCAATATTCAAATCAAGGGCCTTTGATTCCAGGCCCCTATCCACTGTACCACACTGCTCAAAGGACAGTTACAGGGAAATAACTTAAAAAAACAGCCAAGTTCCCTTGCTCAGGAGGCCTTCCCAGATTTATTCCCACTTCATTCTAATCAGTGCTCTACCCTACAGCCCTCAAGAATCTGTTTTCTGACATAGCTGTCCTGAAGTTATCTGCTGGGCTTTGTCTTTCCTAACTGGATTGCCAACTCCATGACCATGTGGAATGGAGCTCTGTATTATTTCCCCCTCCCCCAGTGCCTAGAACAGTGCTCTGAGGCACACAACAGATAAGCAGTGCCTGTTAACTCTCAAAATGGACATGGTCCATATTTAACATGATCAAGGTTCTCTGATGTACTTCAATTCAACCTATTTCCTTGGAATTTTTAAACTGGCTAGTTTCTCTGTTACACAATCAGTCAGCACCCATCTTGTTTTCTAAGTAGAAAACAGGATGCATTTTAATAGAGCACATGTACTTAGCAATACATAATAAAGGGCCCAAGTACGTGGGCAAAGGCATTGTTGCCATTTCCGTTGGAGGTTCCGGTTTCATAAATATTAGCAACATTAATTGAAGGGGGAAGAGCATCCAAGGGCCTTGAACCTGAACCACAGTCAAGTTCTGGCCTCAAAATGGGCTGGGGTGGGAAGGGATCTGATTGGAGATCCACCTCAGGTGGCTTGCCCATCTACCAGTCACTTAACCTCATGGTGCAGAGCACAATCCCCAGCTGTGCCACCAGACTAATACCAGTAAGATCGGCCCCTATTCATCTAAAAAGAATGTGATGTGGGCAAATGGCATAACTTGATGAACTGGGCTTTAGAAGAAAAGTGCTCCATGAAGAAAAAAAAATATTTCCATTGTATCTGCACTAATGAACTGTGAGTATATACAAGAATGGCTCTTTTGCTCACAATTCATTTTAGAAACATCTTGATTCCCATTCAGGTTGAATGATGCTGACACCCTGACTTCTGCTGGGGCCTGCAGATCTGCCTCACCAGGCCTCTGGAGGTAGGTAGTTTGCAGCAGTCCAGGGGGCCGTGGGCCAGGCCTGAGGTGCTCACCAGCTCAGCTCTCCCTCAGAGTTTTCCTCAAAGCCTTAATGGATGGATGGTCAAATGTGGATACATTCGTTTGAAACTGCCTCATTTGCTGGAAAGTTCTAGGCTTTCTACTGGGATAGGTCAGGGTGAAATAGCTATCAAGGATCTGTTGCATTATACATGCACATGAACATACACACACACAGATTCACAATCAAGAACAAGATCAGAGGATCAAAGACTTGGCACTACAGAGACCCTAGAGGAATGCAGGCCATCTGTCCTCTTCAAGTTTCCCTCTCCAATGATTCCAACCCCCATTTCACAGATGAGGAAACTGAGGCCAGGGAGAGGAAGTGACTTACCCAACAACATACAGGAAAGGAAGCATTTGCTAAAATATCCTCTGGCTCCAAGTAGAGTGCTCTGGATATGATGCTATGCTTCTCCTCACTCCTCCTTCAGCCCTTTCCTTCCTCAATTTTTTACAAGATGTCCTTATCCAAAAATCAAACCACACAGGAGTCGGGACATTCTTAAAATCAACTATCTAAAAACTCAACCAGGGGGTAGAGCCAAGATGGAGGAGTAGAAAGACACACATATGCTGGCTCTCCCTACACAGCCCATAAAATACCTGTAGAGAGGGACTCTCAATAAAAACTCAACCACTGAATGTCTCTTTTGGGCATTTCCTGTGCCTGAAAGCTAGCTTGAGCACACCAACTTATTGCCATCAAGACAATGCTGTACACTTAGCAAAGCACCTGCATATCTGTTTCCTCATTTACCGAGGCAGGTGTTCATTCCATGCCTATCACACCCAAGGAGCTATGCCAGGAAAGTATCAGGGAGTGGAAGCAAGTGTCCCTGAGCTGAACCTTCAGATAGATGGGTATTGCAGGCATGAGAACAAAGGCGGGCAAAGCGCCAGAAGGAGGAAAGCCTGCACAGGACACAGGAAATGATAAGTAGTCATTCCAGTTGGCTAGAGTATCAACTAGAGGAATAGTGGTGCTGGAGGAGGAGACCAAAAAGCTCAGCTGATAATGTGACAAGCCACTGACCTTGTACTTCCTTTGGTGGATAACAGAGCTGTTGAAGGTTTAAGAGATGTTGAGTGATGTCATCAGAGCTTCCTAGAAAGAAATTTACTCTTACTGGGCAGTGGAATAGACAGCAACCTCACCACCACATTGGTGTCATGGAACCTATGGACTACTCTCAGTACCTTGGTTTGAAAGGCATAAAATACATAGGATTACAAAGGAAATTAACTATAACTGAAATGCAGTTAGCAAAAGAATAAAAAGCCCCCAAAAACTAATTCATAAACACTCAGCTAAGAGCCCCCAGTCTACGATCTCCACTGCAAAGAGGTTCAAGGGACAAAACAATATCAAGGAAAAGTCAGGTTTCATTGCCAATGGCGTGAAAGAACACTTGTGGCAGGGATTGCCAAAAGAAGGAAGGATGTTTACAACAAAAGAGACAAGGGCTAGGCAGTGTGGTGCAATGGAGAAAACACTCATTTTGGAGTTAGATGAGCCGAGTTCAAATCTTAGCTTTATTTTTATGATGTGACCTTGGACAAGTCAAGTAACCTCTCAGCCCCAGTTCTATAAAACATGCATACGTTAAATTTGAGGGTTGGATTAGACAACTGCTGAGGTCTCTTCCAGACCTTGGGATATGAACTTATGAAAAAGATGAAACAACCCCCACAGCATTGATCCCAGTCTTATGAAGACATATGCTTGGTTAAACACAGGTCACGTAAGGAGTACCACACTCAGTCATACCAACAGTCATTCATTTCATCTCCTTTAATGTCTCTCAGTCCAAGGAGACAACCAAGGGAATATCTGTGGGACAGCATGTAAGGTGCCCTAAACTCGTCCAGCTGCACAGGTTAGAAGCATGCCCCCAAGGCCTGCACATTTTGAAGTAACTGATAATACAGTGACTTAGATGGTTATTCCTATTGGTACTTTTAGTCTGTCCCGCTTCTGTGGGCAAGCATGCTTTGCCTTGCAGGTATTGCTCTAGGCCTGAAACAAGCATTTAGATCCAGTTGGCCCAAGTCTTTGTTCCAAGAAAACCTCACTCCCCTCCCTGATCATTGTACACCAGGCTAGTCTCTAGAACTAGAGTCTCTGGGGCTTGCAAAAATAATACAAATATAGACACAAGCAAGTCCATTTGTAATGGGCATTTCTATGCCCCTATTCCCCAAGTGGCAATGCCTACATGTTACTGCAAACAACAAAGTACAGCACTGTATTCCCTCCTGGAATTGAGGCCCCTTGGGGGCCTCAGAGGGAAGATGAACACTTGGAGTCCACTACACCCAAAGGCATCATATTTAAAGCCCAATGACCATCGATCTTTGTGACTTCAGTCCAATAGCCTTTCTCCTAGATGGCCTGCGGATTCTCCTTTCCCCTTCCCAGATGAGCCATAGGGATCAGGACTCCTCAGCAGCTAGTTAACCATTTAAGGAATTCATGCTCAAAAATGAATGCTTTTCAGCAAGAAATCAGTTAAGTTAAACTAATGAATGTCTATAGCACAGTGACCCCTCACCTTTCTCATGACAACTCAAGTGGTTGGGTAGGCAAGAATAAATCTTAGCTGTGCTAAACCACTGACTGGACCAAAGGACTTGCTCATGGTCATACGGCTGGGAGGATCAAATCCAGGTCTTCCTGGGCTCCCAGGCCAGTGTTCACTATGCAGGGCTGCTCAAGTCATCAGCGATAGAGCAAACTGGGGGCTTGGGACATTTTCTTTCTAAATCTTCCTCCCTCTTGAAAAATTTGTTTAGGAAGCTAGACTTCACCATCAACCCATCTCTTTTGGCAGTCTCAACTGTACAAAGATAATGCACACAAAGAATTCTCTGACACCCCTTGGACACACTTTCTTTTCATGTCCTTGTGAGATACTGCCAGGAGCAGCGTCAAACAATGCCAAGTCTTGGAAAGTGGCTCTGCCTGGGCTCCACTGATAATGAAAATCCATGTGGAGATTTGGTGTTCCCGGACCCCACCTCCTCCTTCCCTGGGCTCTCTCTGTTCTAGGGTGGGTTAAGCTACTGACTCCCCTTCAAACCCTCTTGGCCACTTTTGAAACTCAGCTCATCCTCTCCAGAAGTATTTTATCAACCGCAAATCATATGATTCTTAACCACTTTTCTTCTGTCAGTTGGAAAGGATATCCTTTGTTAAGCCAGCAACTACTAATGGCCATTTTTTTTTCCAATGGCTCACAAAGTTCAAGTCTGCAGTTTGATACTGAGTGTGTGGGAACCCCAGGTGATTCCAAACCAATGCAAATCCCTGTTTCAAGGGGGTGAAGCCATCAGAGTGACAGGCAGCAGAAGAGTGGGCAAGTGAGGTCTTCAGGCCTGCTCCCTCTCATGGGCAGCCACTGGAGGGTCCTAGTCTTCTGGTTAATGAACACACTTCAAGATTCACCCCAATAACTAAGATGCCTTTTCTAAAAAGAACACATTTCCTTCCTATTACTGCTTCCAGGCAGCGCTCTGTACAGTAGCTCCTATCGACAGAACTGGACGAAGCCTACTGTTTTCAGGCAAATGAGCATGTACCCAGGATCCAAAAAAAGCAGGAATTTCACTCTCCTTACCTCAAAGGGCATCAGGGGAACTTTGTGGATATGCTGAGGGGCTTAGTTAAAAGAACATACCTTCACACAGGAAGGAGCCCCAGAAGAAACACTGGATTGGGAGGCAGAAGGCCTGGCTTCACATCTCACTTATACCATTAATTAGCCATGAGAGTATGGGCAAGGTCACTTACCCACTAGGCTCATTTCCTCATGTTTAAAATAAGATGATCTCTAACAGGGAGGGGGAGGAGGAGGAAGGGGAGAGGGAGGGGGAGAGAGAAAAGGAGAGGGGAAGGGGAGGGGGAGAGGGGAAGGGGAGGGGGAGAGGGGAAGGGGAGGGGGAGAGGGGAAGGGGAGAGGGGGAGGGGGGAGGGGAAAGGGAGAGGGGAACAGGGGAGGGGAAGGGGAGAGGGGAAGGGGGGAGGGGAAGGGGGGAGGGGAAGGGGGGAGAGGGAGATAGGTAAGGTCTGCCACTCATATGCCTGGACATTCTTACAGAGGGATAAGACAGAAGGGCAGGCAATCATGGTACATGGTCCAACATGGCCAATCCATATAATTATATAGACAGGTAAAAAAAACCAAGAGCTAAGTCAGGTCCTGGGGGAAGGGGATCATCTGATATATATGAGGCCCCTGCTATATACCAATTACTGGGTAAGGCACTGATATATAAAGAAATACAAAAGAAACTTGAAGTTTCTTTTGAGAAGCAGATTATATACCTAGAAAGAGAAAGCTAACCAGATGCCACTTTGCATTAGAAGTGCCAAACTTAGAGCAGACAATGACTGGGGCCCCCTGCTGCCTCTCAGCACTGTGATGGTGCCTGGCTTGCCCATACTCGCTGCCATGCACCTGTGCATTAGCGCCCCCCCCTGCTCAGTGCCAATAGTGCTTCAAGCTCTACTAAGTGACTTCCCCAGTCCCACCCCCCATGACACAGGCAGAAGGAAGAGTGAAGTTCAGGCCACTTCCTTCCCTTTCTTCCCCTCAGGCCCTCAGAGAGCTCAGTGTCTGGAGGTCAGGAAATGCTGCTGATGGCAAGGAGTGAGGATGGCAAAGGCCCAGCATTCCTAGAGGCCTCAAATTAATTCTCTAAAGCCTTTCCCCATGGCAGGACCCCCAGCCAAGGTCCTAGGGAGCAAAGTGGAGACGGGAGGGGTGAGAAAAGCAAGATGGAGATGAGATCTAGGAAAGAAACCATGGGAGAGCTAACAGAACAAGGGGCTGCGATCAAAGAGAAGATCCCCATTCCAAAGCATGGAGGTCACATTGTAGGCCTCAGGCAGAATGCCAGACTGGGAGTTAGGGAGGGGAGCCAGCCAGTCACTTAATTCCAATGGAACCTTCAGCAATGAGCCATTCGAAGATTTACAAAGCACTTTTACATGAATTATCTCTTTGGTCCTCACAAAAACCCTGGGAGCTAGGTTTTATAAATATTTCCATTTTACAGAAGAGGAAACTGAGGCTAAGAGTAGCTAAGTGACAACTGTCCAGGGCCACATTGCTAGGATTTGACATCAGTCAGTCATCACCACTCTAGCAATTGTACCAGCTTCCTCTTAACTTCCCAGGGCCTCAGTTTTCTCCCCTGTAAATTAGGGGCATTGAACTAGGTGAATTCTAGGGTCCTTTTGATCTCCAAATCAATGATTTCATGAATTCATTTTTCAAAACATGCTGATGCTAGGTGGCCCAGGATTCAGGAGAACCTGAGTTAAATCTGGCCTCAGACACTTCTTAGCTGTGTGACCCTGGGCAAGTCATTTAACTCTGCCTTAACTTCTTCATCTGTCAAATGGGCTAGAGAAAGAAATGGCAAACTACTCCAATATCTTTGCCAAAAATACCCCAATGGGGTCACGAAGAGTCGGGTACTACCAAAACAGCTCAACAGCAACGGACAGGGATCTGGACTCTGTTTCTACCTCTTAAATTGACTCAATTTGAGATCTCACCACAGTTCTGAGCTTGGCGCTTACAATGACCTGATTTCAAATCCTGCCTCAGACACTTCCCTGCTATAGGACCCTGGACAAGTCACAACCTCTCTGACCTTCAATTTCCTAAATGGGGATAAAGATACTGCACAGGACTGGTGTGAGGCTCAAATGAGATAACATGGGACAGGTGCTTTGCAAGCCTTAAAGAGTTAGAGAAATACAAGCTAGTAGTAATAGCAGCAGCAGCAGCAGCAGCAGCAGCAGCAGCAGCAGCAGCAGTAGTAGTAGTATCTATGTCTGCTTCCCCATTTCAACCCTCCTTATCTCACAGGGGCCTTGGACAGATCTGCTGATCAATAAATAGGCCAAGGCTCACTAAGTAAAGGGCCTGTGGGAGACACAAATATGCAGGCCCTGAAGAAGTTCTCCCAACTTCACCTGGCATGGACCATTAAGCACCTATGCCAGAGCAGAAGTACACTCAGTCCACCAATGGCTGGAAATTAACATCCTAAGGGCATTTCAGCCTTGGCACAGAGTGGAAAGGCAGGTAAAAGGCCTGCTCTCACCTCTGCCTTAAGGTGTGGGTACCCTCGGGCACGGTACAAGTGCTCTTTGCCTCAATTTCCTCATTAGTATTATAAAGATAATAACTATCAGACCTGATTCCTGTAAGGGGCAAATAAGAACAGTTATGAAAAGGCTTTGAAATGTATGTATTTGAAAGGATTTTGTCAATTCAAGGCATCATGGGAGAAAAAGGGCAGTAGGGGAAAGCTATTGTTGTATTCATTCTTCATTTTTGAAGAAGACCATGACATCAAGATGATGACATGACTTGCAGTTGACTTTGATTTCAGGGAGGGAGGACAGTGCAAAGTCACCAGCCTCACTTTCCCCTCCTGAGCCATCTGGATCCAATGACCAGACACTCATCAGGATGACTAGAGATGGCCCAGGAGTGAATCCTGAGCCCAGCCCTCTCCATGCTGACCTGGGAGGGAAGAGAGGGGAGGAGGATAAAACTCTTCTGCACTCAGGTCAGCACAGAGGCCACAGATCTACAAGGATGATGACAGGTAAGTCCTGACAACTAAAGAGATGGTGCAGCAGCAGGGCCTTGAAGGGGACTGCCCCTATCACCAGCAGCAAAGCCAAGGCCAAGGAGCTTCAAGGGACAACATGCTCTCCCCACCTGCTGCCCCAGCTTCTGGTGGTGGGCAGGGGCAAAGAAAGGGGGTTTGGACCGTGAAATTATAAAGAGCAAACTTTCAAGAGTTAAATCTGGCAAACAACTGGTAATTTGTGAGAAGTTGTGTGTTTGAAAACTAAGTTGATCAGTGATCTACAAGAAAACAAAATTCAATGTAGTTTTTCCATGAAACAGCCCATTCTCCCAATAGGCCAAAAGGAACCAGATGCTTCCCATACAGATAAAAACACACTTATCCCCTATAGCATGGGAACCACCAAGACCAAGAAGGTGAGGAAGTGCCCTCAAATGCCTTGGGAGACATCAGAGATTGTTAGAAAGTATTGCAGCTCTCTTTAATCATCCCTAGGCTGGTAGAACAGAAGAAGGAAGGGTAGATACGGTTACAATTCTACACCTGGAAAAGGTGATTAGAAGGGGGTATGGTCTGATTGGGGAAGCCTGAGACTATCTCATTGAAAATGATTTCCCATGTATTGCATTCACACTCCCTAAGGATGCCCAGGCAGAAGCTATCTAGCCATGGGACCTTAGGCAAAACCCAACCTCTCCATACCTCAGTTACTCCACCTGAAGGTTCACAGGATCTGAGCTTTAGAGCTGAAAAGTATCTCAGAGGGCCATCTCATCCAAGGCACTCGTTTCACAGAGGAGGAAACTGTGGCCCAAGATGGACAAGTGTCTTGCCACAGTCACCGGCCCTCTGGCTCTCTCTACACCACCACATATTTCGCTACTTTGGCAGATCTCCCACAAAAGTTCTGTTCTAAGGAGTCATGCTCCTGGAGGCTCACATCAGCTCTGGCAGCATCTACCTGGCTTGCAAGGTGTTGACTACAATCCTATGACCATCTCTGCTGGCCACGGACCAGCCTAGCTGAGTCCACAGGCTAACCAGCATACTGGTGGCCAAGGATCTCTTCACTGATCTACCCAATGGCCTCTTCTCAGTCCACATCCTTCTTCACCTCCTGGTAGCTTCTGACCTTGGAACGCCCTCTCCTCCAGACTCCTTTCTCCCCCAAGCTTTTCCTGACACTGTTCTTAATCCAGTTTGCCCCTACCTGTATGACTCCTCTTTGTCTCTTTTCTGCATTATCGCCTATGTCCAGTCCCTAAGACAAGGGTCTTCTCATCCCTAAACTCTGGACGATGCTATCAGGCTGAATCATTTTTGTTTTGATGACTAAAAGATCCAGCCTCTTCTCTCTCTCAAGCTTTTATTATCCCCTGTTACTACCCAACTGTTAGATATCTCTACTTGGATATCCTGTTGAAATGTCAAATTCAACATGTCCCAAAGAAAACTCATGATCTTCTCCCCAAACCCAAGTTCCAAGTCCTCCTTGACCCTCCCCTCTCCTTCACCCCACAGGGTATCCACACTGTTGTTCTGTCTGCTCTTCAATCTGTTCCATTTCTATCTTAACAATATCCCTCACATCTCTCCTCTTCTCTCTTCCTTTCCATGCATACAGACTGAACCAAGTTCAGTCCTTCATCACCTTTTAGCTGCATTACTGAAATATGCTCACAGGCTCTCCCATTCCCCACCCCACCCCCACCTCTCACTCTCCACAAAGCTGCCAAAAATGGAAATTTCTCAAATCGAACTCTGACCATGTCACTTCCCCGCTCATGAAGCCTCACTGGCTCCCTATTGCCTCGAATCTAAAACACCAACATGTCCTGTCTGACATTTCAAGTCCCTTACAAGCTGTCCCCAGCCAACACTTCCGAATTTCTTTCACCTTGTTTCCCCATTACACATTATGTTCATTCAACAAACGTTCTACAAAAACAAAAATTTCCCTGTCTTCAAGGGACTTTCATTATATTGGAAACTGCCATTTGATTATGTGCCAGCTATGTTGGCCTGAGTGCTATTTTTCCCTCTTTACCTTTGCCTCTTGGGATCTTGGGCTCCCCTCGAGGATCAATCCTCCTACATACAAAGGCTGGTTGTTAGTGTTCCCCTCCCCCCCATCACTGTTCATTGACTTATTTGTATACTCTTGTCTCTCCTTCCCACCCCACCCCCACTCCCCCCTTCCCTCCAGAGCAGAAGTTCCTTGGAAAAAAATGGGATGGTTCACTTTTGCCTTTAAATCCTGAGGGCTTCATGGGGCAACTGGCATAAGGGTCAGGAAAATAAATGGTATCTCTGACTCTGAGGCTGGCACTCTCCCTGCCACCTGAAGCTGCCCTGGAACTGATGATGTTCAGTCCAGAGGATTCTCTTCTCCCAAGAGGCAGCAGTCTTTTAAGATTTGATTTTTAAAAAGTGGAGGATCCTTCGACAGCCCAGAATGTGTTCCTGAAAGGTTTCCATTCATTCGACCTTTATTCGTGAATAACTATTTGAATGAATGAAAAGGTTGTTTCCCCCTTTTTAAAATGTTGTCAGGTTTCCCATAATAGCAACTCACAATCTGAATGTGATTTGTAGAAAAGGCAAATAAAGGAAATAAGGCCTGACCTTTCAGCACGAGGGTACAGGTTCTGCCCTAATCATTTCACCAAGGAGCAGAATGCTGCCTCAGGTTTTACCAGGGAAATTAATAGTAAGAGGACACCCAGTAGCACAGCGCCAAGGCCATGGGCATCAGGAAGAGCTGGATTCAGGTCCTGCCTCTTGAAATATACTTGCGGTTCAGGACCCCAGACGACTCTCCAAGAACAAAAGTCAGTTGTAGAGCTTGCCCAGTAGAGAAAACTTCCACACCAGGACTTCCCACCAACAAAATCAAAGTACTAACACTCTGCCTCCCCCAAATAAAAGCAACCAAATTACAATATTTTTTAAGGTCCCAAAGGAAATTTCTAAAGCCCAAGTCATGCCTCCATGCATATGGAAAAACACTCCAAATCCTGTAATAACACATTCCTTTTGGAAAATAAATTTAAGATAAACTGTGACATTTCACGCTAATAAACATTTCAGAAATAGGGATAACATCACACATTTTTGTAAACTTCAGAAAAGTTCAAATGAATAGTCAATGTGATTTTTTTAAAAGTAGTTTATTTTATAAAACCTCCTAATTGCTAAGAACTGCATTCATTTGGGAAAGAGTTAGTTTTAAGATTGATTTTATCTAAAATAGGAATTTTTCCCTATTTTTAAATCTCCTTTGGCTTCTCTGTCCAGACTTCAGATCAGGAAGCTTGGGTGTCTTGAACAAAATGTCAGATTAACTCAAAGAGTTAAGAAAACATCAGATTTGACCAAAAGATTTAAGAACAGAAAAAAAAAATGGAGCATTTCTTTTTAGTATTCACCAAAAATGAAAGGAGGTTCAATTGGATGAGCTTCAAAGGACTTGGAGCCTGAAGGCCTGAGCCAGGACCTGGGCTCTGCACCTGAGTGTGGACTTGGCAGGCTGGACTCAGGTGAACAAGCTTTCCATTCCAGCCCAGGGGGGAGCAAGGGCGCCCCACCCCAGGGTCAAATCAAATGTAAAATGAGGAAGCCCTGTTTAGAGTAGACCAACCTCAGCATGAGAGAGACCTTTTCTCTGAGGGTGAAAGCTTTTATGTAAGACAGCTCTTCTCAGAATCAGATGTTTTAATGCATAAAATAAAGTACATAGGATCACAAAGGAAACTAATTACAGTGAAATCCAATTATCAAAATATTTGAATAAAAAAACAAAAAAAAAAAACAAAAAAACTCCAAGGTCCCACCCCCAGGCTAAGCACAATTGTAGTGATTTCTATGGCCACTTTCTGTCTAAATTTTATGACTTTATGAACAAAACTCAAACAAATTTATCATAATCTCAATTCCTGTGGCATCAGATTAAACTGTAAATTTACATTTTAATTCTAGGAAAACTAAATCATAATTAAAATATTTCCATCTATAGTGTGAAATCTGCTTAAACCATAAAATTCACATAGACAAAATGGAGAATGCCTCCTGGCATGTATGCATGCATGTATGTGTGTATGTCCGTATATGTGTATATACACATATACAAAACATATCGTGTGAATAGGAAAAACTTTGATTTGTTTCAGGTGGCATTAAATTCATCAAGTTATGGGGCCTCTGACAAAGAATAGGGGTTACCCCAGTCCAATTAACTCCTAGTTTCTTCTCCCAATAGTGGATCCTGAAGCGATAATATACTGTTCAAAACTTGATAAAACCTATGATGCTGTTTGTTCACATGGAAGAGACCCAGGACAAAGTAACTCAAATAAGGTGCAGGCGCTTCTTAGTGGAAAACACGAGACCTTTCATTACCATGGTAACAGATCGGCAAAATCTGTATTTCAATTTTCATAGAGATCAAAATAATTCCAAAAATAGTAGTTTTTCCTGAGTTTCTTTGAAGGATATAATTACTTCTAATAAATGCTCCTCATTTTGCTTTCAACGACTTGTGTTGGGAGAAAGTTGCCAGGGAAATTGGAGCCTGGGAAAGGTGGGTCTATTTCTGTGTTTAGTCTCTTTATTGTCTACAGCACCCCATCCTTCCTACTACAATAAAATCATTAGTTTCCCACATGGAATGAATAGGAAACTACAAATTATTTGCACGTGTGTGTATTCAAACTCCCTTGGTAAGCAATAGACTCTACTGGTATCCTATAGACGGCATTCTTCACAAACGATTTTATAGTCTGCACATTCTCACACCACACTTTGCAAAGTGCGTGCATAAATATGGCAGATTAAGAACCTTGGGAAACCAAGGCTTGTATTTATCTATTAGAAAAACACACCCTGAGCTGCTCGAGGGTAAACTGCCCCATTGTTCCCCAGCCAAAGAAAGGGCTGCTCCCAGGACAGTGACATTCAGCTATTATGTTCAGTCCCAATTTGGCTTCTCTTTTCAGATCGGCAAAGCTGCCCATTAGTGGAAACTGTGGCCTTGGCGGTGCCCGGGACATTACAAACCGGTTGAATGTATGGAGGATGTAGTAAAGTAGGCTTTTGGCGGGGAGAGGGCGGAAGGAGGAACGGAGAGGGGAGGACCACCATTTTTAAATATGATGCTGATTAGATGCTATATATAATTGCCCTATTAGAAATTGGAAATTTTTTTCTTATTGTAAAATGGGATCATTATCCAATGTTTTTGTTTTAAACCGCAGTTCCACACGTGATTGCTAGGAACCCCCATTCTCCTCCACTTTCCACCTCCAACACAGAGGCAGGAGCTTTAGAGAAAGGAAAAAGGGTAGGGTACGGAGGGAGGGGGAATGGATCACTGGGGCTACCGACTTTGAGAAGTGGGAGGTGGACAGAACAGTACTGGATCCGAGGAGGAGGGAAGGAGGGGAAGCCCAATGGTCGAATCGAGTCCTGAGCCCGAGGGGGTCCCAGAACGGAGTAACCGTCAATACTGGGGCTATGGGTCCGAGAAATGGTGGGGGGGGGAGACCGAGGAGAGGCGGTCCAATGGTGGGGATCGAACTCTGAGCTCGAGGAATCTGGGAAGGGGGAAGCCGAGCAAAGGGTCAGACTAAACACTTGGACCGGGGGGAGGTGGGGGGAGATGGGTGTAATACACTCAATAACTAACTGCTCAGGCAAAGGCTGAAACTCGACCTGGTAAAATCGACAGAAAGCAACCGACCCCCATTGCCCTCCTCTTTCGGGTCCGACAGTTGGCAGAGTCCGGATCTCGCAAAACCCCAGCAAATACAACTCCCCCTGGACAGGTGCCTGGCCAAGGAGAGGCTCCTTGGCAATCCCCCATTTCAACGTTTCCCACATGCAAGTTCATCGGCCAATCCTCACGGCTTAAGCGCTTTTTTATTCCAAACCAAGAAAAGCGCGTTGGGGGCGCGAGCCCCCATCCCCACCTCGCCCCCTCCACACACACACACACACACACACACACACACACACACACACACACACACACACACACACCACACACACACACACACACACACACACACACACACACACACACACACACACACACACACACACACACACACACACACACACACACACACACACACACACACACACACACACACACACACACACACACACACACACACACACACACACACCCGACCGGGTCAGTCTCTGGAGAAGAAAAGGAACCATGCCCCTGCCGCCCGTCCTGCCCCGCCTCCCCCTTCCCGGGGAGCTCCGCATTTGTGGGAGAAGGCACGCGAAGGAGGACCAGCCGCCCCGATTCCTTCGAGGGAAGGGCCGCTCCTACCAGCCAAAAGAGAAACTGCAAGTACCTTGGATGATACCGATTCAAGAACCATTCCATGGCCCCACCGGGATGAGCGGATACCCGAAGCGAAGCGAAGCGAGTCCGAGGCCAACCGAGAAGCGCCGCCCAGGGAGAGCCAGCAGCAGGAGGAGGGTGCGGGCACCCGCGACGGCCACAGGCTCCCAAGTTGGAAGAGGGTGACACGAGCCCTCGGCGAACTGAACGCCGCTAGCTCAGGGGTCGGAAGCGCTCTGAGAAGGAAAAGGGGGAGGGGGGAGAGGGAGAACCGGGAGGGGGGAGGAGACCTACCGACACCACTAACTACGGCTAAGCGTCCGACCCAGGGTGCCGAGGCGGGGGGTAGGGGGCGGGGAACGACGCGGATCCAGAGTGGGAGGGCGAGAGGAGGCAGGGGAGAGGGAGCGGGGGAGGGGGTGAAGAGCTCAGCCCCTGTGGACCTGCAGCTGTCCAGCGGGTCCCGGTGCTGGACAGCTGGTTGCTGGGGAGGAGCTCCGGGGTTCCTGTCCTGGTCGGCGGGCCCCACCTCCAGCCCGTTAGGCTCTGGACTCCCCTTCCCCAGCCCGTCAGCTCCCAGCCTCACTTCCCCCCTCCAGGTGGCGAATTTCGGGGAGCCCTCCTCCAGCCCCGGGTCCCAGGCCCCCTGCTCTGGCGACAATCACTTACCGCGGTCATAGAGTGCAGCCGTCGGGGGCACGACGAGCCCGCCCCCGCAGTTCAGGGGCTGAGGAGGGGGCCGGCAGGCTGGTGCTGTCCCTCCTAGCCCGCCCTCCTCCCCTGCTCTAATCTCGCTCGGGCTGGCGGCTCCGGTCGCTTTCCCGGCTTTGGGGGTCCGCGTGTACCCTGCCGGCCGAGCGGCGGGCGCTCCGCTTCCCCGCGCCGTGCCCTGCCCTGCCCGGCCCTGCCGCCGGGTGCTCGGTCCCCGGAGCCCAAGCCGGACCGGGGTCGCACCAGTTCTTCAGCAAAGTTCCGTCCTTGGCCCCCCTGGCCCGGGAGCCGCCGCCGCCGCTGCTGCCACAGCTGAGCCTCCGCCTGACCTCCGCGGGGAGGTTATGAAGGGGGGCAGCGAAGAGGGGGCGGGCCGGCCGGGCGGGGGGTGGGGGGGGAGAGGGAGGAGCTGGGAAACATGGCGGCGGGGGCGGCCCCGGCGGCGCTTGCGCGGGAGGGCGGGGGCTGGGAGGGGCAGCGCGCTATCCCGCCGCGGAACCGGCCCCGGGCCGGCTGCGGTGGGGGCGGGCCGCACCCACTTGGCCCATGAGGCCCGGCCGCCCTGGGATGGCAGCGACGGAAACCGGGTAGTGCCCCCCGCGGCAGAGCGCCCTCCTCCAGGTTCGGGCACTGCCAGGGCCAGAGCCACGACCAGCAGCAGCCACACTTACCGGGTGGGGGGCGGGACCCCATCTGTCACCCACCGGGTGGCGGCCGCCGCGAGCACGCCCTGGGGGGAGGAAGGGGTTTAGTGCAAGTGAAAGGTGCCCCTTAGCCCACCCCCCACCGCCGGCAGCCGTCCAGGGTGCTGCCCTAACTTTACCGGGGCTGCGAAGTGCACCGGGCAGACTCTGGCCGCCCAGCCCCTGGCACCCCCTTTGATCACCTCTTTCTTGGCCCTGCCCCTGCTGCTGCTGAGCCCAGAGGCCTGCTTTCTGGGCCTCTGCTTGGGCCACCCTCATATAATCCTGCTTTCATCACTTTATTGCTACTTCCAGGTTCCTCCTCGGGAAAAAAAAAAAAAAAACAGAAGAGCCCGCCTTTAGTTTTAATGGTTTGGTTTGGTTTGGTTTGGTTTTTTTTTTTTTAATTTTAGGAAGTCTGTTGATGGGGTGCAGGCGCTGTATCGGTAACTACTTATTACTTCCTCTGCTTTCCCAGTCAAGGTCAGGTTTCCCAGTATTGTTTTCTTTACTCACCATTTAAAAGGTTCTGGGTTCGAGATCCCTCTTTTATTAAGGGGTTGAGAGTTGTCCTTCTTTCTCCCACCTCCTACCTTAACCTTTCTTTGGGTTTCCATATCCAAGGGAACCGAAAGTCATGGTTGGCCACCCACCGTTAGATTTCAGCAGAACCCCAAATTCATGTCCAGCTCTAATCATTACAGTCCACCTGGCTACAGGAAATGTCCCTCAATTAAAGCCACCACGTTAAGAGGCCCCACCACTGCACCACTTGACCCTGTCTGGAGGAAACCCCCTCCTGCTCAACCCAGCTCCCAGAGAGCTGGATAATTCCATGCCCACATTTCCCTTCTCCTCCAGGAAGCCTAGCCCAACACACACACACACACACACACACACACAACACCACACAATTTGCTATTCCTTCTGCATACAAATCACTTTGTGTTTAATATGCAGAGGTCTTTTTTAACCTAGTTCTCTGTCCATTTAGTCATGGCCTTTATGTCTCCACAACTAGCCCAGGACCTGGTACATAGAAAACAGTTGGTTCATGACTGCTGAATGAATACTTGTCTAAGTTCATGCCCTTTCCTCCTCCATTATGATCTAAATTCTTTGAAGAGAGGACCTGTGCTTTTCACCTCTTTTGCCTCCTCCACTTGAGCATAGGACTTTTCCTGGAATAGACATTTCACCACGAATGACCCTCCTCATCTTGGCAAACATTCAGCTGAGCTATGGTGTACACACAATTCCCACTGCAACCTCAGATAAATGCATTGGGGAGAGGCCTAGTTGTGGAAGCTGACAATCCTGTGCTCAATCAGAAAGAGCTGGATTTAAATCTTACCACAGATAGTAGCTGGATGAGCACTAGTAAGTCACAACCACTCTGAATGTCACTTTCCTCAGCTGAAGAGGGGGGGTAAGAGGTAGGAGAACAGGGAGGGAGGATATAAGGCTCAAACAAGATGTCTGTAAAGTGCTGGATAAGTGTCAGGGGGTCATCATATTCATCTGACTTTCACTAAAACATTAACAAAAAAGATGTCAAGAACATGGAAAAAACAGATACAACTACTCTCCATCAAAGAGGAGGCTCCTCCAAGGTATAAAGCCAAGGACAGGCTAGGGAGAAGGGGCTGTTCTTGAGCTAAATTGTGCTTAGGGACCCCCACTTTTAACCCATGCTGAGGATTGGGAGTAAGATAGTTTTATGAGGCACTATTGGCTTCAGCCCCTGTTGTATAGTGATAGGACATGATTCACAAAGCCAGAGTGCTTCCACCAAAAGAAATGTTTGACTCTAGTTTTTAAAAACTGGAATGGCCATATCTGGCTGGATTGAAAATCAGAGAACTTGGGTTCAAATATTGCCCCTAATACTAGTTGTCTGACCTCAAGCAAATCACTTAAATTTCCCTAAGCCTCTGCTCCCTTTTCAGCAAAGGAGGGGGAGGGACTAGACACCCCCAAGGTCTGATCTGAGGCTTCTATCCCTGCCTCAATCCTTAACAGTTTGGGCTTTTGGTCCAAATCAGTGACGTCATCCTTGGAGGGCATGCCCTGGATGAGAACGGACCTAGATCAGCTACTCATTTTGAATGTTTTGGAGAATTGCATAAGGGTTTTGAGGGGTCAAGTGAATAATCCAAGCTCACACAACCGACATGTGTCTGAAACCACACTTCAACCCTGGTCTCCCTAATGGCCAAGCCTGTACGCTGCTGCCTTGGAAAGCTAGCTAAATAATTTCCTAGGTCTATTTGTATTTCAACCTGGAACCACAATTTGCAAACACAAGCAAAACAGTGAAAATTTAGAAGCAAAGTTTCACTTAGTTACTCATCAGACACTTTCTATGCTACAGAGTAAACACCTAGCATGTTGCTCAGGCATAATCAGTCAACATTTTGTGCCTGCTGTGTGTCTGATATCAGGGAAACCAGAGGTTGGAACTGAATTAATACCAGTTAAAGCACAAATTGAAACGTGTTGCAGCACCTTGATCTCTCCCTCCGGTCAACTGCATTAATGGGGTGCAGTCACCCGGGCCATCATGGAAATGAACTGACATTTACTGAAGACACGTAGGGTGTCTGGAGCACCACTTACACGGTGGTAGAGAATCTCGAAAAAAGGAGATCACTGTCTTCCTGTGCAACCAACACAAACTAGTCTAGACAAGTCAGGCAAGCAGCCAGGATGGAGAAATTTCTACATGGTTAAGGTCTAAAAGATATATGGAGCTGACTGTCACAGGAAACTTAAAGAACCACAGAAAGACACCCTGATGACTGGAAGCACCCAAGCTAGGATGACCCTTTCTAAAACTAGACCCTGGGCATCATGCCACTGGTGCCCAGCCTGAATGTTAACTGCACCTGACACAAGCTCCATCAGTAGTAGGAAGATCGCTCAATCTAAAACCAGAGGACCTGGGTACAAATCTTGCCTCTGACCTTGAGAAAATCACTTAAATCTCCCTAAGCCTCTCATGCCTGCATCTCTGCCAAGTGAGGAGGAGGGATTAGATTACCCCCAAGATCACTTCTGCTTCTAAATCTAGGATCTGGGGCTCCCATCCCTGCCTCACTTCTTAACATCCTGCAAGCTGGCCTCTGCCCTCACCTCTAGTGAAAGTCACCATCGACTTCTTAAGACCCCAATTGAATGCACTTTCCTCTGTCTTCTCTCTTGAAGAACAATGAGCTGCTCACTTTGCCGGTTGGAATCCCAGTACTTGGCACATAATAAGCACCTCATAAGTGCTTTTGCATTTATCACCTCTCCCCTTGAAATTCTCCTTTCCTTTGTTCATGACACTACAATTGACTGGCTCCTCTACTTGCTGATTACTCCTTCCATCTCCTTTTCTGTGCCTTCTTCCTCTCCCCTAACGAGCTGGGCTCCCCCAATCTGTCCTCCCCTACTTTTCTCTCTCTACACTCTTTCTCTGGGGGGTGGGGCTCTCATCTGCTCTCATGTCTTCAGCTATCATTCCACTGTGGAGGACTCCCAAATTTCCTTATCAACCCTATCTCTTTCCTCCCTCTCTCATGTTTCTGCAACCCATGCAGTACACAGGTTCTCTGTTTCCACAAGCTCGATTTATATTAGACCCAACACCTGATGGGCCAAACTAAAAACTGACTCAAATGACCTGAGAGCCCTTAGAGAGTTGGGAAGTCAGTCCTCTGGGAAAGAATGTATTACCTTCCCTATAGAATTGGAAGGATCACAGAACTGGGGTTACCTTAAGTATGACATCATAACCTCAGATCAATACATCCTCCTCGGGGCAAGTTTTCCCACAAAATCAGCCTTCAGCTAGGTGATGAAAGTCACTGGGGCTCCCTGCTAATCAGCAGTCCACTCTGTCAGCCAGCAACAGAAGAGGGAGCTTCCCAAGGGACAGCCCAGAGCTACGATGGACAAGTTAGGGTGAGATTCCCATACTGAGTCCCTCTAGCACCCTCCCATTGCCACTCTCTAGAAAACTCTGCCCCCTTCTCCATTCTCTGGCTTCCTATCCCCTCCATCACACAGAGCATATAACCTCCTCTCCACTCCCTTCCTAGAAAACAAAATGAGCAAAGAAACTGCAAATCCATAAAGAACTTCTGCAAAGCAAACGACTTATGGGATAACATTCCTCCAAAAGCCTACATTGAAGCATCAGTGAACAGGATGGAAAAATGTACCAATGACAAGATTGAATCGAGTAAGGAACATGTTAAAGAAGTTAAAGGAGGACACTAAGGCTGCTTTTAAAAAAGACAAGAGGGGCAGCTAGGTGGCATGGTGGACAGAGCATCGACCTTGGAATCAGGAGACCTGAGTTCAAATGCAGCCTCACTTGCTACCTGTATGCCTCTGAGCAAGTCACTTAACCCTGGCTGCTGGGGCGGGGGAGGGGAAGGGAAAAAAAGCAAAGAAGATATGAAACAACCAGGGAAAACGCTAAATGATATCCAAGGTCTAAAAACATCTGTTGAAGTGGGAAAAAAAACCCACAATGAAATCTAGCAAAGATCATAACAATAAACAGATAAAGTAATTATAATAAATAGAAGGTAATAGCAAAGATAATAAAAGTGAGGAGCAAATCCAGATGGCAACAGACCAGAAAAGGTAAATTCATAGATTTTGGTCTGGGGTTTTTTTTGAAAGAGACAGAAGGGATGGAAGATAGGCAGGTCAGACCTCTGATTTCATCCTTGTAGGGAGCTCCCAGTGTGGAAATTCATGGCACTGATACAGAGAAGTACCTCTTCTATAACTTTTAGCAGGAGCCAGAAAACTATACCCCAGCGCCAAATTCACTTGTTTCTGTAATGGAATGGAATCAGGAAAACCTGAGTTTGAATCCAGCCTCAGACATTTCCTGGCTCTGTGACTCTTAGACAAATCACCTAACATCCCTTAGCCTCAGTTTTCTCTTCTGTAAAATGGGGGTAGTAATAGCACCTCCATCCCAGGATTGTTGTGAGGATCAAATGGAATGATATTGTAAACCACAAAGTGCTATATAATTGCTAACTATTCTTATTATTTTTGACTCCAAGGCCAGCCCTCTATCTTCTATACTTCTATCCCCTACTTTTCAATTAATGGATTGTTGTTCAGTTGTTTCAGTCGTGTTTGACTCTTTGTGATCTCATGTGGAATTTTTTTTGGCAAAGATCCTACAGTGGTTTGCCATTTCCTTCTCCAGTTCATTTTACAGATGAGGCAAACAGGGGTAAGTGCCTTGCTCAGGGTCACACAGCTGAGGCCAGATTTGAACTCAGCTGCAAAGTAGGTTATTGTATCTCTGAGTTATTCATTGTTCAGGTGGGTTGGGTATTTCCTCTTCTACTGTTTATGTTGAGATCTCTTCAGTTGTGGATTTGGGGTTGGGCAATCTAGTGGGCTCTGCCTCTTATGATTTGTGTAAGCTCTGCTGCTTTCTATTTGTGTGATCCTGGACAAGTCATTTCTGATTTCTGAGCTTTGAGTTCCTCTTCTGTAAGATGAGGGGGTAGGAATAGATGTCCTTGAAGGTCCTGTGACCCTAAAATAAGGTATGGAAGGAATCAGGGGCAAAAGGAATCGGGAGCAGTTGAAATTGACTAATATCTAACGTAGTAAACACTTAGTAAATGTGTAATTGTAATAAGAGCCATCAAATGAGTGTCTGTTTTGACTGGCACATTGCCCAATATGTCACTACTTCATCATTCTGGAGGGTCCCTACTTATAATAACAACAGCAGAGGCCAAGTGCATTGTGGCATGGAAAGAGCACTAGACTTGGAGTCAGGGGAGATCTCAGTTGGCATCCCAGCTACAAAGTGAGTTTTCCCTAAACCATGACCAGACTGTGTCATTGCCCTACTCCATAAACTGTACTGGCTCCCAATTTAATCCAGGACCAAATACAAAATCCTTTTTGTTGGCATTGAAGGCTCTCCACAACCAGTCTCTTCTGACCTTTCCAACATTCTAATCCAGCATCATGGCCTGTTTGCTGTTTCCGGGACACAACTCTCCTGTCTCCATATCTTTGCACGAGATGTTCTCCAGGCCTGGAATGCCTTCCCTCCCACACTCTAACTCTTTGAATCTCTGGCTTCTTTTAAGCCTCAGCTCAGGTGGCCTGTTCTCTAGGAGGCCTTTCCTGGTTCCCCTAGCTACTAATGGCAGGCCTTTTCTGGCTCATTTCTATCACATGTATTCTTTTCTATATACTGTCTCCCCCTTGGAATAGAAATGCTTAGAGAATAAGGCCTGGTCAATTTTCAAATGAAGAAATTAAAGCTATCTATAGTCTCATGACAAAATGCTCCAAATCACTATTGAGTAGAGAAATGCAGATTAAAACAACTCTGAGGTACCACACCACACCTATCAGATTGGTTAACATGACAGAACAGGAAAATGATAAATGTTGGAGAAGATGTGGGAAAATTGGAACACTAATGCATTGTTGGTGGAGTTGTGAATTGATCCAGCCATTCTGGAGAGCAATTTAGAACTATGCCCAAAGGGCTATAAGACTGTGCATACCCTTTGATCCAGCAATACCACTTCTAGGTCTGTATCCCAAAGAGAGCATAGTAAAGGGAAAAGGATCCACACGTACAAAAATATTTGTAGCAGCTCTTTTTGTGGTAGCAAAGAACTGGGAAGTGAGAGAACACCCATCAATTAGGGAATGGCTGAACAAGCTGTGATATATGAATGTAATGAAATACTGTTGTTCCATAATAAATGATGAGCAGGCAGATTTCAGAAAAACCTGGAAACACATGAACTGATGCTGAGTGAAATGAGCAGAACCAGGAGAATATTGTATACAGCAATAGCAACATTGTGCGATGGCCAACTTTGATAGATGTAGCTCTTCCAGCAATGCAAGGATCTAAGACAACTCCAAAAGGCCTATGATGGAAAATGCCATCCACATCCAGAGAAAGAACCGTGGAGTCAGAATGCAGATTGAAGCAGACTATTTTTTTTCTTTCTCATGGTTTTTTTTCCCTTTTATTCTGACTCTTCTTTCACAACATTACTAATGTGGAAATATGTTTAATATGACTGTACATGCATAGCCTATATCAGGTTGCATGCCATCTGCAGGGAGGAGAGAGAGGGGAAATTTAGAACTCAAAATCTTCTAAAAGTGAATATTGAAAACTTAAACTAAATAACTGAATAGATTTTGAAAAGAAAGAATAAGGTCTAGTGTGACTATTTCTTTGTATTCCCCCAAGAGCCACAGCAAGGTGCCTGGTACACTGTAAGAACTGAATTAAGGTTTGTTGACTGACTGAGTGAGTGAGTGTTTGATTGACTGACTGATGACAAAGGGCAAGACACAAACTTGCAGAGCCTCAGTTTCCTCATCTCTAAAATGGTACAAGCCCAGCTAGAGCCTTTGAGAGTATTACAAAAAGCACTTTGTAAATCTTAAAGCCCTAAAGAAATATTGGCTTTGTTGTGATCATGGGAGAGGGGGAGGTTGGGAGTGAGGCACCAAGCTAAGGCCTGTCTTCCTTTTTACATTCGTACCTCCAGCACTGGGCACGGTGCCTGGCACATAGTAGGCATTTAATAAAGGGTTTTTCAGTCCATCCATTCATTCATGTATGTTTGCTTGTACTTCTCCTACACACAGCTGGCAACTACAAAAGCCCCATTTTGATCATTTTGCAGCATCACAAAATCTCTAAGTTAGAAGGGTTCTCAGCAACCACACAGTGTGACCTATGCCTGACCAAACAGCCCCTCTACATCCCCTACAAGTGGTCATCTAGTCCTTGCCTGAAGACTTCCAGTAAGGGACTTAAGGCAGCCCATTCCTCTTGGGGGATAGTAACCATGTTTCGGAATCCAATTTTAGTTACCATAGATGGAGGAAGCATTTCTTCATAAGTAGCCTGAATTTGTCTCTGCAAATTCCTCCCCTACCTCTTCCTTCGGCCTTCCCTGAGCAAAAGGAGAAGTTCAATAGTTCTTCCATCTAAGAGGGATGGAATTAAAACAGTTATTCTGTCTTCTCTTCTCCAAAGGAGACATCCCCAGCGCTTTCAACTGGTCCTTGTATGTTATGGACTAGAGAACTTTCCCCATTCTGGCCTCCCCTCTCTGGACAATGTCCAGATTATCCATGTCCTTCCTAAAATGTGGTTCTTAGTTATGAACACAACATGTACAACATGAGGCTATTGTAGCTTTCTTCCTGAAGGTTATACTTCTGCTTAGGTAGTCTACGGTCCCCCAAGTCTTCTGGGCTGCTATGCTACTACTGTCTAACACAGAGCGGTCAGGCCACTGAAATAGGCAGATGTCTGCTTCAGATGAACCGCTATCTAGCCCCACCTCTCCCGTCTTGTGCGGGCGAGAGTGATGTTCTGAACCCCAAGGTAAGACTTCTCATCTGTCTCTATTTAAACCCATTTTATTTGGTTCAACCCAGGGTTCTAGGCTGTAGAGATCTTTTTTTTTTAAATCCATACACTGCCATTCAATGCACTTGATGTCCCTACTAGCTGTAAGCATGGAGGTAAACGTAGTGAAAAGTGAATGTAGTGAATGTAGTGAAAAGAACACCGGACTTCTGTGGAACCAGGAGAGACATGGGTTTGAATCTCAGTTTCAGAGTTGGCCAAAGCAATTTTCATTTATAATTAATCAAGCTATTAATAAAAAAAATTAGTCAGCACTGGGCCAAGCACAGATCCCTGGGGCACTCTACTTGAGATCTACCAAGGTGGCCTCAAATTTTTAACACTATTTAAATTTTAAACCTGAAAACAAGCTAAGAAAAGAAAAAGAAACATTATAAACTTAAATATTAAAACTTAAATATAAAATAAGAAAAAAACATATGCACAGCAGAACGTGAGAGTATTAAAAATATATAGCAATAAACTTCCCTTTGAGAGACTTTACAGAAAAAGTTAATTTTTTTAAAAGATCCAGACAAGTTAATAGAGATATCTTCTTTTAAGTAAGAGCATGATCAGATATTACATTCTCAACCCTTGCTCTTGACATGAGGAGGAGTCCTTGATCAGTCTCGTGAGTTCCCCAATCAGCTTGATGAGATTGCCAGGAATAAGTATTTATTGAAGATATCTCCCCATGGAAAGCATGGGCATTCCCAGTGATTCCTTGCTGAGAGGACACTCAGCATTCCTGATTGCTTCCCAGCTGCCTCCAAGATGATTGGCTGGCTAGGACTCAGGAGGATTCTGTGGTCTACAGTGGTGGTCTGCCAGAGGACCTCAACTGAATTTTTTTCCAGGAATTTGCCTATTCCAAAGGCAGACTAATGCTCAGCAGAGCAGATCTGCTGGTGGGGGGTGGGAGTGACAGTGATGGTGGAGGAGTGCCAGATGCCTACTTGTTCACAGTTTCTTCCTCCCTCTACTGGTAATATCTTCCTTGGGGCAGGAACACATGGGAGCTGTATGTGCATGCCCACTCAGGCCCAGAGGAGAGATCCTGAGCATTTACTTTCCCAACCCAAGGCATTGATAGAGTTCCTAAAGAAGCATATGGTAGAAGCAAACGTGTGCCCACCCATGTGACTTGAGCAGGAAGTTCATAGATAAATGTTTCCATTCCCAGGACTCCAACGTGGAGAAGGGGGGATTTTGAGTTTCCACAAGCAGCAGAATCCCAGAATCTAAGATTCCTAAGCTTGAGGATTTGAGCATCAGATCTTTTAGAAAAAGAAAAGGATTGCCCAGAGAGGCCTTGGAGCTGAAGGACTGAAGTTATATCACCAAGGAGTCAGGAGACCTCAACAGTTCTACCCCTGGCCACGACAGTGGGTGACCACGACAACGAAGGTTGAACGGAAAGGGATGCCTCTTGTTCACCTATCCCAAAATGTATTTACCTTCAGGGACAAGTCTAAACCCCAGGGTCATATTAGGAATCTTGGAGGGGACAGGAGAAGACCCTATAGGAAGGAGAGACTCAGAATGGCAAAGTTTAGTTCCCCTCTGATGAAGAATTCTGGACTATCTGAGCACTTGAAGGATTTCTGTATCTTTTTGTCAGTTTCTGTAAATCATGTTCAGTTTCCCCATTTTCAGTGGAGAGGAATAAAGGCTAACTTCTCCAGTGCCCATGTTGCTACCTTGAGTGTTTTATGAATGAATGAATGAAAGAAAAAAGCATTTATTATGTGCTTTCTGTGTTCCTGGCACTGCAGATATACATCCCAAAACAAAGGTAGTCCCCACCTTGAAGATGCTTCCATTCAATTTGAGAGATGTTTCCAGGCTGTGTGGTCAGGGATGGACCTCGGAGGGCTACAAGGGGGTTGAGTGGGACCATCAATGAGTAGATCCTACTCAAGGACAAGGACAGAATTGATTTGATCAGGATTGAAAAACCAGAGTGTGGAGGTGGGGAGGGAGAAGGAAAAGTGGGCATCCAGTGGCAAGGGGGTTGGTGAGGCTTTGGAGGAGATGGTCAGAGATGATGGAGAGAACTGAAGCACAGCTGTGGCTTTCCTGAAATAAGGAGCCAGGTCCCTTTTACTCACATTTGGGGAGAGCCAGACATGAGCTCCACCAATGCCATATTTAAGATTCCATAAAGATCGAGAGATAAGTAGACAGAGGGAGCATTTCTTGAGTGCCTCCTTCCTACCTACCCAGCACTATGCTAAGTGTTGGGATACAAATACAAGGAGACAACACAATCCCTACCCTCAAGGAGCTTACATTCAAATGGAGTAAAATAACACATATAGGAAAGCTGAACCACACAGTGGGACCTATGCCCAACCAAGCAGCCCTTCTATGGGGATGGCCTTGACTAGGGTGAGGAAAGCGAGAGAAGGATGTCCCTGAAGGACGAGTGGCAGGTGAAGAGAAGTCCAGAAAGTGAATCAAGGTGCGTGTGAGGCAAAGCATGAGTGTGGATGACTCCCATCCAAGGAGGCAATCATGTCTCAGGAAGAGTAGCACCTCAAGTCAGAAGCTTCTCCAGGGAACTAAAGCAGCATGTGGGGAGGAGGAGGCATCCATAGAGTGGATCTAGACTTATATGAACATTGCTATGGAGCTAGACTAGAGCTTAGAGGCATCAAGTCCAACCCTTTAATTTCATGGAGGAGACAGGTCAAGAGAAGTTAAAGGACTTGTCCAGGGTCTTACGCTTAATAAGTTTCTGAGACAAATAACTCCAAGGGTTAGGGCATAAAATCTGACCCTGCTGGAGTCATGTCCTAGGAAGAGACCCAGTCATTCCAAACTAAGGGTCTTGGCAGGGTTCTGGACCCCAGGTTACAACAACATCAAGCCATACAAGATGGTTTGGGGTTTACCTCATAGATGAGAATTTAGATTTGCAAACCAGATTACGGAAGATGAGTTTTCGACCACAGTCTGTCTTTTAGCAAAGAATTTAAATTGTTTTACATATTAAGTTCTGTTAGTATACAAGTGTCCCAAAAGTCTTAGTGGGTTTTTTTAAGCTTTAGATTTAGAAGGAAAAAAATGAAAATTGCATTTAGACCAAATTTAAAACTGCACTAAGATCTTTGGAACAACCTGGCTTTTGAATATGGTTGGGTTTACTAAACTGGAATTTTCACATAACTTGCTGAGTGGTGCAATAGAAAGAGAGTTGAATTTGTAACCAAAGGACCTGGGTTCAAATCCTAACCCATGGGATCTCTGGCAAATCACTTAACCTCTCTGGGCCTTACTTCCTCTTTTTCATTCCTGTGGATATGGTAATAAAGGAATACAGTAATAAGCCCAAGGACTAGATTCTCACTGAGGTTTCCTCTATTTCTAAATCTGTGGTCCTCTGTTCTCCCCAGTATACTGGTAAGAGTGGAGGTCAATTGAATCTATCATTCTGCTAAGGCTCAGATGAGAGCCACCTCTATTGGACCAATCCATCAAAGACACTAGATGAGGAGTGAAAAGTGCTTACTCCTGGGAGAAGTGGGTACAGAGGGGGAAATTTAGGCTATTTCAAAACAAAAGATAAGAATAAACATTTATTATTAGAAAAGTCCTTAATCAATTTGGAAGGAGTAAAAACTGTTGGAAAAAATGAAATGTTTCAATGCCAGAAGTAGATTAGGGAGTGGGGAAAAGGGAGAGATAGGGAGAAAATTTGGAACTCAAAATTTTGTGGAAATGAATGTTGAAAACTAAAAATAAATAAATAATAATAATAATAAAAATTTTAAAAAGATTAGCATTGGTTGAGGAGATTCATCTGTGTCCTGTGGGGTTAGTATAAAGTAGTAGACCAGTTTAAAATCCAGTGGTCAAGTAGCAAGGTAGTTCAGTAGTAGGAGTAGTTCCAGGCAAGCTCTTGAGAGGGGCTCATTTGGCTCATGGGAAGGGGAGAAGAGCCTTTATGGACTCTCCCCACCTTGATCACAAAATAACTTTGTGAACTTTGAAAGGGAAGAAGATTTTAGAACTGTAAAGTACCCCTCTGCAACATGTACTCTCTAAGCATGAGCCCACTTTCCCCCAGTCTCTGAATGGACTTGTGGGAAATGTTTTGTACTAACTGTTCTTACTCTACTACCTTAGTAAATACCTCTTTCTAAAAGTCACTTAAGGCTAGCTGACTAAAATTACTCTTAACTGCTCTCCTTGAGGGTTACCCCAATGTTGGAGATACAGGTTTCTGTTTGTCATAGTGAGAGTTAGTAGAAAGTTCCTCAGAGTCTGTACCGCCTACTCATTTATTCTTTACAGCCATCATCATCCTTTTCGCATTTGCCATTAACATTGTTAGAAAATCTGTTCATTTGGCGCTTTGGAGATTCACTGGCACAGCAGAAGCCCTGGACTGAGGGAAGGGGAGGCCAGGGCTCTCAGGCAGCTCCTCCACTCTGTAATTTGAGCACTTACCTTCCCTGTCTCTTTCCTAATCTATAAAATGGGATAATGATACTTTATGCTTAATACTTCACAGGAAGATTGGGATGATTAATGAAGTAATAGCTTGAAAGTACTTTGAGATCTTGAGATGAAAAGGGCTACATAAGTGGGGAGTGTGATTACAGGGTGGGTCTTTAGTTTTGGTGAGAGTGTCAGGGAAAATAGAATCTTTGTTTGAAAAGTAGTTCACCTCTTCCCTCATTTTACCAGGCTTCTGTTGTGTTGTTCCTTTTAATTCCTGTGGGTGTGGGGAAGATTTCAGGGCAAGAGCAAGCAATAGAGGGAGCAAATGAATTCCTTGGGAACTAAAGAGCCCAGTTCCATAAACATGTCACCAATAACAGGGGACAAAGGAAATCATTAGGACTAGCTCTTTGCCAAGAGTTAGGAGCTGAACAGCTGCTACAAAAGTTCCCTCCTTCCTTCTCTCTGTACCCACCCAGTCTCCACCTTCTTCAAATTGTCATCTGTTTCTGGAGCTGCCTTTAGTCAACACCCACGCATTCCCTGACAGGGCCTGGTGGCTCTCCGTAAGCCCCCTTAAAACTCGTTGGCAATCACTGGAATGTGAGTTAGCAGCCACTGCTAAAATATGCAAAACAAAGACTCTGCTAGACCAAAGACTATACCTAGACATATACAGGTGTGCCAGTTGGCTCCCAAAGTGGGTACTGCCATCAGCTGCCTTGGAGATGCTGCTGGGACACCAATGGGAAGGCTTGGAGTCTGTGTCCTTTCAGTCTCTTCAAAGATTGCAAAGTCTTCCTCAGGCTAAAGGGGGTGAGGGGGGAGATCCCTTCCAAGTGGTTCCCCCTCAGGGTATGGTGAGAAGTCAGGCATTTAAATAATTTCTGGAATGATTCACCAGTCACTTGAACTCCCCAAATGAATAAATGAATAAACCAATGAACAAATTAATGAATGAGTGAATGAATGAATGAATGAAGCATTTATTAATCCCTTACTATATGTAAAATACTGTGCTAAGTATTGGGGATGCAACAGAAAAGTCAGACAGTCACTGCTCTCAAGGAGCTGACATTCAAATAGGGGCGACAAGTCAAATGGAGAAGCTGGCGGCAGGGGGTGGGGTCTGGAGTGGGGAGTGAGGGTCTCGCTGTGACAGAAAAATAGGGAAATCCCTTGGCCATGTGGAACAGACTTCTTTTTTGGCCTCATTTTACTCCATCAATGGCTTTCAAAGACTTTCATCCTTAGTCTAAGGCTTAGGAGTCAGATCTAGTGGTCATCTTATCATTTTAAGTGGCTTGGGGTTGGGTAAATCAATGAACCTCACCTTATACCAAGAGAATCAATTAGGATGCTAAAGCAATAGTCTAGGGGAAACGTAATAACAGCCTAACCAAGAGTAAGAGGTCATAAAGAATAAAGAGAAGAGAATGATGGAGCAAGAATCCATTGAGTTAAGGTATTAGATACTAACATCTTCATTTAGTCAAATCAACTAGCATTTATTAAGTGTCTACTATGTTCCAGGTACTGTGCTAAACACTGGGGATACAAAGGAAGGAAAATCAGTGTCTGTC
The DNA here is from genome assembly GCF_028372415.1 of Notamacropus eugenii. Lineage (NCBI taxonomy): Eukaryota > Metazoa > Chordata > Mammalia > Diprotodontia > Macropodidae > Notamacropus > Notamacropus eugenii. Next base: position 93,593,753 of record NC_092879.1, on the reverse strand, counting down.
CTCAAGTAGCTCACAATTCGATGGAGACGACAATCCAACAGGGAGACAATGTACAAATAACTATGTACAGACAAGATATAGACAGAAGAGCTTGGAAATGATCTCAGAGGGGAGGCTATTATTACAGAAGAATGGGAAAGACTTTGTACAGAAAGTGGACTTTTAGCTAAAACTTGAAGGAAGCCAGGAAGCAGAAAGAAGATTGGAAAGAGTCATGGAATTTTGGAGAGCAATTTGGAACTATGCTCAAAGGGCTACAAAAATGTGCATACCCTTTGACCCAGCAATAGCACTTCTAGGACTGTATCCCCAAGAGATCATAAAAATGGGAAAGAGTCCCACATGTACAAAAACATTTATAGCAGCTCTCTTTGTGGTGGCCAAGAACTGGATATCAAGGGGATGCCCATCCATTGGGGAATGGCTGAATAAATTGTGGTGTATGAATATAATGGAATACTGTTGTGCTATAAGAAACGATGAACAGGAAGACTTCAGAGAGGCCTGGAAAGACTTACATGCACTGATGCTGAGCGAAAGGAGCAGAAACAGGAGAACCTTGTACACAGCAACAACCACAGTGTGCGAGGAATTTTTCTGGTAGACTTAGCCCTTCACAGCAATGCAAGGACATAAAAAAATTCTCAATGGACTCGAGGCAAAATGCCTTCTACATGCAGAGAAAGAACTATGGAATTGGATGGCAGAATGAAACAGATCATTTTCTCTTGTTATGTTTTGTTGTGTTTTATGGTTTCTCCCATTCATTTTAATTCTTCCATGCAACATGACTAAGGTAAAAATGTATTTAATAAGAATGTATTGTAGAATCTATATAAGATTGCACACTGTCTCAGGGAGGGAGGGGGAAGGGAGTGGGGAAGGAGGGAGAGGTAAAAATCTAAGATTTATGGAAGTGATTATAGAAAACTGAAAACAAATAAATTAATTTTAAAAACCCTGCACATTCAGCTTACAGGCAAAAAGAAAAGGAAAAGGAAAAGAGACATGGGAGACAACCAGAGAAAATGCATGGAGGTGGGAAGTGGAGTATCTCTTTGTGAGGAGCAGCAAGGTGACCAGTGTCACAGGGTCATCAAGTTTGTATAAGGGAATTGAGTGTAAGAAGACTGGAAAGGTGGGAAGGGTTTTAAAAACCAAACAAAGGATTTCATATTTGATCCTGGAAGTAGTAAGGACCCAAAGGAATTTGTTGCATAGGAGATTGGAATGGTTAGACTTGAGTTGGAGAAAGACTGCTTTTTTAACTGAGTGGAGGATGGACTGGAGTGGAGAGAGACTTGAGGCAAGGGAGCCAATCAGAAGACCTGCAATAGTACCAGCATGATGTGATAACAGCAAATATGGGCAACATAAGAGCATTATCAGAAGAGAGAGACGTCACAACTTTAGAACTGAAAGGATTGGCTATGGGCAGGTGGGGGGGGGGGCGGAGTTAGAGAATATAGAGTCAAAAATTAAACCTAGATTGTGAGCCTGGGCTGCTGGAAGGACTGGTGCCCTTGGATCTGAGGCGAAAGATAATGAGCTCAGTCTGAACATGTTGAATTTAAGATGTCCACAGGATATACTGTTCAAAATGTTCAATAGGCAGTTGGAGATGCAAGCCTGGAAGGCAGGAGAGAGGTTAGGGCTGGATACATAGACCTGAGAATCATCTGCATAGAGATGATTACTGAATCCAAGGGGGCTGATGAAATCACCAAGTGAAATAATGTAGAGAAGAAATGGAAGAAGGCCTAAGAGGGAGCTTTGGGAGACCCTTGTGGTTAGTGAATATGACTTGGGTGAAGATCCAACAAAGGAGATTGGGAAGGAACAGTGAGAGAGGTAGGAGGAGAACCAGGAGACTATAGTCATCACAATTTAGAAAGGAAAAAGTGTCAATGAGAAGAGGATGGTCCATAGAGTCAAAGGCTACAGAGATGTGGAGGAGGAGGAGTATCGAGGAAAGGCCATTAGATTTGGTAACTAAGAAATCACTAGTAACTGGAGAGACAGACAGACAGACAGAGACAGAGAGAGGGGAGAGAGAGACAGAGAGAGACAAAGGAGAGAGACAAAGAGAGAGACAGAGACAGAGAGAGAGAGACAGAGACAGAGAGGAGAGAGAGAAGGGAAAAGTTGAATGAAAAGGTTGTGTGCCAGACCGTACAGAGGGAAGAGGGGAGGAGAGGAAATGGAAGCAGCAGTTTTAAGTGGCCTTCTTAAGGCAACACAGCCACAGGAGGCAGGCGAGATGGGATCTAGTGATCCTGGTCAGTCTTGAACATGAATTCGAAGAATGACCTTGTAAAGACAAAAACAATTTTCTTTGACGTAATTTAGTGGTTTCACCCAGTAATTCAATACTTTCACTTAAGTACCATTAATATGTAGCATTTATTCATGTAATTCAGTGGCATACAAGAGACCCTGCTTTATTAAGTAGATACAGGAAGTCAGCGCATGAATATTCAAACGCTGAGTATCAAGATCTTCCCAAAATGCTAGACAAGTTCATTGGCTGTCCCCTGAGGCGTCAAGTACACTATTCAATTTCTTCATAACATTTTTCTGTATAACGTAAAATGTTAGTTTAGCCTCATACCCCACCCCAATAATCACAAATTCCTAATGACTAAAGTATAAATGAATGACATTGCCTTAGAGCCTGTCTAACGGGCTCATTTACCCTCTGTGCCCCGGCCCTGCCCCTCCCCACCCCCATGGCCAGAGAGGCAAATTGGTTTCTTCCAACAACGATTAATATTCAAACTCTGCATCTCTTTTAAATCCAGGGCCTGAGCTTTGAAATCCTTGAAAGTAGGGAGGCTTCTCTCGTAAACAGCTCCCACATAAATACACACCCGTGCACACACGCATGCACACACACACACACACACACACATACTAGCTCTGATCATTGGTGTTCGGGGTTTTCTCGTTATTTAAAGCTTATTCTTCTTGGGGTAAACTGGCAAATTGACCTTTCGGCTTAAATAGCAAGGGAATATTCTTTTGGTTCTAGCTTGGCTGCAGCTGGAATCCACAAAAATATTTTTATGAATCTATAAAATGCTATGCGAATGCATTGTTTTAGTTATATTTAAGATGTCGGAGAATGACTTTAGACAAGAAGAGTGGCTATTCAATGTTTTCATTTAGAGGGTCTACAACGACACTGAAATTCCTAGGGAGTATGTCTTTTCTCTTTTCCATTAAAAAAAAAGTTTTACTAGAGTTTTTCATTTTTTATACAGTATCGTCATTTCCTGATATACTCCTCCCCGTCCCCAACTCCATCTTATAACAAGGAAAAGCAGTTCAATAAAACTGATTCCCAAAGTGACTGCAAATGTGGCATTCTGCACCCCTAGGCCCCCACCTCTCAGAAAAGACAAAAATATGTGGGAAGGCAACTGAGCATCATAAGGCATGTGACTATTCCCTTGCCTTTTAGCAAATTGTTTTTGTTTACATGACTGTAATCAACGTCTATCTTGTTGCCATCCAGAAAACCCTCTGGGTGTTCTGGCCCAGTCTTTATCCAGGAGGCTGGATAAAGGCCCAACTCTGCCTTTCTGCTGACTTCTTCTACGGGATCCCATCCCTCAATATCTGGGAACTTCTAGACTTGGAATTTTCCAAGCTAGAAAGATCCAATGTCTCCCTGCTTATGACCTGATCCTCAAAGTAGCCTGCATGATTGAATCAACTGAGCCAGGTGCTGTCCTCAAGGAGGGCCCTGGAGCATCAGGGAGACTGCTCCTGCCACAGCCTAGCACAAGGCCCTGCCCAGGACCGTTCTAGAAGTATCAGCTCCAGCCCCATTGTGAGGGAATCATGAGGTCACTTGACTTTGGCAGACTTGAATAAAATAAAAGGAGGTCAACAGCTGCCAGTCACCTTGGCATCCCTGCCCTCAAATTCAAAGACCTGTTGCTTTGAGTATTGTCCATTGGCTCCTTGAATGCCTCTACTAGGCCCCTTTTAGGCCAAGGAACAGACCCTGCCACCTGTCCCCTGGGGTCTACCCACTTCTCCCTCTGCACCAGCCTCCTGTGTCACAGTTAGCTGGCTCATTCCCAACCAATGCTATGATTTCTGTATTCTTTCTGTCTGTGCCCTCCTAGGCCATATTCCCAGTCGTTGCTGGGTCCAAAGTGTGGTGGGAGGGGAATAGATTAGTCCTTTTTTTCCACATAATTCCACCTTATTTTCCAGAACAACTAGGTCAATTCACAACTTCACCAGCAATGTATTTGTGACTCTGTCTCTTGTGGCACTGCTTTTTAAGATGACTTTTCAGACTGTTTTCCTAAAATGAAAAGGTTGGGGATTTTTCAGAGTATGTATTTTTCCATTTTTGTTGGCTGGAACCTTGCCTTGTTTTTATCTATTCCAACTGAGTCAAAGAGCTGAGCTGTTTCACAAGACTCAGAGACTCAAAGAACAGGTGGGGGACCTTGAAGACAACAGGGCCATGACCTTTGTGTTCCTGGTGGCCACAAATGTCTGCTGTGATGGCTCAGTTTTCCAAAGTCTTCTGATATAGGAAAATGGATGTAAGCGAAGTGGGAAAAACCCCAGTGCTCTGAGTGAGCCCAGGGATGAATCAACCAGGGGAGCTTGGAGGAGTGGCCGGGCAGCACAGCAGTCTGGTCAACACTTCTCAGCCCCTGGGGGATAGCAAAGCACCTCCCAGGAGAAGAAGACCCCAGGAGAAGGGCAGCCTATCACTCTAGTCTAGGCTGTGGCCTACTGAGAACTGGCAGTGAGATGGAGGGAAGATTTCCTCTGGAGACATCATCCCCTCCACAGCAGCCAGGTAGGAGCACCTACCTGTGCACCATAACCTGCATTAACAGCGTCTTGGCCAGGGTCACATGGTTAGAAGTGCTAGAGACCAGATTCCAAACCATGCCTTCTGACTCTTAAGTCAAAATACCCCTCCCACTACCCCCATGAGATCTTAAAGAAGAGGTAACAAAATCATCCCTCAGCAAAAGGGGTACAAGTGAATTTGCTTCAGGCAAGTGGCGCAGGACATAACTTTCACTTGGAACTTTTCTGATCTAGAGGCATCACAGGTTCTAGAATGATAGGTAAAGGGGACAAGCAAAACATAAGAAGCCTTTAAACCAAGGGGGCAAAAATCTAGGGAGGGCCAAGAAGGTGAGCTCACGTAGGGAATCAAGGACCAGGAGAGGACTGGCCAGGCAGGAGGTCATCACAATACCCTCGAGGAATGGTCACAAGCTGTAAGGAGGAAATCTCAGGGGACCAGCCAGAGAAGTACCTTCAGCCTACTGAGAACACCCCCTTGGCCAAACTGAATCCATCTTGGCTAGCATCTCACTGACCAGCTCTGGGAAAAACCACCAGAGGGGAGAAGTTGGACACCTGCACAGGCCTAATAGCCTCAGGCAGACTAGTAGCCCTGCAAGGCAGCCGAGAATGGAAGCTTAAATGAGACAGAGCAGCAAAGCCCATTCTCTTCTGGAATAAATGGAGGCTCCATGGGGGGCAGGGAGGAGGTCCTAATCCAGACTCTCCAGACCCCAAGAGTAACTGTACATACCATTCTAAGGAGGGGAAGCTTACTCCCCTTAACTCTCACATGATCTAGTAGGAAATCTACGTCTGAGGCATGCAGAGCTTTGGCAACTTCTTCTGAGTGGACCCAGAAAGGAGGTTCGTGTCCCAGACTGGATCTGGAACAAAGTCTTGGAACTGCCAAACTCTGAGCTCTAGCACCACACTTCTAGTCAGAAGGAAAGACAGGAGATGGACGATCCTTTGTAGAATTTCAAAGAAAAAAGGTCAGTCCACCAAATGCCTAGAATATCAGCCGACCCAAATTTTAATATGGTAAATTTATAGGAAGAGAAGCTACGTGGTATAGTGGATAGAATACAGGACTCAGAGTCAGGAAAACCTGAGTTCAAATTCAACCTCAGACACTTACTAGCTGTGTGACCCTAGGCAAGTCACTTTACCCTGTTTGCCTCAGTTTCCTCATCTGTAAAACCATCTGACAAAGGAAATGGCAAACCACTTCAGTATCTTTGTCAAGAAAACCCTAAAAGGGGTCACAAAGAATCAGTCACAACTGAAACGGCTCAACATTACCAACAATAAATGTAGCGTAATGGAGAGACACATTACTCCAGTAGTTATAGTGTTAGCTTTGGCTTCCCCCCAACTTAGGTTCAAATCCCACTTCGGGACTCACCTCTACATGCCCCAGGCAAATCCCTAGAATTTAACGAGGAAGTCCTACACCAGGGGATGTCATCGAGTTGATAGAAGGGAGTTCTCCTACTAGCAGTACCCCTTGCTGAAGAATGCCTAGATCCTGAAAGTATATGCATAGTATTTAACACCCAAGAAATCCAAATTTCCCACTGAACATGGTGAAGGCAATTGAACATTTGGAAAATCACTGTTTGAAACATCAGCGGTTGGGGCAAGCAGATAATTAGTCTAAGAAATGTCAAGGAGAAGAGCAAGCCTCTTATAGGAATGTTTAGTCATTGACTAATGTCAGGCCACCAGGAAAAAGTCCAACAGAAACTAAAGACTCAAGCGGCTTAAGCATCACCAGCCAAGTCATCCAACGCACCATCTGACTGACCTAAATTCACATCCCAGACAGCCCACAATGGCTAAAATACAAGGATGGTGGGACAAAGGCCATGAAGGCCTGGTCAAGCTAAGGTCCCATTAACCATACTAATATCAATTTCTCTAGCAGTAATACCTAACGGCGAACAAAATAACATCTGTCCCCCGAGAAATCCCAGCCCAAACGCCAGGGGTACATTGGGCTGCTGCCTTGGACTCTAGAAAGAAGGTTCCATTCGTTGCCTGGCTCTTCAGCCCAATTTATGCTTGCTCAGAGCAGACATTCTACAGTGCTTTCACAACTGGCATCAGCTGAAATAAATGACTGTGTAATATCTTTTAATACTCCTCTAGGCTCAGCATTTCCTTCTCAAGTGACTCCTTTTGTACAAGTGATCATTATCACAGCAGTAAAGGTGTGATTAACCCCAGTTAGTATGCTCGAGCAGAGTTCAGCTGTATCCTCAGTTGGCCCCTTCTCTCCTCTCCCTCCTGTTTCAGGGGTAAAGAGCTGGAACCTAGTGCAGGGAGACAGCACAGGCTCCATTAATGAGAGAACTAGGAGCAAACAAAAGGCGAGGAGAGGTACATATAGGTATATTTCCCATTAGCCAATCAGAACAAAAACAAGAGGTACTTTCCAATCATTGATTCTGTGCAGAGCACCATTCTGGGCCCTGAGGGCACTAAAAGGAGATGAAGCTTAGCTCCTGCCTGACTGCGTGCCCACATCAGAAAGGGTGCTGTGCTCTTTGAGCAAAGCAGAATTGAGACAGCGCAAAGTAAACGCAGGATGCAAAAATATGGGCTATCCACCCCAAATATTCACACGGACTATCGGTGCCCAACCTGTGATAGAGCATTCCGAGCTCGTATTGGTCTGATCAGCCACAGTCGGACACGTTGAAACTACACTTTATTGTGGTGATGTCATTTTGCTCCTCTTCAAAGATGAAGGACAGCAACCACCCAGCCAACCATCAGACATCCACTCCTCTGTGTGACCCTTAAAGCCAACCCCTTCCTACACTTTATACCGGTCCATGTGCTTGATGAGTTAGCCCCATTGGACTCTTAGCTATTCCTAACAAAAGACACTTCATCTTTCAACTCTGCATTTTCATTGGCTATCCTCCATGTCTGCAAAGCTGTCTTTTCTTTTCTACCTCTCCCTCCTGGCTTCCCTGGCTTCCTTCAAAATTACGCTCAAATCCCACCCTGTCCAGGTGGCCTTTCAGGTCCTCTCTCATACCACCAGCTCCTGGTGCCTTTCCTTAGATGTTACTTCTCAGGATGTATCTTGTATGCACATGGTGATTTGCATGCTGTCTCCCCTATTAGATCATGAGCTCCTAAAAGGCAGGAACTGATTTTGTTCTGCCTTTGTATCCCCAGCACTTGGCACAGTGCCTGCTACATAGCAAACCTATTGATAGACTGACCCGGAGTACTCCCAAATTGGGAGTACTCACAATGCTGTCCAACAGGGTATATGGTCCAGGTCTCCAGGTAGAATGGCAAATCAATAGATGATAAACCATTAGAAGGTAACCCTGGCCTTTCATGCCATAGGCACATCTAAGACAAAGGCAATGGCATGTTTGGACCGCAACACATGGCAGTCATTAGGTAAGCTTTCACCCCCACTGAAAGCAAGAGGAGATGGGAAGCGGGGCCCCCACTGGGGCACAAGACCAATATCTGAATTGGAAAAAACTCGAATAAATGAAAAGTTCTCTCTGTGTGCCAGGTACTGTGCTAAGTGTAAAGGAAAAAACTAGCCAGGTTGGTCTGGGAGTATCTTTGGTGCACAGTGATTCAGGAAGTTGAGATGAGCAGGGAGGCTACTTGCCAAAGCAAGGACCAGGGGTCCACACTAGATCGGAGAGCTGACTTGCCAGGAGAAAAACTATGTGATTCAAAGTACCTTCTGAGATCTCTGATCCTTTTATTGTTGGCACCCAGGGTCCCCACCTACCTCCACTGATATGCATACATGTCCATCCTGGCTTCCACTGGGCCATGGGCTCATAGAGGTTATATACATAAGATTCACATGGACCAGGATCATGTGATATATTCATGCACATTAGTACCTAGAGATATGGTCTATGGTTTACATACATCCTTGATGAAGATTCCATTAAATAAAAATAATGAAGTTGAATGAATTTTTCTTAAAAGTGGAGGTTGACCCACTTGAAAATTCAGGCACCATCTTGTTTCAAGATGGCAAGCAGAATTCCCGTATGAATTTGAGGACACGCCTCTTCAACATCACTACAAAGGCAGGCGAAATTAGGTCGAAATTCTGAAAGTTGTCCTGAAGCAGACTGGGCAGAATGCCAACCGGCCAAGTGGAAGGAGAGACCTCACTTTGTTCAGCAGACAGCAATGAAGTCAGTGGAGCGTAAATGTTGAGAAGGTAAGTTGTCAGATAAAATGAGGAAGCAAGTACTGCTCAACATGGAGGCCACTGTTGAAACAATGCAAGCACCACACAAGAATGCAGCCCCTAGCCAAGAAGCGGGGAGGGGAGGGCAGGGCTGAGGGGGAGGGGAGGGCAGGGCTGGAAGGGAAGGAAGAGCATTTAAGCCCAGTGAGAGAACAAGGAAGGAAAAGAGAGAGAAGCCTCAAACAGGGCAAAGAACCGGGGCTTGTGGTTGTCTTTGTGGCTGATTGGATGATCCTTTTGAAATACTTTTCCATTTTTCTAGTTTCTTTATGAGGCTTAAGGAAGGGATTTTTAAAAATTAGCACCTAAAATGAACGAGTAGCCATGTCAACTTAGAGAATCCAGGGTGAACCTCCTGGCAGTTAGGCTGAAGTCCAGCATTCCTGGTAACGGCCACCAGGTTTGAATCCAAGGGACTGGGGCCATTTTTCCTAAGGAGTCCAGGCTTCTGACATTAATTTAAGAAAACCTGACTCTGGTTTGGTCTGAGTGCAATACAAAAAAAAAGATCTCACTGTTTTGCTCTCACAGGGAATGAGGGGCTCAAATTCTAGTCAAGAACATGACATAACTGGGATGCTCAGTTAGAAATGTTTTTTGAAAAGAGCAAAAACTGCCAGCATGGATGGCCCCTCCAGAGTCTGACACAGGAATGGGCTTTCTTCTGGCAAATGAAGATGCTCCCATGCCATACACACATTCTTCTTAATTAAATTTTTCATCAATCCTGTATGACTGGGGAAATGTCTATAAGACCTTGGCCATCCCAGGCCAAGTCACTGCCCTTCCTGGGCCTCCAGTAAGTGGTATGGCCTACCTACTTCTCCCAATTCTCTCTTCCCTTGGCTGCCACACCACTACACTGTCCTGGGTTCTTCTGCTACCCCTCCAACTTCTCTTTAGCTGTTTGCTCCCCTCCCACCTCTGACCTTTGGCCATTCCCCAAAGCTCCACTCATGACTCTTTTCTCATTCCATTTGCTCTCTCAGAGAAAGCATCTGTTCTCAAGGCTCCAGCTGTCATGTGTAACTGTAGTTGATGACACGCACATCTAGAGCTCCAGTTGTGACCTCCCTTGTGAGCTCCCATCCTGTATCTCTGCATCACCAAGTGTCTCCTAGTTATTTTCACTTGGATGCCCTACCATCACCTCAAATACTGAACTGTGTTCCCCAAATCTTTCCTTGTCTCTCTGTCAATGACACCAACAGACTCCAAAGTCTAAAGTCACCTCTGACTCACTCCTCTCCTTCATCCTTAGCCTTTAGTCAGTCATGAAGCCCTTGAAAAGCAGCTGTAGCACAGTGAATAGAGAGCTGGCCTTGAAGCTAGTAGGACCCAAGTTCAAGTCCTCCCTGGGATACACATTGGTTCTGTGGCCCTGGACAAGTTGCTTAATCTCTCAGTGCTCTAAGCAATTCTCTGAGACTCTAAACCGCAGATAAGGTACCAATAAGAATTGGTAGAAGGAGTTTCTTCATCTGGGAACCCAGAGCAGTAAAAACACAGAGCCAGTCCCTAATCTCTATGAAGATTTGTCCATTTTCCCTTCAAAATGTTTTTCCTATCAGCCACTTTTCCATTCCCAATGCTGCCACCTACCCTAGTCTTCAAAAGTCTCCTAGTGGCCAACTTGACATCAGTCTCTCCCCCAAGAAGCCAGCCTTCACACCACTGCCAGAGGAATTTCCCTGGAGTACAACTTTTGTCACATTGTTTCCCAATGAGAATTCTTCTTTAGGTACATCTTCTTAGCTCCCACCCAATTTTAAGGTTCTGAGAGTCTCCTTCTGTGATTCTGATTTTTAAAGAGAGCAACTTTCAAAGCCTTCCTATCTGTTCCTCGATTTGGCTCCAGCCTACCGACTATGCCAATATTCAATTCAATTCATTCATACAGACCTTTATTAAATGCCTACTCAGTGCCAAACATTGCACTAAAGTCTGGGGCTACATAGACAAAAACAGAGTCTCTGTCCTCAAGGAGCAGGGCAAGGATAGGGGACAATCTGTACCCAGATGAGCACGTCATGGAGTGACTGGCCACTGAGAGCCCAATTCTTAGAGTGAGCTGGGATTTGCCCTTTTTGATGGCTTCTTCAGAAGGTATACAATATTCCCTGCCCAATTCCGATCCAATCCATGTGTAACAGGGGCAATCCTCAAGTGGAATAGAATGGGGAGCCGGATTTCAGAAAGCCACCACAGGGTGCCATGGCAGGTCCCGGTTCCCGGATTTGGAGTGTGCCTATTTCAGCTCTGGTTGAAGTTCACTAACCACATGGTGATAAGGAAGCCAGAACTGGGGTACATCCAAAGACACTTGGCAGCCAGGAGGAGTCTCAGGGTTCTGGCTCTTTCCCTCCTGGCTGACACTGGAGGAGGAGGATGAGAAGCTACAGAAGGCCATGAACCCAGGACAACTCTTGTTTCTTCTGTCTCTTCTGTGTTGTTTCTTTTCTGATCTTAAGTGAATGAATTCCAGAGAAAAAGCAGAGCAGAATATGAGCCTGTGTGCTTCAAAAGGGGGAAAGAACCACAAGGTTCAGAAACTGGCAGTACGAGCAGCAGCCGAGGCCATCGAGGAGCCATCCCCAGAGGGAAGCGCTTGACCCAGAAGAGCAGTGTATTGGCCTGACATGTCCCATAAGCAAGGAGACACTTTGTCTGTCAGCTATGCCACACCTGGAAGTGAATGGCCGGTGAATTGGTCACCACTTTCTATTTGAGTCCTCTGTCCCCGGGAACTGAGATGTCAAAGAAGAGGAGGCTTCGGGTTTTGGAAGTTTGGGTATTTTGGTTCTTGTTATATCTTCTCATTTAATATCCCTTTGTAAAAGCTAATTGATGTTAATTGGCTAGATGATATGGAGAAGCAATTGCCTGGTCCAAATGACATAGAGGTAATAGCCCCAGGTGATCAGTACTGAGAGGAACACACCATTGAGAAATCCTCCAACCCCTCAGAGTTGCAATGTGAGTGGGGGGCCCTGACCTGCTGGTACAAATGTGTGTTAGGAAAGTGCCCAGTGACCATATCCTACATAGAGTGAGATCGAAAACCCAGAGACTTAAAACCTATCATTATACCATCTAGCCAGGATAGATTCTGTATATGGAATATATATATATATATATATATATATGCACTGGGACTAGAATTGAACAGGAGGAGGGAAGCAGGGTGCCAGGCATCAAGTGCTAGGGACACAAAGAAAAGCAAAAACATAGTCCCTTCCCTCAAGGAGCTCACATTCTAGTGGAGGGGGGCAGGGTGGGCAGCCAACATGCAAAAAATTAGGTGTATACAAGCTAGATGCACAGCAGACCCAAAGTAGTCTCCCCTACACAGTTCTTGTGGAATTCCTGGTTGCCCTGTGTGACTCTGGGCAAGTCACTTGATTTCTCTGGGACTCCATTCCCTCATCTGTCAAATAAGGAACATAATCTAAGGTCTCTTTGAGTTTTGAAGTTCTCTTAAAACTTCATTTCCAAAATGGACTAGTCAATTAGAGGGAGTGACTGAAGAAACTCTCAATGTAAGTCATTGGAGTGTAAATGGTCCCCATGCACACTTCAGGGACAAGCTTTTAATAAAACCTTTTTTAAAGATCATCAGGGAGAAACATGTAAGAATTACTCTCCTTTCTGGAGACCCTGAAGATTTATCCAGCATGTTCTTACATGTTCTTCCCAGTCATGGGAATTTAGACTGGTGATTTCATTGGTAAACTCCCTCCACTGAGGTAGATACCCAACTTATTGGTAGCCTAAAGCTGTCTGGGGCTGTGTGAGGTTAAGTCATCAGTTCAAGGTCACATAAACAGGGCAGGACTTGAACCCAGGGCTTCCTCACTCTGCCAGTCTCTAGGCAGACAGATAAGCGAGAAGTATTTATTAAGCACTTTCTATGTGCTAAGTGCTAGAGATACAAAGAGAGGGAAAAACACTGTCCCTGTCCTCAAGGAGCTTACATTCTAATTGGGGAGACATGGAAATAACTAGGTCCATGCAAACTATATAGAGCCTAGAGAGAAGATAATTCAGAAGAAAGACCCTGGGGCAGGGGAGGGAGGAGAGAATCTGCAGAAGATGAGGTTTGTGGTGAGTCTTGAAGGAAGCCATAGGAGGCAGGAGGCACAGTTGAGGAGCAAAACCACTCCAATCATAGGAAAACCAATACAAAGGCACTAAGTCAGGAGACAGAGAGCAAGTCAGCCACAGCATCTATGTCATAGAGAGTGTGTAGACTGTAAGAAGACTGAAGATGAAGGAAGAAACCAGGCTATCAAGGCCTATGAAGGCCAAACAGAGGCCTTTTTGCCTGATGTTAGAGATGTGGAGGTAATAAGGAGCCACTGTAGTTTAGTGAGTAGGGAGAAGACACAACTTTGTAAAGTAAGCAGAGCCAGAAGAAAAAAAATATACACAATGACAACAGCCATGTAAATGGGAAGGCCAATAGACAACAAATGCTACGAATGATAAAGAAGCAGCTTTTTGGCTCCAAAAAAGAGAGATGAGAAGTTGTCGATTTCCTTTGCAGAGGCGGAAGGGTCCACTGATATGGAACACAGAATACAACGTCAGATTTTTTTCTTGGATGGATCAATCAGTTTTTTCCTCTTTTATTAATTCTTTGTTATAAGAGATGGTTCTCAGGGATGAGAAATAGAAAGGATACAGGGAAAATCTACGTGATGTCAAAACAAAGATATCAACCAAAATCTATTACAAAAAATAAAATCACTTTGATGGCTGAGTAGAGATTGCATAGGAATGGGGAGAGGTGGGAGGCAGGGAGGCCAGCTGGAAGGAGGTGATGAGGGTCTGCACAAGGGAGGTCATTGGGTGGGTAGAGAGAAGGAAATGCTTACAGGAGATGGGATGAAGATAGAAATGAGAGAACAAGAAAAGTGTGGATATATTGGGGACATGCAAATAAGGAATCCAAGATGACAGAAACCACGGTCAGGTGCCTGGGTGACTAGAAGAATCGTGGTGCCCTCCATAGTAATAGGGAAATTGGGACCAGGGAAAGTTTGAGGGGAAAGATAGCGAATTTCTGTTTTGGACATGTTGAATTTGAGATATGTTCAGCACATCCATTTCAAGACATTCAAAAAGCAGTTGAAGATGCAGGACTGAAGATCGGATAAATAGAGGTGGGAATCAGTTGCATGGAGACGATAATCGAAGGCATAGGAGCTGATGAGATCACCAAGCAAAATAGCATCAAGAGAAAAGGTAGGAGAGTGCAGGACAGAGCCTTGGGTATACTCACAGCTAGTGGGCATAGCATGGATTAAGAACCAGAAAAGAAGATTGAGAAGGAGAGGTGAGAGGGGTAGGAGGAAGCCAGGAGACAGTAGAATGGAGAACTAGAGAAGAGAGAATATTCTGGAGAAGAAGGTGGTTGACAGTGCCAAAGGCTGCAGAGAGGTCAAGAAGGAGACTGAGAAAAGACCATTGGATTTAGCAATGAAGAGATTGTTAGTAACTTTGCAGAGAGCACTTCCAGTGAAAAGAGGAGATCAGAAGCCAAACTGCAGAAGGTTTAGAAGAGAGTGAAAGGAAAGGAAGTGGAGGCACTGTGTGCAGATGGCTTTCTCAGGGAGTTTAGCCACAGTGGGGAGGAGACACACAAGACAAGCTGTAGAGAGAAAGGATGGTTGGATTGGCATGCCAGTCTACACTTTATGGGAGAACAGACTGAGTCGAGGTAACCTGCCACAACTAGTAACTGTTAAAACAAAAACACAATTTGTCTGTATAATCCCCCGACTTCTTCATCCCAAATGTCTAAACAGCTACCAAATGCTGTCAGTTCAACCTTTGCCAAATCTTTCTTATATGTGCCCTTCTCTCCACTCACACAGCTGCCACCCTCCTTCAGGCTTTCCTCTCCTCACACCCGGACTCCCGCCACAGCCTTCTGGTTGGTCACCCTGCCTCCGACCTCTTTCCCACTCCAATCTCTTCTCCACACCAGATGTGTCAAATACATGGCCACTTCCCAGAGCATCTGGAACCAGATTAAAATGTAGCTGGGAAATGTTCACTAAAAATCAGCAGTTTTATATGTTACCAACAAAACCCAGCAAGAAGAGATAGAAAGAAGAATTCCATTTAAAATAACTGCAGACAATATAAAATACTTGCGAGTCTACCTTTGCCAAGACAAACCCAAGAACTATACAAACACAGTTACAAAACACTTCTCACAAAAATAAAGCCAGATTTAAACAACTGGAGAAATATTAATTGCTCATGGGTAGGCCAAGCCAATATAATAAAAATGACAGTTCTACCTAAATTGATTTACTCATTCAGTGACATACCAATCAAACTACCAAAAATTATTTTATAGAGTTAAAAAAAAACAATAACAAAATTCATTTGGAAGAACAAAAAGTCACGAATATCAAGGGAATTAATGGAAAATAATGTGAAGGAAGGTAGCCTAGTACTACTGGATTTCAAACTATATTACAAAGCGGTAATCATGAAAACAATCTGGTCTTGGCTAAGGAGTAGTGTAGAAGGTCTGTGGAATAGATTGGGGACAGAAAATTTGATAGCAAATGACCATAGTAATCTAGTGTTTGATAAATTCAAAGACTCAAGCTTTTGGGACAAGAACTCACTATCGGACAAAACTTGCTGGGAAATTTGGAAAGCGGTTTGGCAGAAATTAGGCATAGATGGACATCTCACACTGTTTAACAAGATAAGGTCAAAAGGCATACATGACTGAGACATAAAGGGTGATATTATGAGTACATTAGGGGAGCCTGAACAAGTTTACCTGTCAGATAATGGAAGAATTGATGACCAAACAAGAGATATATGGGTAATTTTGATTACATTAAATTTAAAAGGTTTTACACAAACAAAACCAACCTGCCAAGATTAGAAACAAAGCAGGAAACTAGGGGAATATTTGTACAGTGATAAAAGCCTCATTTCTCAGGTATGTAGGCAACAGAGTCAAATTTATAAAAATATGATTCATTCCCCAAATGATAAATGGTGAAAGGAGATGAAAAGGCAGTTTCCAGAAGAAGAAATCAAAGCTATCTTGTTGTATGAAAAAAAAAGCTCTAAATCACTATTGATGAGAGAAATGCACATTAAAATAACTGAGGTACCATGTCACACATATCAGATTGGCTAAGATGACAGAAAAGGAAAATGATAAACATTGGAGGAGATGTGGAAAAATTGGGACACTAATGAGGAGCTGGCTGAGTTCTGAAGTGGTCCAACCATTTAGGACAACAATTTGAAACTATGTCCAAAGGGCTCTAAAACTGCATGTTCCCTTTGACCCAGCAATACTACTACTGGGTCCATATCCCAAAGAGATCAAAGGACAAGGAAAAGGACCTATATATACAACAGTATCTATAGCAGCTCTTTTTGTGGTGGCAAAGAAATGGAAATTGAGGGCATGCCCATCTATTGGAGAAGGGCTGAACAAGTTGTAATATATGATTGTGATGGGAATTCTATTGGGATATAAGAAATGATGAGGGAGGGGGATGGTTTCAGAAAAACCTGGAAAGATTTACATGAACTGATGCAGTAAAGTGAGTAGAGCCAAGAAAATAGTATACACAATAACAATCCTATTGTAAGGATGATTGTAAGGAAGGATGATTAACTATGAAAGACTGGGCTAATGTGATCAAGAAAATGATCCACGACAATTCCAAAGGATTTGTGATGAAAAATGCTATGTCTCCAGAGAGAGAACTGATGGAATCTGAATGAAGAGTGAAGCATTTTTTTTTTACTTTTCTTGCTTTTGTTCGTAACATGGTTAATAGGGAAATATCTTTGCATGTACAATTGATATCACATTTCTTGACTTCTCAATGGGTGGGGGTAGAAGGGAGAGAACTGAGAACTCAAAAAAAAATTTAAATGAATGTTAAAAATGAATAAATAATCATTGTCATTTTCTAAAAAGTTCCAGCTAAAATCTCCTCTTCTGTAAGAAGCCTTTCCTAGTCCTTAGTTCCTCCCCTCTCTTGATTACGTCCAACTTATCCTGTACATATCTTGTTTGTACATACTTGTCTGCATGTTGTCTCTACGATAAGACTGTGCCTTCCTTGAGAGCAGGAACTGGATTCTGACTTTCTTTGTACTAGTGTTTAGCACACTGCCTGGTACATAATGAGTGTTTAATAAATGCAAGTCTCTTCTCCTCTCTTGACCTCAGTTTCTTCCTCTGTCAAATTAAGGAAGTTGGAGTAGGTGGCCTTTAAGGGCCCTTCTCTAAGTCAATGAATTCCATAGCCAAGGTCAAAGGACAGAAAATCGTCATAAAACATTTTTCCTAACAACAGTGCTGCAAAGCTTTGATTCTAAGCCCCATAAGGCAAAAATCTCCAGAGCTTGCCTTCCCTCCCCTTTACCCTTCATAGGGAAGCCTTTCCTGGCCCCAAAGCTGCACCCCCGCTCCATAATGCTCACTGTCTTATTGCTATTTCCTTGGGCAGAAATGATTTTTATTGATTGTATTGAAAATGTTGATGTTCCTGAAATTACTGCACTTGAACAAAGTTGATGTCCACCTCCATGCATTTGCACAGGCTGTGCCCCCATGCCTGGAAAGCAATCCTTCCTAATTGTCCTTCAAGACTCCGCTCTATAGGTGGGAGGAGGGAGGAAGATGAAAGAAGCACGCATTTATGAAACACCTACCATATGCCAGACACAGTGCTAAGTGCTTTACAAAAATGATCTCACTAGGATTACAATTGAGAAAACTGAGGCAGTCAAAGATTAAATGAGTAACCTAGGGTCACATAGCTGGATTTGACCTTGTCTTTCTGATTCCAGGCCCAACATTCTCTCCGCTGAGCCACCTAGCCATCTTTTATCCCTAACCCCACCCTAGCTGAAAGAAGCATTCAGCAGCAGTTGTGCAAATGGACATTCACCCTCTGCTTGAGGCTCAAGGGGCCGGCCCCTCCCCCTTCAGCATTTCACTCAGCTGCTGAACAGTTCTCAATGCTTGGAATTTGTGTTCCCTGGTCTGTTCTGTGAGGCCTCAGTGGAGAGATGAGGCTAATCCCTGAGCCACCTGTCACCCCTTGGATTCTTGAACACAGCTCTCATGTTGCATCTCAATCTTCTTTTCTCCAGGCTAAATATACAAGGCCCTTTGATCCTCATTCAGCATGACCAGAAGGACCTCCACCACCAGGGCAGGGCCTCTCTAGATGCCCACGGCTGACCAAAACACAGTCTGAGCAACGCAGAACACAGTGGGACTAGCGCTCCCCGAGCCTGGGTCACCCTTGTTATTATAAATTAACATCCTATCTGTTTGCCTCACTTCCCTGTCACACTGTTTAATCATTCAGCCAATCAACAAGCGTTGATGAAGTGCTTGCTTGGTGCCAGGCACTGGGGCCATAAGTCTAAAGAATGAAATGATGCCTCTTTACACACAGAGCTCACAGTCCACCTGAATCCCCAGATCCCTTTCAGGAAAGCTTAGCTGCCCTTCTGCCATGTTATACTTGTGCAGCTGATTTCTAGAACTCACATGGTAGATATTCCATTTATCCCATTTGGCCCTCTGTTCTGGCCTCGCAAGAGCTTTCTGAATCTGGACTTAGAGTGTTAGATGAAGTTAGATCCACACCCCAACTAGTGATCCAGATCAGGAGCCCTCCCAGCCATCGTGGGCTGTGGGGAAAATGGCCCCTTAGGGCTTCATTCAGATCCTGGACAAAAAGGTTAAGCAGCCAGGGAAAATGATCTGAAAAATGGCATTATTCACTTCTCTGGATTCTTCTGTTCTGGGATTCCATGGGCAATTTAGAGACGACAAAGGGCTTTCAAGGGAAGCTCATTATCTAAGTGGATGGGCCCAGATAGGGAGCTGTGGAGAAATGCCTGGTAACTTGGTCTGGATGGGGAGAGGCAGCCACGCAACGGTTTTAAAACCAGGTTCAGGTTGTCTGAGCTCAGTGTAGTTCATGCTCTTAGGGGCAAAGGAAACTTTCAGTGAAGTGAAAAAGCACTCTCAGAAAAGCAGACTCCTACCTTTCCTCCCTCCATCCCTGCCTGCCTCCCTTCCCTCCTTCCCTCTCTCCTTCCCTCTCTCTTCTCCTTCCTTCCTTCCTTCCTTCCTTCCTTCCTTCCTTCCTTCCTTCCTTCCTTCCTCCCCTCCTTCCCTCCTCCCTCCCTTCCTTCCTTCCCTCTTTCCTTCCTCCTCTCCTTCTCTCCCTCCTTCCTTCATTCTTTTCTTATTCATGAGCACCTCTCATTAGCAATATGAGGGCTGGCTGCCTGTTCTCCCTGTGAGTGCCTGAGAAATCTGAAAACAGAACCGGAGCTAAGGGCTGTGCAAAATCAGTGTCTGCCAGTTTCTATTGTGGTCAGCACAACGAATGCTGGATTGTGGCAGGGTGGCAACGGAACCCAGGAACCCGAGTGATTCATGGAGAAGAAAGGAGGCAAGGCACACAGGGCAGTGCTGCTGAGCGGGGAGAGGCCCATCGCCTGGGAGACCCCCCTCCCCCCGCCCCGGCCACATTCCCATGGAGCCCCTCTCCTGCTGCACAGTCACATGGGCAGCTGCCGGCTCCCAACCCCAGCTCCCGGTAATGGAAGGGTCCCCCCCAAAGAAGGCAGGGGCAACCTCAGCAGCCCCTCCCAGGTCATGGGACACCAGTCACAGAAAGGGAGGCAAAGCCCCTGGGCCCTCAGTGGTAGACTCTGCAGGGGGTCTTGCTCAGGCCAGCTTACCAGCCGTAGCTTCCTATTTGAACTCATGATGATGGCTAACGAGATGCCATGCTCTGTGGCTTCCATTCTGCTATTGGTGTCCTCTAAATCTAACACTCTGGGACAAAGGGCTGATCACCCTGCCTTAGTTCCAGCTCTCCTCCCAAGACCAAGGGGAGCAGTTGGGCAGATGCAAGTAGATTAGAGAAGAGAAAGAGGACAACACTGTATCACTCTCACAGTGAAGTATTTCAGGCCATACTGTCCCCCTTTTACTGAGACACAGAGAGGTGACGTGACTTCCAACAATCCCGTAACTGGCAAACAGGAGATTCGGCACTTGGGCCTAGCCTGGCTCTCTCTCTCTTCTGTACCTGTCTTGTGCAAGAGGCGTCCCAGGAGGCTACCACATCTTGCATTGAGGAGGCTGCTCCTCAAGAAATGCTAGGCCATCCATGCCAGTGCAGAAGGCACTGGGGGGAAGGGGGGAGAGTGGCATGCCCTCACTTTCTGCCTGGGTGCCTGGGGAGAGCCGCAGAAAGGGTAAAGGCCTTTACCTGCAGTTTTATTTTTATGAACTTTTGTGAGTGGATCACCTTAACCAGATTTGAAGATTCAGCTCAGACCCCTTTCCAACCGGCTGCCCAAATCATCTTCTCAAAGTACAGGTGGGAGCATGTGCCTGCCCTGCTCCTACAGCTGCTGGGATCAAATAGAGAGTCCTTGGCTTAGTGTTAAAAGCCCTTCACAGTCTGGCTCCCATAAACTTGTGTAAACCTCCTACCATGTGACACTGTTTTCAGCCTAAAAATCGGATCCCCACCCCTGCACATTTGCCCAGGCTGTACTCCTATGCCTGGAGAGCATTCCCTCCTTCTATCTGCCTTTCAGAATCTTTACCCTCTTCTGGGAACCCTTCCTTCCTGGATTCCTCCCCCAGCTGAAAGTGCTTGGTCTGGGCCTCCCCTTTGTCCCCAGGCACCTTACCTTACCTTACCTTACCTTACATATTCATCTGTGTCCATGTCACTCCCCCATGCCCAGTAGAATGTCAGCTCCTTGAAGATGGGTGACATGTCATTTCAAATCTTTGGGTGGGATTCTATTTCCTCAACTTTTCAATGATAATTGATTTCCTTTGTAATGTCATATACTTTCCTGTGTACATTAAAAAAAAAACCTGGTTCTGAACAGGGGCCTAGAGGCTTCCTTCACCTGCTGGCCAAAGGGGGTCCATGACACAAGAAAAGCCAACAAGTCTTGCTTTAGGTGACCCTTTCAAGGCCTAAGCTTTGAGTATTCCCATATTACAGGAAAGGCCATGAGCAGCAAAGAGACCTGTCCAGATTCTCATAGCAAATGAAAGGATGAGCAGCCCAACCCAGCTCCCAGCCTGACAATCCCAGAATTCCTCACCATGGCCCATGTACTGCCAGTGGCTAGAGACTCAGGAAGACTAAGAGTTAAGAGAGCTGAAGCTAATCCAGCAACACAGTGTGCTTAATACTGACCATGCTCCCCATCCCCTCCCCCCATTTCTCCTAAAATGGCCATCCGCTGGCAAACCAGTGTGAATATTTACATGCCAGTTTAATGTCTTGCCTTTTCCCCAGCTGTTGGATGTTGAAATAAAGGAGGGTACTGGTTTCAAAAGAGAGAGAGAGAGAGAGAGAGAGAGAGCTGAAACTACCCTGTGACCTTGGGTGCCAGACCCCTGAGACGTCTTCTTGCCCACCAGTCACTCTGGATTTCGGGGCACTCCTATTCTGACCAAGCTATTGCACACCTTGGGTTAGACATAAAAGGACACGTGTCTTGTTTCAAATAGAGAAATGAGAGGTTAAGTGTTTCCCCCACAAGCCAGACAGGACCTCAGCCTTGCTCACCTAGTGGGTGTTGGGATTTGAGGATCACAGAATCACAGAGGGCGGTCACCTAGTCCAGCCCCTCATTTAACAGATGAGGAAACTAAGGACCAGAAGGGTTAAAGAACTTGCCCAAGGTTATACAGATCATAAATGACAGAGGAGAGACTGGAACTCAGATGCTCTGACTTCCAGTCTAGCACTCTACCCACATTGCTTCATATGGTGAAGAATAGATAGGTGAGAGGGTCACTAGGAGAGACTGAGGAAAGGAAACAGGTGTGCAGGCCTGGGGTCCAGAATCCTAGCTGAGGCTGGGAGAAGAGAAGGAGCCTGGAGGAGTATTCTTGGCTCTCTCTTGCACCAAGGAGAGGGCATGGAAAGGTTGGAGGATTTGAGAGCATTGCCCCCACCTGGCCCTGGCTGGAGACAGCAGGGTAGACAGCCTTCCCCTTCAGGCATGAGGGAGCAGAGGTAGGAGGCAGGCCTATATTCAGAGCCATAAATAGCTGGCCATTTGCAGTCACCTCTGGGTCAAAAGGCTGCTTATTCAAGGATTTCTGCCTCACTTTCTTCCTTTTAATAGAATTTCTTTCTGATACGTCATGCACCACCTGTCGGCAAATAGAATTTGGGGTTCAGTCTCCTGGAAAAAGGCCCGGAAGATAATTGGAGTTTCCTGAGTGGGAGCCAGCAGTCAAAAAAGGTGAAAAAGGTCCTCTCAAGTCTCTCCTGGGTCTTTGAATCCTGAGTGAAGGGCCACCACAGGGGGTCCCCACACCTAGCTCAAGTCTGGTAAAGAAAAGGGCATTTTCCCTTCCTACACTCAGTGTTGGGATGTTTCTCCACTAGCACTCTGCTTCCAATGCTGTGCTGCGGATTGTGACCCACTCAAGCCCTCTCATCCTGGGGGACTCCTGCCCATGTCCTTCCATGAATCCCCAGCCATGTAGGGGCCTCTTCACTATCTCTGAGCATCATGGGACCCAGGGAGCAAGTAGATTGCTCATCTGTTAGGTGGGACCTTTCCCAGAATTCATCTCGTGGAAGATATAGTTTACCTTGTACCCTATATGTGTGTGTGTGTGTGTGTGTGTGTGTGTGTATCTGTGTATCCTTTGTTGCCGAAGAAGACCATGCCATCAGAGAAATAATGACATGACTTGCACTTCTTTGTTTTCAGTGAGGGAGGGCTGTGCACATCACCAGCCTCACTTCTCCTCCAGAGCCATCTGAATCCAGTGACCAGATATTCATCAGGATGACTGGAGATGACCCAGGATGAGGCAATTGGAGTGAAGTGACTTGCCCAAGGTCACACAGCTAGTGAGTATCAAGTGTCTGAGGTGAGATTTGAACTCAGGTCCTCCTGACTCCTGCACTGGTGCTGTATCCACTGCACCACCTAGCTGCTCCCCTGGGTATGTATTATAAGAGGTTAAGTAATACTTTTGTTAACACACATGGTCTTCCTTTCTTTTAGCCATCCTGGTCTTTTCTTATAACATCTCAGTGTCACCATTCTGATATCCAGGTAAATATTCCTGGTTCTGACACTTTGGTCTCTGTTGTTAGTGGTGGATTTGACAGATAGGAGTAGGATTGTGTTCCTTTGCTCTGTGATCCTCTGAGGGCTGGCTAACTCAGCAAGGCCAAGCTTTGCAAATGCTTCTGCTTTGCCTTCCTACGGGTGCTCTCTGGCCCTGTACAAGGTCCACCAGCAGGAACCTGGGGATTACTGTTAAGAATTCTATTCTCATTATAGAAGCCACACTTTGGATTCTGGCACATTTCAGGAAGGATGTTGATAAGCTGATGATAAGCTGGCCCAAAGAGGGCAAGCTAAATGGATGAAGGGGCTCCATTCATCCCATATACATATCACTGGCGGAACCTGGAGCTGTTTTCCCTGGACAAGAGAAAACTCAAGGTACACAAGCTAGCCAGCTTCACATATTGGAGCCATGATGGAAGCTGCAGAGAGGCTAACATTGGCTGGATGTCAGGAAGACCTACACAGAGAAGACTGGACAGCCTGAGGAGGGAGGGCATACTCCTCCCGGGAGCTCTTCAAGCAATGGCCTGCTGAGCACCTGTCAGGTGTGTTTTAGACAGGATTCCTGATCAAATGCTGTTTGAACCAGCTGGCCTCTGAGGTTCCTTCTGACTCCAAGATCCTGTCATTGAATGTCTTCACATGATGACCAGTTCAGATATCAGGATCATAGACTTAGACACAGAAGGGGGTCTTAAAGGCCATTTGGTTGAACCTTCTCATTTTACAGATGCAGACACCAAGGAACACAGAAGTTAAGTGACTTGCCTAGGGTCACACAGCTAGCAAGGGTTTGACTTAAGGATTGTAGTGGCATTTGAACCCAGGTCTTCCTGATTCCAAGTCCAATGCCCTAACCATTATTCCATGCAGTATCATTAAGCTTAGAGAACTATGCATTAGGAGTTTGGAGTAATCCACTAACCAGTTATTTCTGGCATGTCATGGACAGAATCTAAAAGCTCCAAGCCCCTTAGTTCATTGTCATTACTGAAGATCTCGGGCCATCGATGACTCAAACTGTGGAGGGTCAGCCATGCTCCTCTAGTAGCCACTTGACAGTCCAATGCTTTCCTATTTAGCTTCCTATGGCCAGCCCTGTGATAATGGAACTACATGCAATCTCCAGGAATTTAGGAAAATGCAATTTCTCATTCTCATTTATCCTTCCTGGTTCCCTTACTGCTAGCGTCATCCTCCTATCTACTTTTTAAGTGTCTTCCATAGATCAATTTCCATACATATTATAGTGTAAGCTTCTTGGGCAGGGGCTAACTTTGCTATTTCTTTGTATGCCTGGCACTTAACACAGTGCCTGACAAATAGTAGGTGTTTAATAAATGTTCATCCCTTGATCCCTACACATGCTCCACCATCTCTCCTCCCACACTAAGGCAAGGCCCCTCCCTCTTCCTTCCCAAATTCCCTGGCTTTCTGATTTACTCACCACTTCCAAACTATCTGAAATAGTCATTTTGGCTGAAATTTCACCTGGATAAACACGGCTACTACATGGTTGGTGCTAGGGGGGTGAAGGAGAGGAAGGAAGGAAGGATGGAAGGAAGGAAGGAGGGAAGGAAGGAATGAGTGCCACAGGGTGTTATTTACCCTGGCCAGCTAGACAGGGGTCTAGGGGGAAGACAGAGGCAGTCCGATGGCCCAGTGGATAGAGCACTGGGCCTGGAGTTAAGAAGACCAGAATTCAAATTCATCCTCAGACACTAACTGTGTGACCCTGGGTAAGTCATTTAACTTGCTTTCCTCAGTTTCCTCAACTGTAAAATGGAGCCAATAACAATACCCACCTCTCAAGGTGGCTGAGAAGATCAAACAAAATCATAATTGTAAAGCACTTGGCAGTTGTGGATAGTGGGCATTATATATAAAGACTTGGTGTTTTCTCCTCTCCTCCTCCTCCACCACCCCCTCCCCATCCCAACCCACAATCCCTTGAGAGACAACAGTTCTGATGGCTACCATAATATCCTTTCATTATTCCAGTGGCTTTGAAACTGTTCCTAGGAATTGCGTTCCATGAGTTCCCAAGCTATCCCCAGGGGGTCCTTGGAAGTCAGTGCGATCATATTGAAATCATTTGGTTAAGGGTGAGGGGCAACAGTCCATCTGGACATATGTCAACTGCAATTCGGTCTCATCTGGCTGAGGGTGGAGCAATGGATCCTGTGGAGGGCTGCCATTTGTGCAAAGATTGGAATTTTTCCAAATTTCCAAAGATTTTCAGCTCCATTAGAGCACCATTGCAAGGCAACCAGGTCTAGCTAGATCTCACTCTACCTGACAAGAAAGGCAGAAATATCAAACTCTCAAGACGCCAAACAAGGGACATTCAAGAGAAAAGGCAGAGGGATTAAGGGGCCTTTTGTGCTTGGTGGTTCCACATGCTACCTTGTGGCAATCCTCTATACGCAGCTTGTAACACAGCTCTACTCAGGCAGTGAGCCAGCCTTGGAGAAGCCCATTTAACACTGGTGTAACCTTGGGCTTGGCCTTCTCCCTGGATCCAATGAGTATCTTCCCAGCCTGGTCTGGACACAACTTTGATGGGAAGAACAGCCAGAAACATAGTCAGAATATGATTTGCAATAGTCACTTTCTGACTAAGAAACAGGCATCGGATTTCCAGGAAATGAGAGAGTATGGAGACAACAGCTTCCTAAGGGCTCTCTGCTCAACCTAGATCATTAAAAGAACTCTAAACAAGGTGTTTGTTGGTATTACCAAGCATGCACTGACCACCTGCTTCCTAAGCCTTCCAATGGATTTGTGTTCTCATACATTGAGGGCACCCCCTCCAATAGTCAATATTTCAGTTCATCCCAACCCTATGTTCTCTCATAGACCTCCCACAGAGGACCTGCTGAACTTGGGGAGGCCTCCAAGTCTCTCAATATTTCATGGGTGCCAGTATATGGACTGTCTCTCCATGATTCTTCTGTCTCATTACAGTACAGACAGCCCACTTTATGGATCAGTCATCTGTCATGTCTGTCCCAGATGTTTGTGTGGATGGAATACCACAATGGACTAGCCATTCATTGCATGACACAATCTAGACCACTTTAATCCACTTAGTTTTTCCTATATGAATTGTTAGATCAATCTCCTGATGTAATCTGTACAATGTTATTCCCAGATGTGAGCATCTCACCATCTCTAGAAAATCTCTTTCCTCCAAACCTTGAGCAGGACATTCTCCGTGACAATGACAAACATTTCAATCACTGCACTAGCTTGCTGGCTGGTCTCCTTGTCACAAGCCTCTCCCCACTCTGGTCCATCCTCCTCCGCTCAACTGTTAAAAGTGATCTTCCTAAATGTGGGTCTGACCGTGTTCTCTTACTATTCAATAAACTCTAGCGGCTTCCTGTGAAGTCCAGGCTCAGAGAGGAAATCCTGTGTTTGGCATTGAAAGTCCTTCAGCACCTCACCCCTTCTTACCTTTTCAGTCTTCTTATACTTTACCTAACTTCTTCCCCTACTTGCACATGCTCTGGATTCAGTGTCTTGCTGTGTCTCTTTAAATACACTCCATCTCTGAATTCCAGGCTCCTGGCTATTACCTAGACATGGAACACTTTCCCTCTTCATCTCTACCTTCTGGCTTCCTTCAAGGCAGAGCTAAAAATGTCACCTTCTGCAAGGTAGCAGCCTTCCCAATCCCCTTTCAAGCAGGTGTCTCTCCTCTGAGTTTTCCAGTCTCTATCTTGTCTGTACGTAGTGTTTGCACACTGTTTCCCTGATTTGGCTGAGAGGTCCTTGAGAGCAGAGGTTGTTTTAGGCCTTTCTTTGTATCCTCAGTGATTAGCAGTGATTGGCACGCAGTAGGAGCTTCATAAGTGCTTGTTAACTTGTTTACATACATCTCACCATTTTATGTACCCCTGAAGCTGCTAATGAGGGGACTATTGAATAATACATCTTTGTACCTGCATTTATCAAGGAATCTTGGGTGATTTTAACATACATATGAGAGACTCCTTGTTGGGGGATGGCATTTGAGATGACATTTTACTCTTTCCAAATCAAATGCTTTTTTGTGATCAATTTACCAAAAAGCACAATGAGATCCTATATCCGCTGAACCTTTCAGTTAATTGTGTGACTAGAAGCAGAGATGTGGTTCACTGCTGAATAGTATTTGTGAAAGCCTGCCTGTCTCTTTCTTGTGTTTTCATCTAGGGTGAAATATCTGTGTAGATCCTTCTCAAAAATATTCTAAAGAGGAGAAAATATGCATATAGGTCAGCAATTGTTAGTGCTCCTGGTTTGGGGGTAATGAGATCATCTGACTTTTTTCTCCCTTTCTTTTAATATCTTACCCTTCCTGAGATATGATGAAAAATGATTCCTGAAATTTTAGATAAGCATTTATCAGATATCTCCTTCGTACCAGGCATTGTACCAGGTACCGGGAAAACAAAGACAAAAATGGGATATGCCTTGCCTTCAAGGACCTTGCATTCTGGGAATGGGGGAGTGAAGGGGAAGTCAAGGGAAGAGAACTTGTACAAAAATCAGTAAATACAAAGTAATTTGAGGAAAGAGTCAGTCAACTAAAATTCATTAAGCATTTTATAGGTCAGGCACACAGGGCTGGGGATACACAGAAAGTCAAAAGCAGTCCATACCTGCAAAGATCTCACAAATGAATGGAGATAATCTCCAAGGGAAGGCACCAGCACATGCTTGAAGGAGGCCAAGGAAGTCAGGAGGCAGAGATGAGGAGGGAATGGAGGACAACCAGTGAAAAGGCTTGGAGGCAGGAGATATATCTTTAGAGAAGACCAGTGTGGCTGGACCACAGAGTTCATGGAGCGGAGCACGCCATGAGGAGATCAACAAGGAAGGAAAGGCTTTCAAAGCCAGACAGAGAAGTCCATGTGGCACTTTAAACTGCATCCTTAACACTTTCTTTATGACTTACTTCAATGTAGATAATAAAACAATTTTAAAAGTCCTGTTTCATATCATTTCTTGAGATGAAGGGCTCTCATTCGGTTCCATCTGGTTCCAGCAGACCCAGGGCATACCTCTAGTAAGTGTCTGAGGATGAATTTGAACTCAGGTTTCCTGACTTCAGGTCCAGCGCTCTACCCATTGTGCCACCTAGCTTCCTCTGAACTAGGGCAATGCCAGGCACTGAAGGCAGGGTGGAGGTTACAACATATAAGCCATGGTCCCTATTATGCAGGAGCTGAGAACATTATTGGAGAGGTAAGAGCCATACATGAAATATTTAAATAACAAGGAGGTGAAGTGCCAACATGTGGACAATCAAGAGTTTAAATAGCACTGTGCTGGCTCATGGGTTCTCTAAGGGCTGTCTGTCTACACCTGAGCTAAGCCATAAGTCACACAGAATTCATGTGCATGGCTGGGTGTGTGGAGCAAAGTGTTTGACTATATCTCCTTTGGAGACACTCTATAGCTGGATCGACATTCTTTAACAAGCCCCAAATGGCTTTTATGATCATTTTCTAGTCACAACACTGGCTATTTCTGCCAAGCTGATCGATATTCCACAATACTGTTCATACAGGTACATGTCTTTGGACCAGAGGTGTAGCAAGAGTCAGGTGTCTAGTGTTTTGACACAAGACAATCTATGGAGTGGGGTAGATTGCACTTTCTTGATGCTCCATATGACTTATGGTCCTCTGTTGGTGTGCACCAGGCAATACAACCTGGCTTCTCTCCTGGTCCATCCCCAGGGTCCTGTTACTATGGCAGCACCCACGGGCGTAGGGGAGGGACTCTCTTGGATTCTATCCTCCCTCTCCCAGGGCAACTGTGACCAAAACTGGGCTGTGCTCTGCCCTGTGCCCACATCCCCTGTTCAGAGTGTCCCCTGTGCCACAATCAACCTTCCCCAACAATTTGTGTCCCACATGAACAAATCCCTGTGTCTGGCTCTGCTGAGAAGATAAGGTTGTCATGGGTGGAGCCAAGATGGCAGAATAGAAGGAAGGCCCTGCTCTAGTTCTCCCCCCATAGCCCATAAAATATCTGTAAAAAATGACTCTGAACAAATTCTAGAGCAGCAGAAGCCACAAAATGACAGAGTGAAAGAGATTTCCAGCCCAAGAGAAGATAAGGTCATGGAGAGCACAGCTCACACAGTCTAAGAAACTATGACACATTAGGAAATAATAATGATCATGAAGAATGATGAACTTTTTGGAAAGGTCAGAAAGGTGGAGCACAAGCCTGGCTATGCCCCAGACAAGCTAGATGACCTCAGGCAAGTCCCCTCTCCTCTCTGTTCCTCAGTTTCATCCTCTGGAAAATGAGAAACTTAGACGAGAAGATCTCTAAAGACCCTTTCACCTCAGCCATCCTATGACACAACAACACCTAAGACTTAGGTTAATCGATAAGCCAATGGGTGCATTTGCTAATTCCAAAAGAATCAGGAGTGACCACCAATAGGCTAAGAATATAAGCCAACAAACATGCCATCTGGGAAAAGCTCAAATGGACTCTGTACCAGATTCTCACTCTCAGACAGACAAGTAGAAGATTCAAAGTCCAAGAATACTGACTGTTCCACCCCTCCCCACACCCCATTCTAGGCTGAGGCTACCCTTGAGCACTCCAGAGAACACATCCAGACAGCACATTCAGTGAACACATTCAGAGATCATCAACAATTTACCCAAAATGACCCCAGCCGGCAGATGTGTGTGTGTGTATGTGTGAGTATGCACAAAAGACAGAGAGAGAGAATGCACACATGAAAGAGCATATGTGTATGCACATGCATGAAGAGACATGGAAAAAAGGAAGGGGGAGACAGAGAAAAGGGAGGGGAGGGGAGGAAGAGGAATTGAACGGAACCAGGCTCATTGCCACCTCAAGGTCCAATGGTTAGTGCTCTCCTTGGGAGTAGCAGTCCAAACCAGGGTTGTCCTCTCCAATGATTATGATAGGCTTTATGAAAAAAAAGATCTTTAAACAAACCATCTGTATAATTCAGAACTAGACCAAAAGTCTCTCCTGGAAAAAAAAAGAAGAATCTGTATAGCAAAGATAGGTACAGTATATTCAATCACTTCCAGCGGTTCCTTCTTACCTCCAGGATGGAGCAGAAAATCCGCTGTGTGGCTTTTCCTGGGTCATTCTTCTTCCATTGACAGCAGCCTCACAGACGTTTCTTACATACAACCTCCCTCCTCCTACCTCAGGGGGCTCTTCCTCCTCCTCTCAGTGTCTCAGCTAAAGTCTCACCTTCTGATCTCCATTAATAGCACCCCATGTAGATTATGTCTAATCTGGCCAGTCTGTGTGTTGTCTGTATATAGTTGTCTGAATACTGTCTCCCCCGACATAACATGAGCTCCTTGAGAGCAGGGACTGTCTTTTGCCATTCTTTGTATCCCCAGCACTTACCACAGTGCCTGGCATATAGTAGGCACTTAATAAATGCTTGTTGACTGACACAAATTGAGTTTTTTCACCATAAAGTAAAAAACTCAACACTTCAGAGAAACTCTGCATTTTTCATTGTGGGACTTGTTAGCTTTGTGGCCCAAAGTAAGTCATGTTGAATCCCAGTTTCCTCATCTGTCAAATGATGGAGCTAGACTAAATGGTCTCTGACTTTTCTTCCAGCTCAAAATTATAATCTTATGGTCACTCAGCCTTAGTTTCCTCATCTATAAAATGGAGCTAAGATACATGTATCAAAATGCATCCAAAAAGAAGTCTATAAAACAGAAATGCCCAAGACCTCCAAGGGCCTTCAACCTACCCCAGGCTAAGCAAACAATAAGAGAGGAAAAAGGTCTAATTGGTGCAAGTAATCTGCACTGAGGTTTACAGCACACACTACCCGAAAGATACAGACCCAGTCCTTAAGTCCACTTGTGGATGAGACCATGGACTTGGAACATCTAGACAAGATCTGAAGCCCCTCATTTGACAGAGGAAGAAAAGGAGCCCCAGAGAGGTCACACAGGCTCCAAGTAACAGAGGCCATATGTGACTCTAAGTCAGCTGACTTCAGAAGCTACCCTTTGCATTCTAACTCCTTGTGCCAATGGCTCCCCATGTTGGGCCTCCACCCACTTCATTTCACCTCAACACCTACATTCCGGTCACTAGGCTTTAGACCCCTTCCCCATGAGATGGCTGAGCTTAGTTTGGTCTAGGACTTTCAGGGTTGGGTTAAAGGTACTAGGGGATACTAGCCAGGAGATTAAAGAATATATCAGAGAGATCATAAACAATGACTCAGTGGAATTTATACCAGGAAAGCAGGGCTAGTTCAATATTAGGAAAATTGTCAACATAATTGACCATATCAATAGCAAAACCACAGAAATCATACTATTATCTCAATAGATGCAGAAGGAGTAACTAGGGGGCATAGTAGATAGAGCACTGGTCCTAGAGTCAAGAGGACCTAAGTTCAAATATGACCTTTGACACTTATTAGCTGTGTGACCCTGGGCAAGTCATTTAACGCCAAATGCCTTGTTTCCCCCCAAAAAATATACATGCAGTAAAAGCTTTTGACAAAACACAATATCCTTTCCTCTAAAAGAAAAAAAAAACTAGAAAGCAAAGGAATGAAAGTTGCTTTCCTTAAAACAATAAGTAGTATCTAACTAAAACCCAAGATCAAGCATGGTCTCTAACAGGGATAAGTTAGAAGCTTTCCCAATAAGAACAGGAGTGAAGTAAGGAGGTCCATTGTCACCACTATTATTCAATATTGTACTAGAAATGCTAGCTATAACAATAAGACAAGAAAAAGAAATTGTAGAAATGAGAATAGGCAACAAGGAAACAAAACTATCACTCTGTGCTTATGATAGGATGGTATACTTAGAGAACCCTAGGGAAGCAACTAAAAAACCAGTTGAAACAATTAACAACTTTAGCAAAATTGCAAGATATAAAAATAAATCCACATGAATCATCAGCACTTCTACATATTACCAACAAAACCCAGCAGGAAGAGATAGAAGAAAAAATACAGTCAAAATAACTGCAGACAATATAAAATACTTGGGAGTCTACCTGCCAAGACAAACCCAGGAACTATATAAATGTAGTTACAAAACACTTTTCACACAGATAAAGACAGATGTAAACAACTGGAGAAATTTTAACGGCTTATGGGTAGGCCAAGCCAATATAATAAAAATGACAATTTTGCCTAAATTGATTTACTTATTCAGTGACATACCAATAAAACTACCAAAAATTATTTTCTAGAGCTAGAAAAAATAAGAACAAAATTTATCTAAAAGAACAAAAAGTCAAGAACGTCAAAGGAATTCATGAAAAAACATATGAAGAAAGGTAACCTAGCAGTATCAGATTTCAAACTATATCACAAAGTGGTAATCATGAAAACAATCTGGTCTTGGCTAAGAATTATAGTAGTAGATCTGTGGAATAGATTGGATACAGAAAATTCAATAGCACATGAACACAGTAATCTAGTGGTTGATAAACCCAAAGATCCAAGTTTTGGGAACAAGAACTCATTTTCAGACAAAATTTGCTGGGAAAATTGGAAAGAGGTTTGGCAGAAACTAGGTATAGGTGAACATCTCATACTGTTTACCAAGATAGGGTCAAACTGAATACGCAACTGAGACATAACGGGTGATATCATGAGTAAACTAGGGGAGCATGGACAAGTTTACCTGTCAGATAATAGAAGAATTTATGACCAAACAAAAGACTGAAAGGATCATGGGGAAGTAAAATGAATAATTTTGGTTATAGTAAATTTAAAAGGTTTTATACAAACAAAACCAATCTGCTGAGATTAGAAAGAAAGCAGGAAACTGGGGAAATATTTGTACAGTGAGTTTTTCTGATAAAGGCCTCATTTCTCAAATTTATAGGAAACTGAGTCAAATTTATAAAAATATGATTCATTCCCCATTTGATAAATGGTGAAAGGATATGAAAAGACAGTTTCCAGAAGAAGAAATCAAAGCTATCTAGTCATATGAAAAAAAGCTCTAAATCACTATTGATGAGAGAAATGCACATTAAAACAACTCTGAGGTACCATGTCACACATATCACATTGGCTAAGATGACAGAAAAGGAAAATGATAAATGTTGGAGGGAATGTAGAAAAATTGGGACACTAATAGGCTGTTGGTGGAATTGTGAACCCATCCGACCATTCTAGAGAACAATTTACAACAATGCCCCCAGGGCTATAAAACCATGCTTACCCTTTGAGTCAGCAATGCCACTACTAGGTCCATATCCCAAAGAGATCAAAGCAGAAGGACCCATATGTACAAAAATATTTATTGCAGCTCTTTTTGTGGTGGCAAAGAATTGGAAATTGAGGACATTCCCATCAACTGGGGCATGACTGAGCAAGTTGCAGTATATGATTGTGATGGGATACTATTGAGATATAAGAAGTGATAAACAGGATGGTTTCAGAAAAACTTGGGATGACATATCAACTGATGCAAAGTGAAGTGAGCAGAACCAGGAAAACATTGTATGTAGTAAAAGCAATATTATAAGTATGATGAACTGTGAAATGCTTAGCTACTCATATTAATACAATAATCCAAGACAGTTCCAAAGGACTCATGATGAAAAATGCTATCGCCCTCCAGAGAGACAATTGATGGAGACTGAATACAGATTGATGCATAATATTTTTTTCACTTTCCTTCTTCTTCCAATTCAGAACTCAAAAAAGGTAAATAAATGTTAAAAGATAAATAAATATTTTTGAAAATGTACTAGGGGGAGGGGCAGAGCCAAGATGGAAGCATAGAACAGGGACCTACTAGAGCTCTCCCCTCAAACCCCTCAAAAAACCTGTAAAAATGACTTTAAACAAATTCTAGGGTAGCAGAAGATTGACAGAAAGGGTTTATTACACCAGACTGGGAGCAGAGCAAAGTTTAGTGCAGGCAGAGCTGGAGCAGGCCTTAGGGGACTGAATCACTGGCAGCTGTTGCAGTTTCCTGACTTCTCAACCCACAAATGCCAAAGACAGCTTTGAGGGTCAGTGGGAAGGGTTTCTCACTTGGCTGAGAAGGGAGCGTGGTCTGGCCCCATTCCAAGCCCCAGGGTGGAGGCAGCCACTGCTGAAACAGAGGCTATTTCTGGAGCCCTACATTTAACAAAGAGCTCAAAAGTCAAGTAATCGGATGGGAAAATGAGCCAGTGGGGAAAAAAACAGACTATAGATTCTGACTTTCTAGATGAAGAGGTATTTTCTTATGTCACTGGTGATGAGGAAGAGCAAAACATACAACCAGAAGAAGACAACAAAGCAAAAACTCCTGCATCCAAAGTCTCTAACAAAAATATGAATTGGTCTCAGGCCATGGAAGAGCTCAAAAAGGATTTTGAAAATCAAGTAAGAGAAGTAGAGGAAAAACTGGGAAGAGAAATGAGAGTGATGCAAGACAAGGGTGAAAAATGAGTCAACAGCTTGCTAAAGGAAAGCCAAAAAATGATGAAGAAAATAACACCTTTAAAATTAGACTAACTCAAATGGAAAAAGAGGTCCAAAAAACCAATGAGGAGAAGAATGCCTTAAAAAGCATAATGGGCCAAATGGAAAAAGAGATCCAAAAGCTCACTGAAGAAAGTAATTCTTTAAAAATTAGAATGGAGCAAATGGAAGCTAATGACTTTCTGAGAAATCAAGAAATTATAAAACAAAATCAAAAGAATGAAAACATAGAAGACAATGTGAAGTATCTCACTGGAAAAACAACTGACCTGGAAAATAGATCCAGGAGAGATAATTTAAAAATTATGGGACTACTTGAAAGCCATGATCAAAAAAAAAGAGCCTAGACATCATCTTTCAAGAAATTATGAAGGAAAACTGCCCAGATATTCTACAATCAGAGGGTAAAATAGAAATGGAAAGAATCCACCAATTAATTCCTGAAAGAGATGCCAAAAGGAAAATTCCTAGAAATTTTGTAACCAAATTCCAGAGTCTTCAGGTCAAGGAGAAAATATAAGCAGCTAGAAAGAAACAATTTGAGTGTTGTGGAAACACAATCAAGATAACACAAGATTTAGCAGCTTCTACGTTAAGGGATCAGAAGGCTTAGAATATGATATTCTAGAGGTCAGAGGACTTAGGATTAAAACCAAGAATCACCTACCAAGAAAAACTGAGTATAATACTTCAGGGGGAAAAAATGGTCATTCAATGAAATAGAGGACTTCCAAGCATTCTTGTTGAAAAGACCAGAGCTGAATAGAAAATTTGACTTTTAAATACAAGAATAAAGAGAAGCATGAAAAGGTAAACAGGAAAGAGAAACCATCATGGATTTATTAAAGTTGAATTGTTTACATTTCTACATGAAAAGATGATATTTGTAACTCATGAGACCTTTCTCAGTATTAGGACAGTTGGAGGGAATATATGTATGTGTGTACATATATGTATATGTACATATATGTATATGTGTATGTATATGTATGGAGAGAGACAGAGGGCACAGGGTGAGCTAAATATGAAGGGATGATATCTTAAAAAGAAAATTAAGTATTGAGAGGAATGTAGTAGGAGAAAGAGAAAAGGAGAGGTAGCATGTAGTAAATCATCTCACATAAAAGAGGTAAGAAAGAGCTTTTACAATGGAGGGGAAGATGAGAGGGAATAAGTGAGCCTCTTAAAAAATCATTTTTACATGCAACTAGGAAATAAGATGTACATGCAATGGACATATAGATGGATATATAGAAATATATCTTGCCCTACAGGAAAATAGAAGGGAAGGGGAAAAGGGGAGTGGGTGATAGAAGGGATTGGAGGAAAGAGCAATCAGAATATATGCTCTCCTGGGGTGGGGGAGGGGAAAATGGGGAGAAAATTTGAAATTCAAAATTTTGTGGCAGTGAATGTTGAAAACTGAAAATAAATTTTAAAACTAAAAAAATGAAAATGTACTAGGGGAACTATCATTGACTATTAGGGCTAGAAGGAATCTTGGTTGTCATGTGTTCCAATCCTGAAACTTACAGCTCATATTTATATACAGACGCCCTGTGTGGTCAGTAGTAGAAGTACTATTCCCATTTTACAGAGTGGAAAACGGAGGCTCCAAAGCTGCTCATTTTTACACAGAAAGTTCTAGAGGCAAGATGTCAAATCACAGAATCTTAGAGTTAGAAGGGACCTTAAAGATCTGAGACCCAGGAGAGGGAATTACTGTCTCATAGTCATACATATGTAGTAGCTGATACCAGGAAGACAAAGCACGGCAAAAAATGATCAAATTCAATGTGACTTAATCTCCTGGATAGGAGTCACTCCAATACATTGTCAGGGAAACTGAAGCTTTGTACAAATATTTTGAAGAGTCACGTGGAGATGTGCAGGCAGAAACCCTGAATGTTCTTTGCAATCCCACAGTCTCACAACTAGGGCTTTATCCACCAGGCAGATTCAGAAGG
The DNA here is from genome assembly GCF_028372415.1 of Notamacropus eugenii. Lineage (NCBI taxonomy): Eukaryota > Metazoa > Chordata > Mammalia > Diprotodontia > Macropodidae > Notamacropus > Notamacropus eugenii. The sequence continues at coordinate 93,557,047 of NC_092879.1, read as the reverse complement.
AGGAAAATAATAAAAGGTCCTACTGGCACAAAAATTCCATTGCTATTCCATCTGTAGTAGCAAAAAGGGAGGAGTAACCTATATGGTAAAGAACCAGAGAATAGCTGGACAAATTATAAGTGAAACAGAATTGAATCTAAAGCGTTCCAGGAAATATAGAAAGGTCTGTGGGAGGCGACAGAAAGTAGAATGAGGGCTGTGTGAGCACATGTGCTTGAAATCCCTGGGAGACAGACAGAGAAGGCTTCAGCCCTCTGATCCCACGGGACCACTATGATTCTGTCTCCTACCTTTCCTCAGCTGTAAAATGGGGATAATAATGGTTATACTGTCTACTGAACTATGCAAATTAACTGGGACAGATTAAAAGAACCGAGTTTATTACCTTATAAAATAAACCTTATCATTTTTTTATATCTTAAAAAGAACTTTGAATATGCAATAATTCCTTCTTTGCTGTAATCACCACTCCAGCTGGTTGGAGCATTGGGTGTGGGGTCAGGAAAGCTTGAGTTCAAATCTGGCCTTAGGTATTTACTAACTATATGATCCTGAGGAAGTTATATGACTTCTGTTTGCCTCAGTTTCCTCATCTGTAAAATGGGAATAATAGTAATTCCTACCTTGTAGGGTTGTTGTGATGATCGGCTGAGGTATTAAAACACCTAACACAGTACACATAGTAGGTGCTATCTAAATGTTAGCAGTTATTATTATTATGTACAAGATGAATAGGGTATATATTTGAGGTAATGTCATAGAAAAGGCCCTGCAGTGGTGTGGATGGGAAGGGCCTCCTGGGAAAGGTGGGGTATTAGATGGGAGTTGAGGGAAGGCAGGAAAGGAGATGAGGAGTGATAGCATTCCAGACAAGGGGGACAGTTAAAGTAAAGGCACAGAGTCTGGATATGAGGTGTTGTGTGAGAGGAACAGCAAAGAGGCTGGTGTCATTGGACCTAGGAGTGACTGGACTGGAGTAAAATGTAGGGAGACTGGGAAAATAGGAAGGAGGTTATTTGGGGAGAGCTCTAGAAGCCAGATAGAGGACTCTGTATGACCTTGGAAGCGATAGGGAGTCACTGGAGTTTAAAGAGGAAGGGAGTGAATTTGAGAGAACAGCAAAGAGGAAAGGAAGTAAAGAGAACCTCCCTTCATCTTTCTCATCTTTAAAACAGAAAACAGCTGAATTTCAAGAGCTGAAAGGGACCTTGGGAATCACCTTGGACTGGGTGGGTGACCAAGAATCCCTTCTATGAAATCCCCAACAAATAGTCCCCTTTAAGTGAATCTCTTCTTCAAATCAAACATCTTCCCATTCTGACTGAGTGTGGCTCCTCACCTCAGTGTAGACTATGTTGGCTTAGCCTGAGCCTGAGGGGGAGCTGGTCCTGTCTCCTCCTTTTGTATTTAGGCCCCAGGAAGCTAAGCTGCCCCCTGACCCTTAGTCCCCTGAGTTAGCTAAGTCCAGCCTAGCTAACACAGGCCTCTCTTCCCACCACGCTCTAGTCCTCAATGTGGTTCTCCCCTTAAAGCAAGCCAAGTGTATTCATTTGCCTGGCCTCCTCATGTTAAACAGACCCAGACCCCAGATCTTGTGAGAAATGTACCCTATATCTTACACATTGATGCTGGCAAGGATATGGACCCAAAGGTAGACTTGAGAAACGCTTCAAGGTGAATCTGCTATTAGCAGTGATACTCTCAAGTCGTTTACAACCTTCCAGTGTCCCACTCAAGGGACCAGGCAAGGAAATGAGGCAATCAGTGAGGGAGACAGGTACCCAACTGGGAGGAGAAAAGAGGGAACTGGCTCCTCATCACCCCCTGCAGGAAAACTGGAGGAAGTACCACAAAAGAAACAGCAAACACTGTTCTTCAGAGTCTAGCTCTGGGGACAAAGCAAATCATACATTATGGAATCATCAATGCTTCAAAGGATTTGGTCCAACACAATCACTCGTAGCCTAAGCGGAAGAAGAAGGCCCCGTCGCGAAGGATACTGGAGGGGACAATAATTGCGAGGAAGGCCAGAGACTGATTTACAGAAACTAAATCTGGGAGGAGGTGAGGAGGAGAAAGGTGAAGAATTCAACTGAAGGGTGAGAAGGGCTTTGGCTGAAGGAGTGGAAATATCTGTGCCTTGTGCCTTCTCTGCTTGGCCTCACACTACCTTATCAGGGTCTTGGGTACTAGTCTATACAGTGCACTCTATAGGCAGTGCCTAGCTGAGAGGAGCACATAGTCAGTTCACTGAATGATAGCACCAGGATTAAAAAAACCCACCTTAACAAGTTAAAATATTAAAAATTATAAGATGAGATATAATAAAGACAGATGCACAATTTAACCCTTGGGCCCAAAAAGCCACGAGTTCTTAAGCATCAGACCCAAGGTTTGTACTAGCAGCTCGGTAGCTACAGTGTAGAGAGCACTGAACACCCGAGTTCAAATCCAGCCTCAGATACTTTAAAGCTATATGACCCTGGACAGGTCACTTCACCTCCATCTGTCTCAGCTTCCTCATCTGTAAATTGGGGGAAATGATATCACCTACCTCCTAGAGTGGTTGGAAGATCAGGTGAGATAATGTTTGTAAAGCATTTAGCACTGCGCTACAGAAATACTTATTCTCTTCTCTACCTTGACTTTCCATTAAAGAAATTAGACTGAACCCTCTCAGTTAAGAAGTATTAGGCAAGGGGATGCCCATCAACTGGGGAATGGCTGAATAAATTATGGTATATGAATGTAATGGAATACTATTGCACTATAAGAAATGATGACCAAGAAGACTTCAGAGAGACTTGTAAAGACTTATATGAACTGATGCTAAGTGAAAGGAGCAGAACCAGGAGAACTTTGTGCACAGCAACAACCACAGTGTGCGAGAGTTTTTTCTGGTAGACTTGGAACTTCGTAATAACACAAGAACTTATCAAAAAAAAAATCCCAATGGTGGTTTTCTAAGGCAAAACGCCTTCCACACTCAGAGAAAGAAATATGGAAGTCATTCACAGAATGTAGCAGATCATGTTTGTGTGTGTTTTTGTGTATCATGTTTTGATTTGTTATATGATTTCTTCCATTTATTTTAGTTCAACTACATAGCATGAGTATAGTGAAAATGTACTCAATAGGAAAGTATATGTAGAACTTATACAGAATTGTATGCTGTCGTGGGGAGGGAGGGGTGTAGTGGGGGTAGGTGTGGGGGGGATAAAATCTTAATTTTATGGCAGTGATTGTAAAACATTAAAAAATTTTTAAAAAGTATTAGGTAAAAAAAAAAGCCATTTTCTAGTCAGGTTTCCCAGTTCCCAGCCCTTCCAAACCCATTTCTGAACTGTCTTTCTGCTGAGGAGGTTGCTTTGAGCCAGATTAAGGTCACTAACGTATAATCCTCTTTCCTTCTGCTTTAATTTACCTGGGGATGGGGATGAGCAGGGGGAGGGAAGCACACTGTCTATGAAGCAGCCCCTTCAGATCACTCTGATCTGTGAAGAAGTTGGGGAATGAATGTTCCTGAGCCTTGGGCAAGGATTACAGTAAACACTCACTGTTCATTTCCAGTTGACTGGAAACTTTTTGTACATAACTGGTATGATCCAATGTGTATGTGAAGAGCTAGCAACAGTTTTTTAAAAACCAACTAAGGCTTCCAGGGGAGTGCCACAGGGCTCAGATGGTAACTAAAGATTTGTACTGAGTACCAATCCATACAAACTAGCTGGGGAGGGGCCGACAAGCCCACTGTGGAGGCAGGACCCCTGAGAGACAAGGAGTCAGTGAGAGCCCAATGACACACCAAGGTCTGCTCTCAGCAGACCAGAGGGCCAAGACCATAGAAACAGACAAGACTCAAGATTTGCAAGGCTCAGATAGAAATCAGCTATCGGAGCAGACAAGTGGGGCAGCCAGAGGAAGGGTCGGCCATGTGCTGCATACATAGTGGCAGCACAAATAAACAAATAGGCAAATAAATAAATAAACTGATAGATCAATCAATCAATCAATCAACCAATCCAGAGTCTGCTAGGGAGGAAGAATAAATCCAACTGCCATTAGGGCCAGCTTTCTCCAGCTTCCTCCCCAAGCTGGCCCAGTAGGAGAACCAAGAACCTGCAGGTGGGATCAGTCAGAGGCCCTGTGTTTACCGTAATCCTTGCCCAGAGTGCCCGGAAACTGAGTCAGAAGACAGACAGACAGCTCAGAGGGGTAGGTAGGGCCCCGACTCAGAATGAGCACCCTTGTTCTATTTGCTTATTTTAGAGAGCACATTTACCACTTTGGGGGATTGAAAAATGCTTCCTGTCCTTCCTGTTCCTATGTCTGAGGCTGGCCCTGGACAATACGTTCTTTTCTGTTCCCCTGTTTGGCCCCTTGAATGCTGGACTACCACTCTGTCCTCAAAGCTTGCCTGCTCCTATGATGCCAGACCCTGGAATTTGATGGAGTAGGACCTTTCTGTGCAAGTCCTTAGCCCAACGGTGCAGCTAAAGACCATGGCTCCAAGCCTTTCCAGCTGCCCAAGATCACAGTCCTCAAATATAGCCTTCAAAGCCCAGGGACACCTTGAGGAGAAATCGAGAATCATATGGCCATAATCAGGGGAACAGCACCATCATCTTCACCAAAACTCCCAAAGCCTGCCCTCCCTCGCCCCATCCTCATGCCACTTGCACAGTTGTCCTCTTGCTTGTACTCACTTTATTCTGCAACAATTCATGCATCTTCCCAGAGATTTCTGAAACTTTCCCTTTCATCATGTCTTACAGTACAATAGCATTTTATAAATATGTTTACTGTAATTGGTTCAGCCATTACCCAGTTGGTGGCTACACTTTTGGTTTCTAATTCTTTGCCATCACAAAAAGAACTACTATACATATTTTTGCACATATGGGTCCTTTTCCTTTCTTTGGGCTTTCTGGTATATAGGCTTAGTAGTGGTATCCCTGGGTCAAAGGGTATGTAGAGATTAGGACTTTGTAGATTCTTCCAAATTACTTTCCAGAAGGGCCAGATCAATTTAGAACATCACTAACAATGTCTTCATGTGCTTCTTTTTCTGCATCCCTACCAACAATTATCCTATTTTTTTCAGCTTTGCCAATCTGATAGGTGTAAGGTGGAATCTGTGAGTTGCTTTAATTTGTATTTCTCTAGTGAACTGAAGCATTGTTTCATGTGATTGGATTTCTACCATACTAATAGATCAGGTAAGGTGTCATAAAAAATAGCTGCTACCTTCCCTGCCTACTTGTCTAGAAAAGAGCCTCTTTTTCTCTCATAAGAAGGACTCTTTTGTAAAAAATGGAGTTACACATGTAAAGTAGAACCAGAAACAACCATAGCTAGCAATCTGAAAAAAGTGCTTGTTGTATACTATAATAGGGGAAACCGGATTGGGCTGGGATTTGTTCACAATTTATAACTCTACCAAGAGTTCTGAGAAGGACTTCATAATGACAGCTGGAAGGTTAGGATGCATCAAAACCAAGATATAAATTAAACTACGCACATGCTCTACTCCACTGCCAGTCATGAAAGATGTTGATGAAACAGATAAGCAAAGTCAGTAGCAAAGATAAGTGTGCCAGGCAATTGGCTTTTAAAGTAGATTCACGGACAGTGAACCAAGCTCATCACCCTCAAAATCAAAGCCCATACATTTCTCTGGATGGCTTTTGATGAGCAATAAAAACAAGCAGTCGTTGGAAATAGAAGAATGTGGCACATGCCACACATGCCCAAGGCACTTTCAGGGAGCCTAAGTGGAAGGCAGGACCCTCATATTTCCGACAAGTTAAACCCTGGGTCTCCCATTGAGCTGTGAATTCATGTTTACTTGTTACTTTGCTGAGAATACAGCAGTGCCCAAGAATTTCACTTTCCATTTATTTGATTACTACACAGGCACCATAAATTTTACCTACAAGAAATTGGTAGCACCCAAGCATTTCATTTGTTCCTTCCTTACTATGAAAATTCACAGCAAATATCAAGTCATTGATTGCTACCCAGAAAGAAACTTGAAAGAACAGCTCTGAGGGTCAATGATGAAGGCACATCCACTCAGTTAATAAATGGAATACAATGTCTCCCAGAAAAGGCACGATCATTGAGGTAAGCAGAGCATCAATGCAGCAAGCACGCCCTTACAGAAACAGCAATATTCCTATAGCTTCAAGCAAGCAAAGAAACAAGAGATGGCCACTTAATGGACTTCATTGCTAAGTTAGAACACTAAACGCATACACGTAGACACACACACACACATGCACACACACACACACACGCACACAAACCCGACATAGACTATGAAGTAAGACCAACATCTCTTGAGGAAAATATTGGTTTCCTCTCTCACTAGGTTAAGGCAACAGAGTACTGAATTAGACTTTGCCTAGTGCTCCTGGAGACACATGGGAAGAGGCAACCACTTCAGTGAATGGGTGACAAGAACATGCCTGTTTGATTTCACCCTTTATTGTTCACCATGCCCTTTAAATTAAGTACAATGTCTTTTGTTTTGGCTTAATATGTATATTGATCCATTTATTAAAATGAAAGACGTATAAGGCCTTGTGTGCATTCATTTGAGTAGATCTTAATCCAATCCAGGTTTTAAAAGCTATATATAAGTCTGATACCAAGTGATTCCAACCAAGTCCTTTGGGAAACTCATTTTTCTTTCTCTCTAAGGCTACAGTCACATTCTCTACAGCTACTCTAATCCCTCTGCAAGAAGCCAAACTTCCCTGGGTCCTTACATTTTGGGAAAAGTCACCTTTGTCTGACTTCCTTTTGGACAGTTGACACCTGCCTTGTCCTTCACTGCAGACACCTTGTCTGGATCACATCATCCCTCTAAGTCTCATTTCTAAGTAGGATCCCGTGGGGCATAAGCCCATACGGCACATATGCACAACTTCACAGAATCAGCATTTCTGAGTTGGCATGAGCCTCAGCAGCCATCTGGTCCAACCCATGCTCCCAAAGGAATCCCTACTGTCACGTACCTAACAAATAGCCATCCAATCTCTTCTTTAAGACTCTCAGCAAGGGGGATCCTGCCACCTCCTCAGACAGCCTTTTCTGCTTTGGGACGGTTCTCCTCAGTAGGATGGTTGCTTTGACAGCAAGCCTGAACCCACATCTTTGTAACTTACCCTCTAGTGCTGGAGTCTACAGTCCTGTCAATTATTCCTTACCCATTCTGAAATCAGCATGTCTGAACACCTGTAGGGGATTTTGTTGGACAGAACTAGCATATATGTACTTAAAATACACATATTGCACTCAGGAAAGACCTAGCATACACCCCTGCAAAGTACCCTCTCCAAAACTGCTTTTTCTTAACATTATTTTTCTTGATACTGTTAAGCACCCTCTCCTCCTATAAACCAATGTCTCTTGTCTGGGTTTCCATAAGGTTGCCTTCTCCCGATTCCCCTCCTACTTCTCTGACTGCTCCTTCTTAGTCTTGTTGGATTTCATCCATTTAATGCCCAATAACAGTGAATGTCTCCCAATGCTCCATCCAAGATCCTCTTCTCTTTTGGTTCTACACTATCTCACTTGATGACTTCATCAGCATTTATGAGATTAATTATCCTCTCCATGTAGATGACTCCTGGATCTGTTTATCCTGCCCTAGTATTCCTCCTGAGCCCATTGGACATTTCGAACTGGATGTCCTATAAACAATTTACACATAAATTGTCCAAAACAAAGTTCATTATCTTCACCTCCCCCCAAATCATCCCCTCTTCTGAGCTTCCTCATTACTACCGAAGCTACCACCATCCTCCCAGTTTCTCAGGTTTGAAATGGCAATGTCCTTCTCAGGTCCTTGCTCTCAGTCTCCCTACATACACAATTAATTGCCAAATCTTGCCATTTCTACCTTTACTGCATCTCTCACATTTATCCCCTTCTCTCCCTTCACATAGCCACCACTGTAATTCAGATCTTTGTCACCTCTTGCTTGGATTATTAACGACCTTTAAAAAAAATTTTATTCATATCATTTGCTTTCACATTACTTATATCCCACTTCCCTAGAACTATCCTCTATAACCATGAATATATTTTTAAAGAGGAAGAAGAGGAAAAAATGAGCAAAACCAATTAAAATATCAAAAAAGCACCTGCCATCATATACAATGCACCACACTCAACAACACTCACCTCTACAAAGACATAGGCATGGGAAGAAACATATCTTCTCATGTCTTCTTCGGAGTCAAGTTTGGTCTTTACAATTTCACAATAGTCAGTGTCAATTCTTTTGTAACAGTTGTTCTCATTTACATTATTGTTGTCATGTATGTTGTTCTTCAGGTTCTGCTCACTTCACTCTGAATTAGTTCATATAAGTCTTTTCATGCTTCTCTATATTCATCATGTTCGTCATTTCACGTAGCACTGAAGTGTTCCATTACATTTGAGCACAACAGTTTGCTTAACTGTTCCCCAGCTGATGAGTATATGCTTTCTTTCTAGTTCTGTGCTGTCACAAAAAGTGCTGCAATAAATATTTTTGTTACCATGGAGTCCTTCTGTTTGTCAACGACCACTTTTAGGTATATGCCTAGTGAGAGAATCTTTAGGCTAAAGATTATGAATATTTGAGTCATCTTACTGGCATAACTTCTCATTCCTTCCAGAAAGATTATACTATTTCATAATTCTACCAACAATGCATTACTGCACCCGTCTTTCCATAATCCTCCTAGCAGTGACTATTCTCATCTTTCATCATCTTTGCCAATTCACTGGGTGCATGATGAAACCTCAGAATTGTTTGGATTTATATTTTTCTTTTTATTAGTGATTTAGAACATATGGTTATTGGTAGGTTGGCTATCAATAGTTCTCCTTTTAAGGGCAGGTAGGTGGTGCAGTGGATAGAGCAGTTGGCTTGGAATCAGGAAGATTCATCTTCATGAATTCAAATCTGGCATCAGATACTTACTAGCTGGGTGACCCTGGGCAAGTCATGTTACCCTGCTTGCCTCAGTTTTCTCATATGTAAAATGAGTTGGGGAAATGGAAAACTACTCCAATGTTTTTACGAAGAAAACCACAAATACTGTCACAAAGAGTCAGACATGACTGAAATGACTTAACAACAACAATTAATCATTCTTCATAATTACACATTAAATTCTGTTGTTTCTGCCCTGCAAGTACCATCAATGTCCCTTCAATCTGGCATTCTGGGATGATGCCCACTCTACCCTAGTTACAGCTCAGAATACAAGGTTATTGGAGGTGGTGGAAAACATTAATGACTAGAAGGAGTCAAGAAAGGCTTTCATAGAGGAACTTGTACTGGGCACTGGCCATCCAAGGATAGAGGATACAGACCTTGTTCTCAAAGAACTTACAATCCATTAATGGGTGGGGGGAAGGGGAGAGGAAGACAAGTACATAAACATTTCCTCAAATGAGGCAAAAGAACTTCTTACCTCATAAGAGGATATTCACAGATAACCAGAATATATGATAATGCATGATAAGGATATCAGAGATAAAAAACAAAGAATTCTCTGAGGTCAAAGTGGGGGAAAACATTGCTAGTGCCAGAGTAGGGCACTTTTTAGGCAACTGCTCTAACTGGGGTCATTAAAAATACAATTTCAATCGTTCTGTCCTCCTTCCCCCACATTTTGACCACTTTTCTCAACAATCAATTTTTCATTTGTCTGAAACAAACTAGTAAAGCATCCAAAATGCCCAGATTTAAAAAACACAGACAAATGATTTTGCAGAAAGGTCCCACTGATGCCCCAGTAAGTGGCACCGAGGCAGCCAAGAGCCACTGCTGCCAACTTCCATACTTGGGTACAAATCAGTCAGAATCCCAAGCAGATATTGGGGATGCGGCTTTCTCATCATTGTCTAGCTGCCAGAGAAAGAAAAAAAATCCTTCTAAAACCTCAACTCAGAATTTTAATTAAATTGTAGCCTGTGGCACCGTCGAAAGACATTAAAACCCAATGCAGTGTCACGTGGTTTATATGATGGGTTCCCATCTCAGACTAGCTGGAGCTGATGTAATGCAATGTCTCCATGGCAAATGGACTGCTTCAGCAGCTGAGCACAATTGTTCTTGCCTTAGGTGTGGTTTATTTCTCATCCCCCCCCCCAAATCGTCACACCCCACTTGTAGTTGACTTTTAGCATTCACATCCTTTAAATGGAGAGTCCAGGATAATGGGGGCATTGCAGCATCACAGGGCTACACATAGTCTCTCCTAGCCCTGTGTCATCCCGTGGTCCTTTAGAGTATAGACTACATCAGGGGCTTTGGGTGAATTGTACCATACTTGAAATGGGTCAATTAGAAGCACTTCCAGACTTAGGAGGCTGGAGAGCATCGATGGTGTCAACGTTTAGGGAGGAGAGAAGTGATTTCTGTAGTTTATATTCCCACTGTTTCAATGACTACTCCAGGGCAGTTGACTCCCAAAAGGTCTTTCTCCATCCCTGACCTCTTTCAGAGTACCAGTCCAATACTTCCAAATGCTTGTTAGGCAGCCATGGCACATGGCTACCCTCCAGCTCAGCATATCTGAAAGCAAATTGCTCTATCTGTACTTCTCTAAGTCAACTATGCGCTTCTGATACTGCGTGGCCATAGGTAAATCACTTTAACGGTTTGTACCTCACTTTCTCCATCTGTTAAATGGGGGTAATAATGCTTATAAGTACCTACTTTACAAGGCTATTTGAGGAATAAATGAAATAACATGTTTAAGATGCTCTATAAACCTTAAATTGCTATTTTAAGCTTATAATTAATAACTAATAAGCAATTATTATTACTAATATTTGTTTAACTGAATTGAGCTGTGTACTTCTACAAAGAACTTGCTACAACCCTCCAAATTACTTCAGTTTCTACTCTGGTATTTGGTGATTTCAATGCAAAAATGAGAAAAAGTGAGGATGGGGAAAAAATATGAGAAAGCACGCTTGAGGAAGAAGGAATTAGAGAAGCCAAAAGCTTATAGATCACCCAGAAGCATCCTGCCTCTCTATCAAGAACATTTTTCTTCAAAAAATAAAAAGGTTAGCAGGTGCTGGACATGGAGAATAACAAGATACCATAAAGAATGAGACAGATGATACTCTGATAGACGGGAAAAAACTTGTCATTGATGTGGGAGTTTTCTCTGATTTAGCTGGCTGTGTACAGGCAGATCATTTCCTTGTCAGAATTAAGATCAGAATTTATATTTAAAAAATAAGAAGAAAGAAAAATAGTGAGAAAAGTATATGGCAAACAGTTGAAACAATTTAAAGCTGGCTTATTTAAACCAGTCTAGCCTTTAGGCACTACTGTTGGGAGCAGAGGCTGGAGTACTTGCCCCACCCAGGCCATCCCAGACTTGTAGTTGTAGACTGAGATCAGTGCTAGGGGAGCCTGGTCCTAGTTGAGGGATAAGACTTCCCTTTCTCATGCTCTTGAGCTCATTAAAATGCCCTCCCTGGCATTCCAGGGACAATTTTACTCATAAGTTAGCTTATGTCGGGTTCCCCCAAAGGAGGGGAAAATAGTCCTACTCGATGCACTATATAAATTGGGTATCCTATTGGCCATCCTGCATGGCATGGACTCAGAGAATGTATTAACTAAACAATTTGAACAGATTCAGTAACAATGAATAAGTAGTGCTTCATTATTCTAGGAGGTAGATAGTTAATCCTCATCAGATCATAAAGCAGCTTGAAATCAGTAGTCAACTAGTATTTATTATATACCAGGCCTTATGCTAAGTGCTAGAGGTACTAAGAACTAATTAACCATTTCACATTTCATTTGGACTCAAACCAGCTATGATGGAAAAATAGGCCAAGGTTAGCTTCTCTCCTAGGGGTAGTGGCAACTCTCTCCAAGAGTACTGGATTACTTGGTGATGACCCCTTTTTATTCTACCATTCAGGTCTTCTGTTATCATAATGTTAACCAATTACTCTGGTGGATAGAGTTAGTAGCCAATGCCAACCTTTCCACTCTCAAAGTCACCTGCTTAAGAAAAGGGGGCAGGAAAACATGAGTTCAAATCCAGTCTCAGATAATTCCAAGCTGTGGGACTCTGGGCAAGTTACATCACCCTGTTTGCCTGAGTTTTCTCATCTTTAGAATGAGCTAGAGAAGGAAATAGCAAACCATTCCAGTATCTTTTCCAAGAAAATCCCAAATGGGATCATGAAGAATCAGACACAACTAAAACGACTGAACAACAATTTCCTGATTCTGGGTCCAGTACCCATCTGGAAGGTAATAAATTTTAAGTGTGGTAAGAAACAAACATTATTGGACATGGCTAATGTGGGAATTTATTTAGTCAGACTACGCATCTGTATACTAAGGGCTTCATTTTGTTTGTTTTCCTTAATTTGGTCACTAGGAGAGGGGAAGGGTAGATTAACAAAAGAAAAATAGAAAATACAAAAGGTACGACTCCTTGTTAAAGGGAGAAGGAATAAGGGGAAATGTCTAGGTGATATAAAACCAAAATATACCAATGCAATTAAAAAAATTAAAAGATTGGCAAGCACTAGCTTGCAAGTAAGATTTAACTCAAAGAATCTCTGAACTTTAGAGCTTAGTACAGACCTTGGATGTCACTGTGATTTGGGGCGGGGTGGGGGGGAATTGTTTCCCCTGCAGACCAGTGCCAGTGGAGTATTCTGAACTGGTTGGCCCACCAAGGGAAGTACCCTACCCAGACATAGTAGTGTTTTTCGGAGTTTTCTTGGTGGGGTCTTTGGAGAAATTCTGCCAGCATCCACTGTTACCCAGTTCCTTACTTTCTAGAGTGCAATGTTCAGTCTCATCACAGCCAAGAATTCAAAGGGCAAGAAAGTATCAAGTCACTCTGGGAACAGGGTGTAAGCTCCAATAGATCTGTGAGTTTGGAAAATTCTGCCATGTCACTAGGGCAAGGCCAAGCGGGAGTCAGTTGGAGCCGTTCAAACCATGTAAACAGCGAAACTGTTGCCATTTCAGATTGTGGTTGAGTGATTATGCAGCTTCGGGAGTCAGCAATTGGCTTCTATTCTTGGATTTTTCACTGACTCACTGAATTGGAGCTGGATTAGGTCTTCTGACCTCTCCATGCCCTTTTCCTCAACTGAAAATTGAGCTATAAATACTTAACTGTTGGAGCCCCGATTCATAATTAAGCTCAATCAGGCACATGAAGATGAAGATGTCCCAGAATCCAAGCAACGTTGCTGATCAAGTGTCACAATGAGCTGAAAGGTATAGAAGATACAAGGTCCCAACTGTACTCATTGCCGGGTGAATATTAAAAAAGTATGTGATTTAGTGGAGCAAAAGGAAGTCTTCAAGGCTCTCCTTCAACAAGCTCTCTATCTCCCATGCAGATATCAAAGGGATATGAGCTTGTTTAGAAGATGCCATGCAGATAACTTTGTTTGAGGACACTTCTCGTTGTAAGCCTCACAGGAGGAATAAAATAGGGTGGTGCATGCTAGCCATCAGGTGTTTGCCACTGCTGTCGAGCATGCCCAGTAAAGTCTAAAGGGCAGAGGGATTCTCTATGGATAGTCAGGTCTTCTGGATGATCTTCTTTATAAATGACATTGTGCTGACTGCATCATATCCTGGAATAATGCAGAACGTCCTGGATGAGATCCATAATCACTCAAAGGAATTTGGTCTAATCACTTACACAGACACACAGACACACACACACACACACACACACACACACACACACACACACAAAGTGGATGAAAAATGCATGTTGTTGAGACTACAATATGGAGTTGGATGGAAAACGCCCATACAGCTGGTATCCCAGTGCCTTTATCTTCGACATAGAGAGTAAAATGGGTTCAGCACTGGACAAGAGGAAGAGAGCAGGCTGGCCTACATTTGGAGGACTAGACAGTGTTTTCAATGACCCTAGGTTTTTCCTTGAAACAGAGCCATTTTTTAATTTTTATTGCAATTTTTTGTTTTTATATCACCTTCATTTCTGAATAAATCCCTTCCCCTCCAATCCCTTGTAACCGAAGAGAAAAAGAAAGAAGGGAAAAAAGTAGCAAAACTTAGCAAAACTAAGCATACATCAACCAAGTGTGACGGTATATGCAGTGTTCTGCACACATAGTCCCCTACCTCTCCAAAGAAGGGAGGGAGATGCATTTCTTTCATCTCTTTTGTGGGGCCAAGCTTGGTGATTATAATTACATAGCATTCAGTTGCTTTTCTGTTGTGTTCTTCTCATTTGAATAATTATAGTCATTTTATGTATTGTTTTCCTGGTTCTGCTTGTTTCATTCTAATTAAGTTCTTGTAATTATTCTCAAGCTTCTTGGAAATCTTCATATTCAATCATACCTCCACTACACATAGTTTAGTATAGTGCAGTAATACTCCATTATCTCCTTGTATCACAATTTGTTTAGCTATTTCCCAACTGATAAGCATCCTCATTGTTTTCACTTCTTTGCTTCCACAAAAAGTGATGCTGTCATATGGGACCTTTGTTTCTGTCTTTGACCTCATTGTGACAAAGGCCCATATTCTTATGACCAATTTTCTTCTAGCAACGTGATAGGACCACAGAATATAAAATAATGCAGTCTCAGAAGAGCAGAAGTTTCATGTCAGACAAAGAACAATGGAGAGATGCATTCTGGGAATGAGGAGACGAGAGCATATTATGCTATGAAGACTTAACAAGGAGAAGTAGCTGAAAGGACCTTACCACAGAAATCTATGACTAGAAAAGTCATACAGTGGGAGGGAGGAACAAATTCTTATTGACTGATAGATAACTAGTAGAGAACCTGCGTGGCTTTTATGGTAGCTAGAAAAAGTCAAGCTATCTACAGTAGGCCTACCGAATACTGAATGGACCTCCCACTCCCATTGTGGAAAATTCACAGGTGTAGGAGAACAGGAATCACCCAGGATGAAAAGACATGAGTGGGTTAAGAATGGGGACAGAATACCTATATAGGTTTGCAAATATCACGGTGTCCTCAACTAGGCAGAGACAGGCACTTCTAGGAAACATTTCTTAATATACACTGTGTACCCAACCCTGTTATAGCAGTTAAGGGAAGGACTCTAGACCGCCAGGTACAATATCACCACAAACCAGAATAACATGAGGAAAGACATTTGCCATTATCATATGACTTTTACCGCTGACAAGGCTGTTCTTACCCTGAAATACTTTCCCACAATAAGAGTTTGCTTTCATCAGACAGTAGCCAGAACCAGGAGGGAGTGGGCCCCAAAATAAATTAGAAAGGGACACTCTCACAAAAGTCGGGAGGTGAGATTAGAATTAGCTAAAATCAAAACATAACAAGATTTAGGGGAAAACAAAGACTATACCAAGGCTCTTTTAAATTACTATAAGATCACATCCTGCTGTTCCAAATCACAAAGCAAGACAAGCCCATGGTTAATGACAAAATATGAGTGCTGTAGACATGAGGATGTCAGGAGATCATTAGAATGTTCTCCAGCCTTCACTGGAACAGGAAGGCCTTGAGCTGGACTCCCAAGGATGGGGAGAATTTAGACAAGACAAGGGGAGGGGGCACTCTTTAGAAGAGGGAGGGAAGGCACCCCATTTAGGCACAGCCAATTGGGGGAACAGAAAGTAGAACTTGGGTGTGACCTTTGACAAATGACTTCCCCTCTCTGTGCCTTAGTAGAATGAAGGGATTATATTCAATGACCTCTTTCTGAGGTGACTTCCAGTTTAATATTTTCTGAGTCTGTGCATTAACAAACAGGTGTATTCTATGAGATTTTTCCTAAACTTAGATGAATGAAGCACTGTAGGTCTGGGGGCCCCTCTGGAACATAGAAAGAACATTGCTAAAAGTGACTCTGGGTTAAAAGAGGGGGCAGGTAGGGTTGTAAAAACAGGATCTGGTTTACTTTACCAAGGTAAAATGGCTGAATGACTGACTTTAGGCTTGGCGCCAGGGTCACAGTTCTGATTCCCCTTCTCCTGGTTTTTTTTCCCTTTCTTTTGATTCTTTGATGGCTTCCTGGGACCCCCTGGGCCAGTGGCAACATTCCCATCCTGTGCTAATCTCATCTACATCTTCCAGATAGCTATTTTACCCTGCAGACCAACAGTTCTGGCATTAGAAAGTTCAAAGGGCTTTGGAAGAAAAATACATGGTCCCCTCCTCTCCCCTGATGCTTCCACCACCCTGGGCCAGTCCCTCAGCACCTCAGAAGGCCCAAGTTTCAGCAGTAAAGGGTCAGCTTCCAGAACTCACTGACCCAGGAAGGACAGGTTGAAAATATGAACAACTTCAAAGCAGTCAACTTCAGGGATGACAAAGCTCAGAAGGTAAGGAAAGGGTTTGTGGTTTGGAAGATATCCCTTCCCTGACCTTTGAAGATAACCTCTGCACTCCAGTCCACATCACCCTTTGGCACCCAATGAGGAGCTAGAATCATGTCTGGGTGGCCACCACCACTGGCCTAGCCTAGTGCTTCTCACTCTGAGATGGGGGTCACAATTATACGTGATGCAGATATACAGTCAAATTCATCAGAATGCATCAGTACCTCTTTTGTCTGCTCATTCAATGCTCCTCTAAGACTTTAAAAAAAAGGCTTGTGTCTTTTTTAAATAAGGGAATATTTATCATGTGGGAAACAGGAAACAGCAATAGCCAGCCACAAAATCAGAAAGGCTTCAGTCACTGCAGCCTCAGGACTATTTCCTACCTCTCTGTGCCTGTAGATATGCAAATCTGAGAGCTGGCTCAACTGAGACTATCAGGGCATAACAGTTGCCTCACATGGGTGAGTTTGGTTTTCTGCTTGGCCTCCAAGGGCCTGGATCATTGGATCTGGAGGCAGGTTCACAGAGTAATTATTTTGAGAGGGCATTAACCCTAAATGACTATCTCCTCCTCCTCTTCTTTCCAACAGCACCAGCTGCTGCCACCTTCTTTGGTCAAGAGGAGAACAGGGCTGCAAGGTCCACCACTGGGGACCTGGGGAGAAACTGTCCCTAAGGCACTGGATAGGACCCTCGATTTAGAGCTGGAAGTGACTTGAGATGTTTTCATTTTACCAGTGAGAAAACTGAGACCCAAAGAGATGAATGGCCTTGCCCAAGGTACATAGTTAGTAAGCAGTGGGTCCAGGAACCCAACCCAGCCTCTCCTGCCACTGCCTGATTGCTCCTGTGGTCTCTCAGTCTGTCCGTTGGAGTCCCTTCCCCTTTCTGGGGCTCTAAGGATCATAGTAATGGCTTGGCCAGCATTCCTGACCATGACTTCAATGAAACACCTCATTACAAAATCAGTGAATCATAGAGTTGAAAGGGACCTTAGAGGACATTTAGAAAAACTCATGCCTGAGCAAAACTTGTAGATACAAAGCCCCCAACAAGTGGTCTTCTGACCTCTATCTGAAGATCCCCAAAGCGGGGGGGGAGGGGGGGGAGAAGAAGGGGGGGGGGAATCTCCCACCTATCAAGGCAGACTGCAGCGCTAGACTTTTGTAAGCTTTTCCTTCCCTATCTCAAGCCTAAGTATGACTTTTTGCCATTTCCACGCATCCTTCCCTGTTCTACCCTCAGACGTCAAGCAGACCAAGGTCAGTCTCTCCTCTGCATGGTGGTCATAGACACAAAATAGTAATCCTAGTATTAGAATGATCAAATGTCAGAATTAGAAGGTACCCTATGAACCATTCAGTACAATCTTGTCATTGCACACAAAGGAGAAACTGAGATCCAAATAGGGGAAGAGATCTGTCCAAATTCACACAGATAACACATGAGAGGGCTGAGACCAGAACTCGGGCCTCCCACCTCCCATCCCTTCAATTATACAAATGGGTTCGAGACCTGTGTGTCCTCCTCCCCATTCCCCACAATCCTCTCCCTCAATCCACATACAGAATGTAGGGCTGGAAGGGGCCTCAGGGGTATTGAGGCATGTTTGCTACTGAAGTTGATGATAATAAAGATAACAACTCTTTGCTGTAGACTGCAGCAGAATCTCAAAATCTATGTAGGCTTATGGTATGTGAACATGATGGAACACAAGCATGCTACAAGAAATGAGGAAGTACTTTTAGATAACCCTGGGAAGACTTCTATGAACTGATACAGAGTGAAGTAAACAGAACCATGAGAATAATGTATACAATAAGGATAGCATGAGAGAAACAACTTTGAGAGTCTAGAACTCTGATCGATACAATGACCAACCATATCTCCAGAGGAACAATGATGCATGGTTATCCACCTCCTGACAAAGAGGCCATGGACTCAAGAAGCAGAATGAAACAGACATTTTTGGCCATGGCCAATGCAGGAATTTGTTTTGTGTGATTATGCATATGATAATGATAACATCTAGTGGGGTTTTTTTGTAATAAGATTTGCAAAGTATTTTACATATGTTATCTCGTTTGATCCTCCCCACAACCCTGTGAGGTCGGTGTTATTATAACATGTATTTGTTACAAGGGCTTATTTTTCTTTTTTTTTTTTCTTTTTTTAATGGGAAGAGGAAGTAGAAGGGAGAAAAATAAATTGTCATTAATTGAAAAAAAAGAAAAAGAAACTCTATGTAGCATAATAAGACCAAAAGGACAGTTCTAAAGGGGCTGGAAGGAAAGAAAAGAGTGTGGACCCATTCTCATAGAATGTAATCTCCCTGTGGGCAAAGACTCTCATTTTTTGATCTGTGCACCCCTAGTGCCCAAACGAGTGCCTGTCTCAAGGTGAGTCCTTTATACATTCTTACTGAATTGAATTGAAACATGGTCAGATTTTCAAAGAACAAGAGTACAGGAAATCCTTCCCTCTGAAAACCATGGTAGAGACAGAACCCAAAGCCAGGTGGAAGCTAAGACCCATCTCTAAGTTCTGAGTCGCTGATCAAAGGCAGTTGGTGCACATGCCATGCTCATAGGGCCCCTGCAGCCAACCTGGCACAAAATGATGCCAAACTTCATAACAATTCACTTTCAAGAGAATTCAAATGAACTGCTCTGCATAGGACTTTGAAAAGCTAAAGATTAATTAATGACAAAAAAAGAAGTCTACCTTGCAACAGTTTCCTGAGTGGTGTGGGCACTTGACCAGAGCCACCCTCAGGGCATGGCAAATTGCCCCTGGAATGACACTTAGGGGTAAACAGATTGCTACAAGGAGTCAGGCCTAGATAAGAACTTATTGATCACCCAATCCAGATATCTCTTAACAGAAAGAGAAAGTTAGGCTCAGGGAAGGGAAGAGAGTTGTCTGAAGTCACTTGGTGGTCCAGGATTAGAAACCAGTACTCTTTCCCTAGAGATTTTTCCTAGAGGCTCAAAGCAGGATAGGAGGTGGCAATGCCAACAAGTGATCAAGGCTCCTAGACATCCTCTGTGTGACCATTTAATAATAAATTCGATTCTATAAGCCACTTGGAAAATCAGTTGCATACCCACAACCACCATCTTCTAAGCCCACTTTAATGTGATTTCCCCTAAGTAACAAAAACAAAATGGTTGGGGATGGGGGAGTGTGGGGAGAGGTGGGAAGGGCTCATGCAGTACTGTGTGTCTAGTAATGGCCCTGATTATTTGATCTGTTAGACCCAGAGGCCCCTTCGCCTTAACAATAAGACACCTGTGGAATGCTGGACACATCCATATATAAGGGTCAAACCTGTCCAGGCAGCCCCTGAATTGGCAGGGCAAAAGGGGAGCGAGGAGCTTGAGACCCTACTCAGAGCTTATTATGTTGCAATTTAAGAATATGTTCCAGAGACCTTTTCTGACATTTTTGCTTAGGGTCCTAGAAAGAGCATGGAACTCCAGAGCTGGGAGGGACCTTCAGAATCATCTAGGGCACAAGGTTCTTGCCCCTGCTTTTGTTTGTCATGGACTCCTTGGGCAGTCTGGTGAAGTTTATAGACTCTTTAGAATAAAATTTTAAAATATATATACAATAAAATACATAGGATTCCAGAAGAAGCCAATTATACTGAAGATATAATTGTTCCCATCCAAGCTCACAGGCCACCTAAAATCTCACCACAGATTTTTTTTAAAAATATATTTATTTATTTTTAATATTCTTTTCATATATGCCTCTTTTATATGAGAAATTTTTCCCCTTTCTCCCTCTCCCTTCTCCCAGTGCATCCCTCTTTCTCACTCATACATTTTTGGGGGAGATAATCCCAGTATAATTAACTCACACTTATACCTTTTGTCTATGTAGAGAGACTCCTTCTAACAACCCTAATAATGATAAAATTCTTAGGAGTTCCATGTATCAGTTTCCCATGTAGAAATGTAAACAGTTTATCTTTATTGAGCTCCTTATGATTTCTCTTTCATATTTACTTATTTATGCTTCTCTTGATTCTTCTATCTGAATGTCAAATTTTCTGTTCAGTTCTAGTTTTTTCATCAGGAATTCTTGAAAGTCTTCTATTTCATTAAATATCTATTATTTTCTCCTGAAGGATTATACTTAGTTTTGCTGGGTGGGTGATTCTTGATCATAATCTGAGATCCTTTGCTTTCCAGAATATCATATTCTATCCCTCTTCCATTAACATGGAAGCTGCTAAATATTGTGTGATTCTGACTGTGGCTCCACTATATTTGAATTTTGTTTCTGAGTGCTTGCAATATTTTCTCCTTGACCTAAAGGGGAAGAGAGAGTTCTGGAATTTGGCTATAATATTCTTCAGAGTTTTCATTTGGGAATCAGTGGATGCTTTCAATTTCTATTTTACCCTCTGGATCTAAGATATCAGGGCAGTTTTCTTTAATAATTTCTTGAAGGATAATGTCAAGTTTCCTTTTTTGGTCATGGCTTTCAGGTAGCCCAATAATTCTTAAATTATTTCTCCTTGATCTGTTTTCCAGGTAAGTTATTTTTTCCAGCGAGATATTTCACATTTCCTTCTATTTTTTCATTCTTTGGACTTTGTTTTTTGATGTCTCATGGAGTCATTAGCTTCCACTTGATCAGTTCTAATTCTTAAGGAATTATTTTCTTCAGCAAGCTTTTGTAGCTCTTTTTTTCCATTTGGACGTTTCTGATTTTAAAGCAGTTATTTTCTTCAGTGAATTTTTGGGCTTTTTACTTTTTTACCATTAGGCCATTGTGGTTTTTTAAGGTATTATTTTCTTCAATATTTTTTGTGCCTCTTTTATCGAGCTGTTAATTGTCTTTTCATCACTTTTTTGCATCATTCTCATTTCTCCCAATTTTTCCTCTGCCACTTTATGTCTTTCTTGAACTCTTCCAGGAATTCTTGTGGGCTTGGGTTCAATTAGCATTTTTCTTTGAGGCTTTGCTTGTGTCTGTTTTCACATTGTCTTCCTCTGAGTTTGTGTCTTGTTCTTCCCTGCCACCACAGTAACTTTTTATAGTCATTTCTTTTTGTTGTTTGATTGTTTTTCCAGCCTATTTCCTCACTTTGAACTTTAGGTTAAAGTTGGGCTCTGCTCACCTGGGAATGGGGAGGCATTATATCAAGCTTTAGTCTCTTTCATGCTGCTGTTTTCAGAGCTAGTTCTGAGGGTCTGCAAGTTTTCAGTGCTTCCAAAGTGGTGTTATTCTTGGAGAGATGTGGTCACTGGTCTCTCTTGGTCTGTGCTCTGGCCTTTAGTCAGGAAGAGGCCCTGCTCCCCTAAAGTAAAGTGCTAGTACTTGTGATCCCCTTGCTGCTGGATCTGTGACCAAGGCCTCTGTTCCCTTGTGACTGATCACAAACACTTCTCTGTGTTCTAGAAACGCAACTCAGAACTTCATACAGGCAATAGAGTTGTCAATCAGCATTGACACACCCAGTGCCAGCAAAAGGTCCCTGTAATCTCCTTCTGGCCGGTAGTCTGACCTCCTTACTATCTCTGGGTTGCTGCTGCTGTCCCAATCATCTCCCAGTTCCATGTCTGGTGCTCCTACCACACTCCAGACCTGTCCTGACTGCTCCTTCAAACCTCCTACGTCGTCTTAGGCTGGAAAAAATGTCTCCCTCTGACCTTCTGTTTGCTCTGCTACTCCATAATTTTATTGGAGATGTTATTTTGAAGTCCTTTGGAGGGGAATGTTGGAAGTATTTGGCTGTGTCCCAGTCTGTACTCCTTCATCTTAGCTCCCTCAACACAGATTTCTTTTTTTTTTAATTTAATTAGTTTTCGGTTTTCCACAATAACTTCCACAATTCTTAAATTTTTCTTTCCCATCCCTCCCCAAGATGGTACAATCATCTACATGTTCTACACACACATTCTTATTAAATACATTTTCACATTAGTCATGTCACACAGAAGAATTAAAACAAATGGGAGAAACCATGAGAAAAACCAAAACAAAACAAAAGATAACACAAGAGAAAATAGTCTGCTGCATTCTGCGTTCTGATCCCATAGTTTTTTCTCTGGATGTGGGTGACATTTTGCCTCAAGAGTCCTTTCCACTGCAGATTTCTTGAGTGCAGATTAATAACCCCTAATCTAGAGCAACATTTCATTTTTAACCAATAGGGAAACTGAGGCTCAGAAAGGAGGAGTAACTTGTTTAAAGTCACATAGATTAGTAGTGGCTAAATTGGGACTAGACCCCAGGTCTCTTAACTGACTTGGTGTTCTTTCTGCTACCGCATACTCTTATCCATAAAAGTCCTGGACTTGAATTCAGGAAGACGAGATTAGATCCTTCCTCTGACATTGACTTGCTGTATGACCCTTCTTAACATCTATCTGCTTCACTTTCCTCAACTATAAAATGCGGGAAATAAGAGCACCTATCTCCCAGGGTTATTGTGTGGATCAAATGAGATAATATTTGTAAAGCATTTAGCACAATATCTTTTTTTTTTTTTACATTTTATTTATTTTTTTTTATTTTCAGTGTTCTACAGTCCCTACAATATAACTTAGATTTTTTTCCCCTTCCCTCCCCACTTCAGCACAATATCTTGTACACTGTAGGCACTTAACAAATGCTTATTCCTGACCTGGTCCCCCCACCTCCTGTGAGTCATTTCAGTCATGTCTGACTCTTCCACCAAGTGAGATATAATTTCTAGCTGTTCTTATTAGTTTTGACTTGAAAGTCAGCCCTCTATCCTCTACATTTCTACTCCTT
Source organism: Notamacropus eugenii (assembly GCF_028372415.1). Taxonomy (NCBI): domain Eukaryota; kingdom Metazoa; phylum Chordata; class Mammalia; order Diprotodontia; family Macropodidae; genus Notamacropus; species Notamacropus eugenii. The sequence continues at coordinate 93,533,897 of NC_092879.1, read as the reverse complement.
ACCTCTCAACTAATGAATTACTATTTGGTTGTTTCAGTCCTGTTTGAGTCTTCATGACCCCACTTGGGGTTTTCTTGGCAAAGATACTAAAGGGGTTTGCAATTTCCTTAAGCAGCTCATTTTATAGATGAAGAAACTGAGGCAAACAGGGTAAAGAGACTTCCCCAGGGTCACACAGCTAGGAAGTGACTGAGGTCAGATTTGAACTCAAGAAGATGAGTCTTCCTGACTCCAGGCCCAGCATATATTCACTGCAGTGCCATACAGTTGCTGCCCACTCCCACCTCCACATCCCTGTATGACACTGGGGAAGTCTTTTAATCTCTCTGAACCTCTGTTTCCTGAGCTGTCAAATGGAGATTAAAAGTACCTGTGGTCCTTATCTCCCATGGTGGGTGTAATGTGTGCAACACACTCTGCAAACCTTTGAGTGTTATTGGAATTCAGTTACTAAGATTATTGTTCAATTACAATTTATAAGGGAACCAAGCCAAGTGCTCCAGTCTCATCCCAGTGGCATCACCGGCCAGTTGGATCAGATGATGTGTGAGACGAGGAGGAAGAAAAGAAGGGGAGGGAGGAGGAGGCAGGAGGCATCCATGGTAGCATCTGAGCTGATTCCCTTGTGGCTATATGAGTCCCTCCCTAGGAACCTGATGGGGAGCTCTGAATTTGGATGGCTTCCCAACACAAACCAAAAAAAAAAAAAAAAAGCTAGTCATCCTCTACATTCCATCAGCCTGTCGTGTGCAGTCTGATTAGGAAGCTGTTCTGGCAGCTCCTAATTCTAGGGGCAAACGAGCAGATCTGGGGTGCTTCCCCCCTCCTCTCCAGGCCTTCACCAAGCCTGGCCGATGGAATATAAGGCAGCTGAGTAGGGCACCAAAATGCAAGGTGGACCAGCTGCCACAGAGATCGCATAGCTGCTGGGAGACCACCCTCCCTTTTACAAGTGCTCCCACGCACCAAGGTCCAGCTCAACCTTCAGCATACAGCTGATGACATTACATTTGACACAATTTGGCTCAGCTTCTAACAGGAGAGGGTCAGTAGTGTTTCTTGCCTTCCTGGATGAGGTGCAATCACTTCCTTTTCTCTCCCAAGAACTGGGATGCTCCTTGCTGGAAGTGGAGAGGCAGCCCAATGAGAGTGATAACATCTAGGAGCTTGAGGACCAGTCCTACCTCGGACACTTACCAGTTGTGTTAGACTGGGCTGGGCAGTCAGTCTCTCTGATCATCCCACACTAACAAAATGATAGGTCCTGGAAATTGACACATAAGAGCCTGGTACCATGCCAAAAGCCCTGGGTGTAGGGTTATAGGACTGGGGTCATAGTTCATACATTTTAAGCGTAACCAGATCCTGGCTCTACCACTTACCACCTCTGCAGCCTTGGTCAAGTTATTTCACTCTCTGGGCCTGCGTTTCCTTTTCTGTAAAGTAAGATACAGTGTTCTAGATGCATACTTGCTCTTTTGTCTTACTCCCTGCCTTAAGGTTAACAGTTGGGAATCTACGCATGCTTTGTTCCTTCACCTTTCCTCACAGAGCTTCCTGTCATATGAATAAGTCATTGCCATATGGTGGATATGGCCCTTTTCCTTAAGCTTGTATTTCTCCTCAGGATGATTTCTCATCATCCAGATGATTCAATTTCTGATTATTTTCCCCCTTAAAACCAAACCAAAATTTGCCAGAGAATAAACCCAAATAACTAATGCAAATGCATTGGACAGAGATCTGAACACATCACCTGCCCCCTCCCTCTCAAGTCTTCAGGGATTCCCTATTGCCTTAAAGATTAAATTTACAGCCATCAATAAGCTGGCTCCCACCTACCTTTCCAGCTGCATTTCATGTTACTCCTCTTCATGTGTTTTCTGGTTTAGTCAAGCTGGCCTGCTAGCTGACCACCCCTCTGCATTTGCTCCATGGCCTGCTCTCCCTCATGCCATCTGCCTTGTAGAAGCTTCCAGGACAGCAACTTCATAGCTTTAAATTTTACATTTTTCTATCCATGCCCCACCTTGTTGAGAGAATGAAAACTCTTTGAGGGCAAACATGGTTTGTTTTTTGGCCTTATATCTCCAGCATCTTGCTTGTAATAGTTGCTTAATCGATGTTTGTCAGTCTAAATTGAACCAATGGAAGCAACAATTTCCAGTAACATCTCTCTTGAGGGACAAAGGGTTTGTTTTCCAGGTAATAATCATGGTAATAGATAACCCTTATACAGCACCTACTGTGCGTCAAGCACACTGTGCTAAGCACTTTACAGATATGATCTCATTTGATCCTCACAACAACCCTGGGAGGTAAGTGCTGTTATTACCTCCATTTTACAAATGAGGAGAGAGGATTCTGGGAAGACAGCAGGATAAGGCAGAAGATGACCTGGCTCTCCCAAACTCTACCACAAACAATTTAAAATAGCCCCAAAGTGAACTTTGAGTGGTAGAAATAATTAAGTTGGGGTAAGCAAGTCATCCAGTGGAACACAACTTGGGAGGACGCTGGGAAAGATGGGAGAAGGTGGGGGAGGGAGCTGGGGGCTGGGTGGTTTGGCCTGATTGAAGTGCACACACCTCCAGGCTGATGCTGAGGAATCAACAAAAAACAAACCCCAGGCAGCTGTGGGAGGCCCACAACCTCTGCTTCAGGGACTTTCACCTCAGGGGTAAAGAGGGACAAAAGGTGGCATGGCAGATTGGAGGAAGATTGGGAGGGGTTGCTGCACTAAACAACAGGCCCAAGGATGCTGACCTAACAAGGTCCCAAGCTGTGGTTGCATCCTGGGCTGTCTCTGGTCATCCTGATGAATATCTGGTCACTGGATCTAGATGACTCAAGAGGAGAAAATGAGGCTGGTGACCTGCACAGCTCTCCCTCACTCAAAACAAAGTCAAGTGCAAGTCATGTCATCATTTCTCTGATGTCATGGTTGTCTTTGAAAACAAAGGACGAACATAAATGGTGGCCTTCTCTAGTGTAGAGGTGGAGAGGGATGGACACGGTTTGGAACTTGAAATGTAACCAAAAAATAATTAAATTAAATTTTGATAAAACAAATTAGAAAACTGAGGCAAATAGAGGTTAAGTGACTTGACCAGGGACATACAGCTAGTGTCTGAGGCCAGAGCTGAATTCAGGTCTTCCTGACTCCAGGCCCAGTGTTCTATCCAGTGCATACCCTGACTCAGGCTTACCCCCTTTTAGCACCAATACTGATTTTACTTTTATAGTCATGTGTAAATTAACTGGGATAGAGTAAAATAATTAAATTTATTGACTTACAGAATCACTCTCATGAGTTTTTGCATTGTTACCAAACTTTTGAATATGCAACAAGTACCTTTTTTGTTTGGTCTTGAGTTCCCAAGATTTGGGTACATTCTTTAATTTCTCATCATAAAATCACACTTTTACCACCCTGGATATTAAGCATACCTTTGATAAACATTCCATTTGTCCAAGACTAGCCTCAATCATGACCCATAGTTTTTCAATAGGATTTAAATCGAGCAGGTTCCCAGGCCACAGAAGCAGGTTTATCTCCATGTCTTGGATATATTTCTTAATTCCTCTTAACTTACAGAATAATTTCAGGTCACATTGAAGTATTCCACCTCCATCTGAGAATTTTGGTGACTCCAGACAAATTCATCTTTTCTGGTTTTTTTGGTATAGTTATTAGAATTCATCATTCCCTAGACACAGACAAGACTTTGCAGCCCACTAGAAGTAAAAGCTCTCCAACGCATTTTTGGAAGAGGAGAAGGGGCCTGATGAAGACAGCCAAGTCTTATAGGCCCACCTGGACAATGGGTTTGGTACAACCTTGAAGGAAAAAGGGATTTTAATCAGTAAAAATGCCCTTTTTTCTATCTTCAGAATTCTCGTCGTTGTCATCTCGCTTATGACAAGACAACTTTATTCATTCATACCAGCAAAGAGTATCTAGTTTTTCTTTTACTGGTCTTCTCTCTGTTTTTCATATTTCAAGAAGCCAGTACTTCATTGTAGACCAAACAGTAATAACCCTTCCAACTAACAGATCCCTCTGGAACCTAGAGGCAGCTAGGAGGTGCCACAGTGCACGGAGAGCTGAGCCTGGAGTCAGGAACATCTGAGATCAAATCCAGCCTCACACACTTCCTAGCTGTGTGAGGCTGGGGTCAGTCACTTTACCTCTGCCTGCCTCAGTTTCCTCAATTGGAAAATGAGGAGAATCATAGAACCTGCTTCTCAGGGTTGTTGTGAGGATCAAATGAAAAAGTATTTGTGAAACTATTAGCACAGTGCTTGGCACAAAGTAGGTGTTTTATAAATGTGTTTCCTTCCTTCCTTTGAAGGGCTTTGCTTGTTTTCCGAGAACCAATTAAGCAGTGATTTTCATTTTCAACTACACTTTGTGCTTGGATGTGACTGATTCTGTCTCATGGTGGGCTTGGAGGATCCTTGCAATGCTTCACCACCATTTGCTGCAATATCTCTAATATTCATTTAAGTGTGTTCTCTTATAGGTACAATTTTTACACATTTCCTTGCAGTAATAATAGCCATTCTTAAAAATCATAGTATTAAAAACATGGCCAAAGAGAGTAATTAAACATGTGGGTCTGTAAGCATAGAGTCTGTGTGTGTATTATATATATAAAACATATATATATAATACACACGCACTGTATTTGTCCTATATATGACACACATATGTGTCATTTCATTGTGAATATGTGTGTGTGTGTATTCATATTTGAGCATTCAACCAGCAAAAACTAAAGGTGAGGAAACCTGCTCCAGCCACTTTAGCCCGACCAAAGTCAGGAGTTCTGGACCAAACTGGTTGTAAGGAACCCTAAGTCTACGTTGGGACACAAGGATGAATAGAAACTCACGCATTTTACAACTGTTCTTCTAAAATGACATGAGATCACAACTATTGCTTAACCCGAGTATATTGCACATTACAGAGAGAAATCTTTCTAAAAGGTTAATGGGGCATGTTGAATAGACTTTTCCTTAATGACTACAGGCCTTCGTTACAGACATGATGTAACCAAGCTTCGTACAATGTAATTTCAGCCTTGGGAGTGTTGAAATGAGCAGCACTGTTGGCTCATACACGTAATGGCCCCAGACCTCTAAGTTTGTCTCCACTTAGTTCTAGGCTGTTGGCTGTTACCTCATATGCTGTCTCTGAATTGTCCTCTGGTGGTTTATCTCATTCCCCGCTCCCAGCTTCACCCCCCACAAAATGTGTTTCTTTCAATCTGTAATTGGCTGAAAAAGCTTCCGATTCTTGCTTCACTCAGCTTCGAGGCCCTTGTTGCTTATCTGGAGGCCTGGATAAGATTGCTGGACACTGGACCTCCAGAGAAGTGGGCCATCTCCTTCGGATAATTGGCTCAAATGTAGGCCTGCCTGCCAGCCATGCACACAGACAAGTGAACCTTATAATTTAGTGAACAGATTGTTTGCATTAAACATAACTGCACCAGGAAGCAAGACACAATAGAGAGCCAGGGAGAGTCTGATACGCAAATGAAAAGCCTGTGATATCAGGGAAAGTGAGGCAAGAGAAAATATGTGCCAGGTTCCAGTCCTCCATTCTCAGGCCTCCCATCGACACTGGACATTTCCTGCTTAGGCTTCCAAGGCAGTCTGTGCCACTTGCCGCTTGGGGGTGGGGGTGAGGGTGGGGAGCTTATAGGCTCAAGAGGCCCTAGGGGAGGCCTTGTGACAGATGGGCCAAGTTTAGCAGGAAGCAGGGCTCTTGTTACTCTCAGAACTGTATTCTCAATTGGCTTACCTGAGAAGAGGAGTTCGTTCTGAGTCAGTCAGTTACATGGATGCTCTATGTTAGGCTTTTACTGAAATGGTAACAACGAATGGCTCATATAGTCATAGGTTTCAAGCTCTATGGGATGTCAGAGCACTTCTAGTTTACTCCCTTCCTTCATACAGTTTATGTTCCCCCCAGGAGAATGTAAGTTCCTTGAGGGCAAGCACAGTTTTGTCTGTGTTTTTATTCCTAGAGTGGGACATAGTGCCTCGCATAGAGTAAGTGCTTAATAAATGCTTATTGCATCAAACTGAACGAAGAAACTGGGGGAAGGGAAGTGACTTACCCAAGGTCACAAACATAGATCCAACATTCAAACCCAGGGCCTTGGACACTGGAAAGAAACAAAACATGGCACAATCCAGAAATAATTCCCCATCTTAATGCCACCTTTCCCCTCATACTATCAATGAGGAGGGGCCCCTCTGGGGAAGGCTCTGAGGACCCCAAGCTTGATCTCTTCCTCCTTCTTTTGCCACTATTGGGTTGGAGCATTAACTCTTTTTGTCCCATGTCTGCTGAACAGCAGCTGAGGCTGGAAGGCCGTGGGCTAATATTCCTCTGAACTGTCTTAAGCAGCAAAGAAGAGGCCTCCATTTGCCTCCTTTTAACCAAGAAAGACAATTGTGTTTTCTCTTTTGGCAAATAAGAAAAATGAAGCCTCACATTTCCCAGCCCTGCCCCCAACGTAGCTTTGAACTGGTTCAAGACCAGAATTGGCAGTGGGCCTGGGACCTCAATGGGACAGCGAGCTCCCAGGGGAGGAAACTCCTTCTACCACTTCCATGAGACGATCTGGATTGTGAATCTGAACTGTTCTAAGTGGCTTGGTCACCTGAAGGGACTTGGAGCTTTCACCACTTGGGGAGGAATGTTTATGAGCTGTCGGGAATTCTGCAGCATGACGATAGCTTCATTCAGCTGAAGCAGCTAGAGATGGAGCAGATAAAGTACCGGAGCTGAAGTCAGGAATTCAAGTTCTGTCTCAGACATTTACAGCCTTTGTGACTCTGGGCAAGTCACAACCTCACTTAACCTGTTTCCTCATCTGTGAAACAGGTATGATAATAGCACCTACCTCCTGGGGCTGTTGTGAGGATCAAATGATAGAACACATGCAAAGCATTGTCTAAGGGCTAGTGATTGTGACTAATCGGGTCCCACTATCTTATAAACAAGGGCAGTCGTTGGGGATGGTTTTTCAGGCTGACCAAATGGTCCATGCAGTAGGTGGTTGTGTATTTCCTGGAAGAGCATATATGTTTTACATATATGTTTATGTATGTGTATGTCTAATATTATATTACATATCATACTACATATAAATGAAAAACCAAGACTCTAAAAGAATGAAGATGAAACATACCTCTCACCTCCCAACAGGGAGAAAAGTGATGAACTGAAAATGCAGAAAGAGCCATACATTTTTGGTCATGGCTAATGTGGGAATTTCTTTAGCCAGACTATGTAGCTCTGTATTATTTTTGTAGCTATATATGGATTTGTTTTCAAGTTTGCTTGTTTATTTTTTTATTTGCTCATTGGTGGGGGGAAGTGCTAGTGGGAAAGACAGATTAATAAAAAAAAATTGTGTTACTTAAAAAGTAAAAATAATAAACTATTTTTAAAAGCTGAGCCTTCCTTTGTTTCTGGGAGAGGCTGTAGGGTCAGTGAAAACACTGAGGCATTTCCCAAACAGACCCTCATCTCCCTGGGGTCTCCACATGGAAGGCCACTAGCTTGGGTTTGCAGCTTCCATGGAATTCATCTTTCCCCCCTTCTTTATTGAACATAGCATTTAAACAAAGCCATAATCGTCACTGAGGCTGTGTTAGTGCACAGAAATATGCCATCTTCCTCCCTGGTCTTTGACCTTGCCTTGTCATCCTTATGAATGCACCCAACCCAACCAAAATGATCAACAGCCTCCAAGGCTCCTTTCTTGCCTGTGATGCCAGAGGCACCAGTCTCTACAAGAGGCTGTTCAGGGGCAGGGTATACAGCAAGGGGCAGGAGAACATGCTGGTGGTAACTTTAAATCAAATGAGCAGACAAGGTGTCTTCTCTCAGAGAGTCAGACTGGTTTCCAATGAGTCAAAGCAGGTTTCCATGATGCCTGGTTGATAGGTCCTTGCCACCCCCTTCCCCTGAACCTGAAGAGTACAGAAAAGTACAGGGAAACCCACAGGCTACTGGGAAGGGGCCCAAGTCAGTGTGAGGGCAGCCCTTCCTACACCCTCACACCAACAGTTTCAAGTAGCTAGGGACATGCTGACATGGGAAGTCACATACTCTCAAGTACCTTTTGAGAAATACACTGTGTGCCCACTTTCAGGACTGCTTCTTCTTTCATTTCGTTGCTGGGGGACAGTGCCAGAGATGGGGAGCTAACACAGGGGCAGCTTCTCCTAACACCTGCTGGACGCCATGAAACCCACAGGGATCCATTCTAGTCTCAAACTTGGCTTTGCTCAACTTGCCCCAGAAGTTTCTTTGCGGTGGGTAAGCTGGAACTCACTGGATACTGCATATACACTTACTTTTAGGCTGATGAAGGATCTTAAAGGCTGCCTTTAAAAAAAAGCCTACAGTTAGCATCCTGTCTCTGCTACATATAATCTTAGGAAAGTCACTTAACCTCTCTGGGTCTTAGTTGCCATATCTGTTAAATAAAGGAGTTGAATTGGCTCGCTACTGAAGTCCCTTCTGACTCTGAATCCATGACCCTAATTGACATGCTGACTACATCACCTAACAGGGCTTTGGAAACTTTTAAGTATCATATGCATTTCTATCATCATCATCAACCTTGTTGTTGTTGTCGACTTTAGTGTGAGGGTTAATTCAGGAAGCATCTGAGGACACAAAGATGCTTAAAGTAGTGAGCACAGAGTTCAAATCCCATCTCTGCCACCAAAGGGCTCTCTGGAGTGAGTCACTAATATCTCTGGGTCTCCTCAGTGTCTTCATCTGTAAAATGGAAAGGTTGAGCTAATGTATCTGTAATCCCTGCCCTGGTAGCTGTAGAATCAAGTTGAAGAGACAAAATGCAGCCTACTGTGCTCTCCAAAGGTGGGATGTGAGGCTAATCAATGGCATGAGCTCAGTTGTCGTGGGGACAGAAGGATCATCATGGGCAAAGTGAGCAGTGGACACTTCCTGGAGTAATCAAAATTTGAACTAGATCCTGGATGATGGAGGAAATTTGGACAGGCAGAAGAGAGGGGAGAGGGCATCTCAAGTGGGAGACGCAGAGTGTGTTTTAAAGAGGAAGGACATTAGAGGCAAAAATGAGCATGGCATGTTTGAGGGACAAGAGAACAGATTGTGGGGCATGGGGCAGAAAATTTTTCTCCTGTCATAAGAAGAAAAACAGTTGGAAAGGTAGGTTGTGGTGGCTGCAGAGGGCCTAGAATGTCAGGCTAAAAAGAATTTGGACTTTATTCCCTGAATGATGGGGGGCAGGGTATGGAAGTTTTGGAGCATGGAAGTGATATGATAAAAGCAGCCCTTTAGGAATATTCATTGCTGTGTAGGATGGAGTGAGGTGAAGGGAGAGAAGGTTACCCTAACCACTAGGGTAACCAATTCTGAGGCCACTGTACTGATGAGGGTGTGAACAGGGAACAAAGGTAAAGTCTTACACTGGGGTTCAAACACAACTTTAGAAGTACAGGATGGGGTGGAGGGGAAAAGGGAATAGGAAGCAGAGTATCTGAAAAGTATGGTGGCATGCAAACGCATTGAAGTAATGGTGTGTTCTGGCAGTCAAAAAAGCTACCGTGATCTTTGACCATGTGAAGAGTGATAGTGTCCAGGCCTAGGAAAGGGATCATCCCACCATCCTTTGCTCTGCCAGGACTCTATCTGGAACATTGTGTTTGGTTCTGGGGGCCATGTTTGGGGAAGGACATTGAGAAACTGGAGAATGTCCAGAGAAAGGAGTCGAGAATGGTGAAGGGTCTTAAAATCATGATAGGTAAGGACTATTTGAAGGAACTAGGAATGTTGAGCCTAAATAGGAGGAAACTTGGGGGGGGGGGGTGTCACATGATGGCTGGAATTATTTCAAGGGTTGTCACAAAGAAGAGGAATTAGTTTTGTTCTGCTTGGCCCTGGAGAGCTGAACTAGGGACAGAGGGGCAGATTTAGGCTGGATTTCAGAAAGAATTCCTTAACCTTGAGAGTGATCCCCAAAGTTAAATGGACCAATTTGGAAGGAAGTAGGTCCCCCCTCACTAGAAGGCATCAAGCAAAGACTTGAGCACCAGTGGTTAGGGATGTCACAGAGGTATTCTCATTCAGCTAGGTGGCTTCTGAGGCCCCTTCTAACTCCAAGATTCTGTGAAATGACAAAGAGAGGATGGATGTGAGAGACGTTGTCTTGAAGCAAGAATGAACAGAATTCAATGAAGGACTATATTGTAACCAAAGTACATAGGAGAACTTAAGATTGAACCCAAGTCTGGGTGACTGAGAGAGGAAAGACTGAGATAAGAAAATCAAGCCACGGAGTTAAAGGGGAATGTAGGGGCAAGAATGGAGATAATGAGTTCAATTTGAGACTTATTGGATTTGAGGTAACAGTTGAGCATGAGGGGAAACATCTACTCGACAGATGGAGATCCAGATTTGATGATTCATCTGCAGATAAGTGAGGGGTGAAACCATGAGAATAAATGGGAGAGTGAGTCTAAGAGAAGATAAGCCATCTACAAAGGACAGGTAGCCAGAGATGCAGGAGGAGAGCCAGGAGAAAACAGTTTCATGGAAGCCAAGGGAGGAGAGATTATCGAGAAGGGAGAGGAAGGTGACCAGATGACAAAATCAAATACTACAGAGGATGAAGACCAAGAAAAGGCTATTGGATTTTGCTTGAAAGAAGTAAATGGTAACCTATGAGAGCAAAATGTCAATAGAATGGTGAAGACAGAAACCAGATTACCAAGGGTTAATGAGGGTAGCATATGCCTCTGTAGCATAACAGATTTGAAGTCACCAATGATGGCATTTCTAACATAGCCTGTTCCTTTAAAGTCAGAAGGGATTGCCCTACTGGACTCTCTGTAGAGAGGCAAGAGATGTTGTGGAGGTAGGATTGGTAAGATTTGACAACTGATTGGATATCTCTCTTCAGAGACAAGAATCAAAGTTTCTCAACCTGGTGACTGAACCAATGGTGGCACCTTCTATGAACAGGGGAAGAGGAGCAAGTTTGGGGGAAAAGATGATAAGTCCTGTTTTGGACATGTCAAGTCTGAGTTACCCATGGGACATCCAAGTGGAACTGTCCAGCAGGTAGTTGGGAATGTGGGTTTAGGGCACAGGACAGTACATGAGCTAGATTTCTAGATTTGGCTATCATGCTAAATTTCCTGTAGGGCATGACAGTTGATCTGAGCCCAGAAGGAGGCTATGGATTCAAAGTAGTGGAGGTGAGAAAGGAATAAGCTGCAGTTATGCAGGTATCCCTGTACAAAGGCAAGGAGATGAGAGATGAGAGATGGAGTGCTAACTCCATCTTAACAGCCAATTTGGCTAGAACACAGAGAGAAGCTGTTATTATCTATCCTCTTTCTTCGAGTCCACTGGTATAGGGCAGAAAGCCACCTCTCATTAAAGGAAAAACAAATCCACAGCCAAATCCTGTGGTTGCAATAGAACACCATCAGCCCTTTGGGGCAGGCCTTTTCTGTCTTTTACCAGGGCAAATATTCCAATGGATCTGCGATATAGTTAGTACGAGTCTTCCTTCTAACAATGCAAATGGCCATTCTTCCTTGCCTGCTTGTCAATCCTACCCAGTGTGAAAGGAACCTTCCCATCCTTCTCTTGCCATTTCAAAGATGCCACTGGAGCATGAAGGCAGGCCCTGTAAGAATAGTGGGAGACAATAGCCCGAAGGGAAAGACATTCCTCCTCAAAGTCCCCAACCAATATGTGATCAGGGTGTATGACGTTAGACGCTATGAGGCTTTTGCTAAGGAATGGAACCACTTCCAAGGTTCCTCGGTATCTAGAGTCTCCATTATCTTGGAATAACAATGCTGGTCTAAACCAAATGGGAGCGGGTGGCCCTGGGCATCTTTTAGAGGGCAGTGAGCAGGTCCAACATTTTGGGGAAATGCTGGGAAAAAACATAGACACCTGGTCTTCCTTTTCTTTATTTTCTCTTTAAAGGTGACTTGTTTCCATGACTTCCAATGGCTTCTAGGATGAAGTAAACTTCTCTGCTTTGCATTTAAATGTGTTACAATCCTGGCCCAGCCTACCTTCCCCAGATTATTTCGAGGTACTCCCCCTCATCCGCTCTTTTTGTCCTCCCCCATGCCTGGAATGCTCTCCCTCCTTACTTCTTACCTGCCACATAGTAGAAATGCCACAGAATAATACGTTTGCTGACCAATGGGCTACTGTTCCAAATACACGACATTCTACCTCCTGTTTGAAACACTGCCCCAGCTGTCTTCTAGAATCAGTTCCAGGGCCTCCTCTGATACAAATCCTTTCCTGTTACCCCATTTATCAGTCTCCATTTCCTTTCAACTAAAATGACTTTGTATTTACTCTACATACATATGCTTCCTCCTTATTGCTTTCCATGCTATTTCTCCCAGTACAATGGAAGGTCTTTGGGAGCAGAGTGGACTTTTCTTCCATCTTTGTACCTGTGGTGCTCGGCACAGTGTGTGGCACCTAACAAGTCACTGATCAATGCTTGTTGAGTTGAATTGAAACATATCACTTAGACTCAACATTACCATTGGGGCCAGGTCTTATTCTATGCATTTTGTGACTTTACCAAAGTGAAGCTATCAGTTGACCCTTCATTCACTTGGGACGATATAATGAATACAAAGGATCTGTGTCCTTTAACTGAGTCATCATATTTTCAAGAGTTGGAAGACTGACCATCCAAATAGTTCTTTGACAGGCTGACTAGATATCAAAAGAAAACAAAGGGGGGCGGGGGGGAAATTGCTGAAGGGGAAAACTGGCATCTTCCAGGAAAAGGATGACTCATCCGCCGTTGCAATGACGAGGTACCCTGGAGAGGACCTACATTTGGCCAAACCCTTGTCATTCTTTGCTTACAGCACTAGTAATGGTGCAAAATGTGTAACTGAACCCAAGCTACAGCATGGTCAGGTTGGAAAGTAACTTCAAGAAAGCCAAGTGATAGCTCCTCTGGTGGTGAAGATTTTGACAGTGGATGGAGGCAATGTAACACAGGAGATGGAGCAATGGACTTAAGTCAAAGGGCTATGTTATCCTAGCTGTGAAAGCCTGAGAAGGGCAGGGTAGCCCATGTGAAAGCACCAGGAGCTGGATGCAAGCAGCAGGGTGGCAAAAGGCCCTTGTAGCCAACACTCACTGTGATGTCTGAAGTGTTTACATCAGTCACTACTTTAAGCAGAAGCATTACAGGCTCCTGTCAAGACACATGCATGCTCAACATTATCGCCTACCATATTAGATTCGATTCAACAGAATATAATTGAGATCATGACACATATACCCATGATTACCAAGTGACCATGACTTATTCTGGTTTATGAACTTAGTGATTCAATATAGTAGGGGATAATATATTAAGAAATTACTAGTCATTAACAACTTAACACAAATAAAAGTATTGATTAGTCAGCCGATAACCCACCTAGGGAGACCCTGAGGGAATAGCCCTGCTATGGTCAGGTTGTAGGCCGTTTGCGGGGAAGATGGGCCATGAGGGCTGGTGGGGAGGTCTAACTAACTAGTTAGAGGGGCCTGACTATATAAAACTAATGTACCCAAATTCCAAGCTAGGAGGTCAATAAGGAGGAGGAAAGACAGTTCTGAGTCTTGGCTTCTGTAGTGCCAAGAGGGGACAATTAAGGGAATGAAGTTCAAGTATACAGTCCAAGGTCTGTTTCAGGAGAGCCAGATCCAGTGGGCAGAAAAAGCATTAGTCTCCATTGAGAGAGTACTTTGTAATTTACAAAGCACTCTTAAAACAGATGGGAAACCAAGTCTAGGTAGACAGGCCAGTGGGCACTCCAGGTGACTGCATAAAGACAGGACCCAAGGGATCAGGAAGGAAGCAGACTGCAAATAAGGCACAGGTCAGGCCAGGGAAGGGAGAGGGGTCCCATACAAGTAAGAACCAATCTCCCAGAAGGGCTCCATTCTTGGTCTGAGGGTAAAAGCTGGCTGACCTCTGCATGATTCCCCTTGGCCCTGTCTGAGGCAGGTAGGTCAGTGTTATCAGAGATGAACTGAGAGACAGAGGGATCAGGGCTCACCTCAGAGCTCTGGAAGTGGCCAAAGCAACCAATTATGCACAGACACTAATCTAGGCTGACCTGAAAAGAATTCAGTCCAATTCAGCAAGCATTGACTGAGCACCTACTGTGTGTTGTTAGAATGGGACCTCCCTGAGAGCAGAGGCCATCTTGTGTTTCTATTGGCATCCCCGGTGCTTAGTACAGTGTTTGGCACAGAGTAAATGCTTAATAAACCCTTTTTTCATTCATTCATTCATACAGTGGGGCCAAGCCCTGTGTGAGACTCTGGAAAAACAGCAAAAGAAATGACAATCCCTAGCCTTGAGGTGCTTACACTCTCCTGGGCAGATGCAGCAGGTCATAGTGTGGAGACCAGTAGTTGGCTTACTGGCCTGTTATGGGTTAGAATGGCCCACACGCTGTCTAGCCCCTAGCTGCCTCTGAGCCATCTCTTTCCATCTCTGGTCACTCTATGGCTTCAGGTTCAGTTCCTCAGGAATCAGCCGGCCTATTTCCTTCCCACCCCACCCCCCTTTTGCAGTTGCCTTGGGAAAAGGGGGAGGATTTCTTCCTGAAATAGCAAGCAAGCCCCTCCAGAGTCAGGGGCTCAGCTGGCGTCCTGGGCCCTGTGGGAGCCAGTGAGGAGGCCCAGGGGCAAATCCCAGCTGTTCAGTACTTTTCCACACAGACCCTGAGAGGTACCAAAGTCTCTCCTCCGGATGCCAAGGGACTTTGGGGTCCATTCAGTGAAAGAATGCTGTGCACATTCTGGAGCCTCACATCTCTGGAATGACAGGCCCCTCTTTCACCCAGAACAGGGAAGTCGGGACTGTTGCAGTGCCTCTGCTCCCAGGGTCAGGGCAGGGGCATCACCTTGCACTCTGCATCTCTTAATTTTGTCTGGTCATTGTTGGTGTTTGCCCTTGACTTAAAGAGGACCTCACAGTGTGGTATCTCCAATTGTGCAGGCATTGGATTGAAATGATACAGAGTTGCACAAAGTCACCAGCCTCACTCTCTTTCCCTTAATCATCAAAGTCCAGAGGCAGGACAAAAGTCAAGATGACTGCCAGTGGATGACCTTGGCGTCTTCAATGCCTGACCAAACTCGAAGCTCTCTTTGGTACCTGCTCCAGCAGCCTTCAGAGCCACTGGAACAGATTGTTCTCATCCACCCATTCCACTGGGGGAATGCTTGGGGTTTGAGGTCCATCAGTCATCCTGAACCTGGTTTGGCCCATCTGCTGAGACTATTTTGCTGGGATGTGGCTACTACATGCATACTGCAGCATCTTGGAGTTACTGGTGAGAGTTAGGTGACAGAAAGACACCAAAGGGAGATGAGCAGCTTCGCAGAGAGCACAGCAAACCCTCAGCCCAGAGGTACTGGTCACTCCATACAGCTCTTTGTCTGGCTGCAGCCCTCTGCAACCATTAGGGCTAGTGGGATGATAGAAGGATTGGAGCTGGGTTAGAGTTAAAGGAGTTGTTAAACATTTTGGAGAGGGGAGAGGGGAGGGGAGGAGAGAAGAGAGGAGAGGAGAGAAGAGATGGAGATCTAACAATGGGGGGTAGAGATGAGGAAATGCTTCCAGTAGGAGGTAGCACTTGAGATGTTCAAAGATTTCATGAGGTAAAAATGACAAATGAATGAATGAATAAATGAATGAATGAATGAATGAATGAAAAAACAGGTATTAAGTGCTTAGTACAAGCAAAGCACTGTGTTAAGCGCTAGGGATGTGAACAGGAAAATAAGCCTGTCCCTGCTCTCCAGGGATAAGCAGGCACATAGAAGAGGTTTTCAGCTGCTAGACATGTGGCAGGGTTCAGCAGGGGGTCCTAAGAGGCAGCAGAAGGACACATGGCCATGCCTGGTCTTTAATGTCATTTTTGTCAATAAGGTCACATCTATTTCTTATGTAGAACCACTGGAAGTGCCAAGGACTGCAGTGACGAAAATAATTTTTTTCATTTTATTTTATTTTTAAAAATCCTGACCTCAACAAACACCAAATAAAACAAGTATTACACATACATTTTGGAGCATGAGAAGATCACGCATGAAACAATTTCAAGCTTGTTTTTCTTTTTAGGTATATAATAAACTCAACTTGTAAGTTTCAAAGCTGTCCTGGTTGTTTGGAATTACTTCTTGTAGGGTGTGGGGCCTGAAGTCAAGAAAATTCATCTTCCAGAGTTCAAATCTGACCTTAAAAACTGACTAGCTGTGTGACCCTGGGCAAGTCCTTTCACCCAGTTTGCCTCAGTTTCCTCATCTGTAAAATGAGCCAGAGAAGAAAATAGCCAACCACTCCAATATCTTTGCCAAGAAAACCTCAAAAGGGGTCACAAAGAGGCAGACACAACTGAAACCACTGAACAACAATAACACCTTTGGGTTCACTTCTTATTTAGAGGCCGATTGTGGAGGGGAACCTAAGCCTCCCTTTTCCTCCTACCTCCCCCATCAACTGAAAAAAACCCAACAAAACCCCAAAATTCTCATAATAAATATGTACAGTTAAATGAAACAAATTTCCACATTGGCCACAAAACCTTTCTTTTCCAAGTCTTTAGTAGCTATGTCTACTGAGGAGGCAGGGGCTGTAGCACATGCAGAGACAGCTGGGAGGTCATGTCTCCACAAGCCTGGATGCTGGCTGCAGGGGCTGGGCTGGTAGTAGGACTAGAGCTCTGAGGAGGAAGTGCATTCCAGGCACAGGGGAGCGCTCATAGGATCTATCTGGAAATGGAAGGGACTTCAGAGGTCATTTTGCTGAGGGGACACCTAAGCCTAAGGACCAACTTGGCCAAGGTCACAGAGAGAGTAAGTGACAGACAGGATTTGAAGGCACATCCTTAGACTCCAAACGTTCTGGGAAATGGAATGTCAAGATTAGGGAACAGGTGGCAGATCTGTTTGGCTGACAGAAATGCATGAAAGGGCTAAAATGGAAAGCACGTGATCCCAATCACTTGATGGGCCCATCCTGATGAGGAGGAGGGAGACAGGAAGAGCCTGGAGGCAAGAGCATGAGGCAATGCCTGAGGAGGGTGTGCCTGCCTCTAGGCATACTGACAAATAGAGAGGAAGGGGGCTTTAAAATAAGTTAGCTTTTATATCATAGTCATTTCTGGAAATATGATCCTACCCCTCTTCCCTAAAGATATCTTCCCTTAAATGAAATAAACACTGAATAAATGTGTTAATAATTGAAACTAGATTAATAAATTAATTAATTGTAAGTATAATGTTATAGCATTGATAATAATAAATCAATTTCATCAAGCGCTTGCTTTGTGTCAGGCATTATATTAAACACTTGAAGATACAAATGCAAAAACCCAAGCTAGTCCTTACCCTCTAGGAGGCTGTATTTTAACTGAGAAGACAATGCATAGCTGGGGAGAGGTGTTTGGGTCTGAAAAATCAGAAATAGTGTTCCCTTGTCACAAAGAAAGACACTTAGGTCAAAATAGGCAATACAATGACAGAACCAAATAATGTCTACCACCTTCTACCCTAGTAGCACCCGCCTCTCTGCCAAGAGGAGAGAGATCTGTCATTTTTTCTGTTCTCTGGGGCTATTGTCGGTTTTTCAGCCACTCAAAGTTCACTTTTCTTTAAGCGAGCTTTTCATTGACTTTCTTTTTGGAGGGCTGCTCATCCACTCGATTTCACTTCATACAGATCTTTCCATGTTCCTCTGAATTCTTCATATTTTCTTACTGCACAATAATATCCCCTTCCATTTAGAGATTTTTCATCTATTCCCCAATCAATTGCTACCACAATTGCTGAGAGTACTGCTTTCCTTTTGTCTTTGACCTCACTGGAGTATATTCCCAGTAGCTGGATAACTAGGTCCAAGGGTATGAAAAGTTTAGCAACATTTCTTGTAAAACTTAGAACTGATATCAAGAACAGTTAGACTACCAACAGCTCCATTAACAATTTATTAGTGTAGGAGTGGTTTTTCCATCTTGTTATTGTTGAGTCCTATCTGACTCATTATGACCCCATTTGGGGTTTTGTTGGCAGACATACTACAGTGGTTTGCCAATTCCTCCTCTGATTCTATCGTTTTACAGATGAGGAAACTGAGGCAAACAGAGTTAAATGACTTGCCCAAGGTTACACAGCTGGTAAGTGACTGAGTTCAAATTTGAACTCAGGTCCTCCTGACTTCAGGGCTGGCCTTCTATCCACTGCAGCGCCCCCTAGCTGGCAGTCCTGTAATGGCAATATCTACCATGCTTGTTCATAACCCCTCTATTACTTAGTAGAAGGTCTTAAAAAATTGCTGTGGCTGAAAACGACATACCCCTACTATTCTACCTTGGTGGGGAGATTTTCTATGCTGAATTAGACTGGTCTTCAGGTACCGCACATTCAGCTCATTGTGGAGCTCTTTCTCAAAGCCTTTCTAGCTTTGGAGGAACCTTCCAGAACCTGTTGTACTAGCAAAAACTTCGTAAACCCAGGGTCACTTCCATTTCCACTTCCACTGCCTAGATGAAACATTAGCTAGAACTTTTGTGAAGTCTCTACACGTAATAATTTAACAATGGGCAAACAGGTTTGGCTTTCCCATAAGCTTCCCACTAAGTGGATGACTCTTTTGGCCAATAATTTCATAAAGCAAAATCTGCTCTAGAATCTAAAAAGAACTGTCGGTATCATCATGACAAAACAAGATAATTCAGGAAGAAAACAGGGCCCAAGAGCCTTGCCCGGGCAATCCCTAGTCAGCATGGCTTCACCATCTGAGAGAACCCCATTGCCACTAACAGTCACTGGTTGGATATTCTTCTTATCACTTGAAATTGAATTCGAAGTAAAGGTGACCCCCGTGGTCTTGATAAACACAGATGACAGTGATAGTGTTGTAGGATTAGATCTAGGCTGACAGTCGGTACATCTTTCTTGACCTGCATATACCAACTAGGCAGGCATATGTTGCTAAGTGTTTAACAACTGTCTCTCCAGGAAAAAAAAAACATGACAAACTTTTAAGTTAAATCTGCATTATCATCATTTTCTCCATCACTTTATTAAGTCTAGACAATCATCAAAGAAATAAACCAAGCCCTGGTTTGTAGTGTTTGCCAATTTCTGAGGTGTAGATGTTCACGATGAAAATTTAACAATCGGTTTTTGGGAGTAGGTTTGAGTTGACTCAAGGATACCCCTGCACCTAGGTCTGGGAATATAACCTGTACTTGGCCACAGGTTGGAGGAAATGGATAGCTATTATAAATGCCATTTGCAGTGGGTTAAGCTCAAGCCTAGTCTCTTTTCTTTGATCCTTTCAGAGACCCTTTGGAAGCCACAGCACCCCATGCCTTCTACCTCAGCTATAAATGAATCCCAGCTTTTTGGGGGCAAACTCAGTGGATCCATGGAGAGCTACTGTGTGACTGTGTAGGGCTATCTAGAGACAGGCAACTTCTGTCTGTCTCTGTGTAACTTTAAATCAAGTCTGCAGGCCAATCAAGGGTCGGTATGCCACCTAGGTCAGACACCAGAAATCCTTTAAATGCAGTAGTTTGGGGCCAAGGAAGATGCGAGATTCAAGTCATGCTGCTCTAAAGATGAGGTAGTTCAAAACCTCACTGCGCTCTGATTTCCATCTACAGATTGCTGCCTCATTTCTGTCCTATCTCACTCAACTGTAAGTCAGGTGAGTTAGCTCTGCAGCTGTCAAAATCCTAGTCTAACTTTTACTTCTCAACTGGTGAAGGCAATTTTAGGTTACTTGCATATTCTCTCTCTCTCCACATGGATATGTATGTATATGTATATGTAATAAAATATATATATACTATAATAGAAATCATAGGCCTTTTTTGCGAGGCAATCAGATTTAAATGACTCACCCACAGTCTGACAGCTAGTAAGCGTCAAGTATCTGAGATCAGATTTGAACTCATGTCCTCCAGACTCCAGGGCTGGTGCTCTATCCACTGCACTACCTAACTGCCCCCAGAATGCATTTTTAAATCCCCCCAAAATACAGACAACATGAAAAACCATTGACATGTTTGTCCTTCAATCTTCTAATGGATATGTCGTCTCATCAATATGGGGTATTTCTTCCAAGGATTCAGATCACAACCCATCCATGCTTGCCTGTTTGTCTCAACTCATGTCCTCTCAGATTTTTGGTCCCCAATGGATTTGTTTGTGGCCATCCATCATGGAGCACCCTTGGACTGGCCATTGATAGTCCCTCAATCTTGCCTCTTCTTTCTGGATCACACGTTCTTTGATGCCATCCTTTATGCTACTTGTTCTGCCTCATGTCCTTGTTTGTAAGGTGTTCACCGCCTGCTCACACCCACCATGTGGCTGTCCTTTAGGTTATCCTTAACTTTGATTCCTCAGATACCTTGGCATTCTATGACTTGCAGCCATACAATATCAATGAAAGAATACTGGCATTAAAAAAAGATGGGCATCTTTAAAGGGCATAAATTCACCTAATGGGATTTGTCTGTGATTAAGAAACATTCACTCTTTTTAATATTTGAATTTCTCTATGAACTGAGGCCAAGAGAAGTCATAAGAGCCAGGAAAACATGCATAATGACTTAAAGAATACATATGGAAAGAGAAACAACAGTGAACCTGAAACATAAAGCTGTGCGATGAGGAGGAGCAAAGTCTGCCCCCAGAGTAGACATATGAGGATGTGCCCCCATCCTTTCTTGGCAAAAGTGCGGAACGCTGTATATGATGTTGGACTTGGGGGATGTTCTTGGATAGCTTTGCCAAACTGGTTCTCCCCCTCCTTTTTATTACTTGTTATAAAAGATGGCTCCCTGGGGTGGGAGAGGGGAAGTGAGTGTGGGGTGGAAGGAGCAGCGCTAAAGTGAAGCCAATGGGCAGATTATCTTGCATCAAACATCTGGAAATATATTGGAAAATGAAGGCACTATACAAACAAATAAAGGATAAAGGTTTAAACCAAACAGAATACTCAAGTGCCTGGGCTGGTTAGAAACGGAAGGAACTGTTCCAAAAACAGAAAACAGACCCTCTCATTCAGCCCATGTTGGCATGGTGCAGTGGATTTGGAGTCAGAAGATCTGGATTGACATCTTGGCTCTGCCACTTATTACGTGCATGACTTTGGACAAGTTACTCTCTGGACCTTCATTTTCTCCTCTAAGGTCTCTTCCAGCCCTAAAGGCAGAAGTAAATGTCATTTATACTCATTTACTAATCACTTCATTCTGGTGCCCGAGCTCTCCAAAGGGAAGAGAAAAAGTCATTTCCCACTTCCTCTGAAGTTCATTTTCTGGGCACATATGTTTGTATTACTATTATGGACCCAAGAGCAAACACTTGAGTTAGAAGCCTCATGTTTCATTTCCCTGTGAGCATGGCTTGGTATATGAGCTGCAACCCCTCATCTCCATTATTTGTCTGGTCTCAGGATTTGTGAAGATGGCAATTCAGCCACTTCTTAGTTTCCAAGTCATTGCGATGATCAGACTTGGAGTCAGTGGGCCTTCTTGGTTTGGGGGCTGGTTTGAGGTCAGTACAAATTAACATAAAAGAGATGAGGAGGAGACCTGTTGTAACATAAACCTCTTTTTGTTCAACCAGACATGGAAAATCAATAAGTCATTATAGAGTGAGTGGTTAATTGGAGGTAAGAGATTTAGAGTACCTGTGGTCCTAAGTCACTGGTTGGAGGGCCAGATGTTTGCTCCCAAATCATGAGCATGTTTCCATGGAGAGTCTCTTCTAAGTCATTTTTTGTTTATATGCCTTGGCTCTATGCTTGTTAATTTTCTACAAATTGTATGTCATGTGATTCTAGCAACCATGTTGGTTTGTTATTCTTGGTGCTAGGTCCTTTCAAAACTGCCTTCCTATGGAGCTCCTATAATGAATGTTAAAATTCATGTAAAGCCTGTCTTCCACAAAGTTATTCAGTCTTGAATCAAACTGAAAGGACAGATATTTGGAATGAATATCAGTGAGACCTTGGGGAAGGGGAGGAGGAGTGGAAAAAATGAATGTGGACATCTAAAAGGAGATAGGCAGCCTCACTTGCAGGAATCAATTCTATACGTTGACCTAACAGGTGCACTTACGTATTCAGCAGTCATACCAGGGTAAAATGACCAGACATTACCCTGGGAGAGACTAGGGATAGATAGAGGGAGAGAGAGGGAGAGAGAAAGAGAGATAGTATATATGTAAATACACACACGTACACACACACACACATATGCAAATTTATATACATGTATGTATATACACATATATGCATATACACGCATATATACACATACACATATATACATAATTGGGGGTTGTAAGTACTAAAAAGAGAAGATGCAGGACAGAAGCTTGGGGGACACTCATGGTTAGTAGTGTATAACATGGATGAAGATCCACCAAAGAACCCTGAGAAGGAGTAGCCAGACAGATGAGGGCAGTATCCTGAAAATCTAGAGAGAAAAGAGTATCAAGGATCAATGATGTCAGGGGTTACAGGGAGATCAAGGAGAATGAGCAGAAAAAAGCCATTGGATTTGGCAACTAAGAGGCTGTTGGTTACTTTGGAGAGAGTAGTTTCAGTCAAATGATGAAATCAGAAGCCAGAGCCCATTGGGTTTAGAAGAGAGAGGAGAGAAAATGGAGGTACTTAGGAAAGATGGCTCTCTCAAGGAATTTAGTTACAAGGGGGAGGAAAGATTTAGAACAAGAATTAGCAGAGACAGTCAGATCAGGCGAGTGGAGGGAAAGACAGAGTCAAGAAGATTCTTGGGCAGAAACGGCCAGGATCAGATGACCTTTGAAGTCCTGTCCAACCTAGAGGCTCTGGGATTCTGATTTTATTTTAGTCTAAATTGCCAACGGGTTCTTCCTATTTTCAGCTGGCAAGGCTTACTAGATTGGCCTTCTCCAGCCACCCAGTCCTTGATATTTGGAGGAGCATCCTGTTTGGTCAGATTCTACCTTCACTGTCACCTCACTGATGAGAATTACACCGTGGGACTTGGCCAAGGTCACAAGTCAGTATTTGCAAGAGGCAGGACTCCACCCCAGGTCTTCTCAACTCTGGCTCTCCATCTACCGCTTCTGTTACTAGGATGAAAGGAAGTATTCCTGGCTAAAATGAGGTAACTTTCTCCTTCTTGCCTGGAAAAGGTTATGAGAAGGACTAAATAACTCCTTCTCCCTCCCCAGCTGATTAACTTACCAACCATACATACAGTTGGGGAGGTAAAAGAAACCAAGAGCTAATTCTTTCCAAAGGAAATGAAGCTGGATATATAAAGCAATAGGCAGGTGGGTGGTGCCTAACAAACAAGCCTTTCACTGAGCAAACAGAAGAGGGAAACTGAGTAATCTATGAGCACATAAGTGAAATGGCACACTTGATTGAAGAGTCATTTCCCACCAGCCTTCCAGTTACCTTCTCTCCGGTGCCCTTTGAGGGGCCCAGCTAAGTCTTGCCCTTCCTCAGAGGGCAGGGCAGGGGGACAAGAATCTGAGGAGTCACTCGTTTATGCTCTCAGCAGCTGTACAGTTGGCACAGCGCCATCTCCAGGCCATGAAGAAACAAGGGAAGCAAATACACTGTGCATCTAGTCTAAATGTTCATCTCCAAGTGCCAGATTCCTCCAAGAATGTCATAACAAATGAGGAACCTCTAATTAGGCCACATTCTTGACGAACTGCCTCCATGCTGATGAGAGGTTTGGTTTTTTCCCTTTCTCACCATAAAATCAGATGATCAGACACGCAAAGCTAGAAGGGGCCTTCAATCAATCAACCAACATCAATTAAGTGCCTACGATGTGTCAGGTGCTGAGGATACAGAGAGGCAGACAAGATGTAGTCCTTTCCCTCAAGGAGCTTATATCCTTTTGGGGAGACAACAGACACACAGATAGTTGAATCATTTTTCAGTTGTATCGGAATCTCCATGACCCCATTTGGGGCTTTTGTGGCAAAGATACTGAGGTGGTTTGCCATTTTCTTCTCCAGCTTATTTTACAGATGAGAAAACTGAGTCAAACAGGGTGAAGTGACCTGCCCAGGGTCACACAACTAGTAAGTGTCTGAAGCCAGATTGGAACTCAGGTCTTCCTGACTCCAGGCCCAGCACTCTATCCACTGTGACACCTTACTGCCCATACACAGATAAGCATATACTAAATAAATACACGGTCAATTAAATTACTTTAGAGGCCACCTCATCTAACCCTCTTCACCTTACAGATGAGGAAACAGAGACTGAGGAGTGAAGCACTTTCCACAAGGCCACATAGGTAGTAAGTGGCAAAGCTCTGATTTGAACCCACATTCTCTGCCTCTGCATCCAGGGCTCTTTCCATAGGACCATCCTGATCTCCTTTGCTAGAGTCTTCCACTTGAAAGGGAAACCCCTGACTTGTGGTCCTTGGAGACTTCCTCAATTTCTTGCTCACAGAAAATTTCCTATCAGGTAAATCAGGTTGAGTCACAGACAGTTTTTACAGCCATGTGATGCTCTGCCCAGTTGAGCATGAGAGTGTTTGCCCTCCCTCTGAACTGGACCTAGCAACCCAGGTTTTATCCCCCACCATTTCTGGAAAGAGAAAATAACTGGACTTGTGGTTTCACTGAGGCTGCTTGAAGGGCTCAGGTCTTGGTAAAAGGCTAGACTGGGCCATGTGTCGCCATCATTCTTTCCTGGGAGAAAAAGAAATATTTTCATAAAAAGTATAAGAAATACATTTTATGTGAACTTGATGAAAATATCCAGTTAAGAATGACAAGTTCATGGATAGAGACTTCATGCTCATACAATGGCAAAAGCTGGTATGAGCTGATCACGTGGTGAGAGTGACAGCCAAGGAGCTTCCCCATCACTGGGAGCCTTCAGGTGTTGTCTAAAGTCAACAGTTAGTGGGTATTAGTTAGTGTAGTTAGTAGTGGGTGCATGGGAAGTCATGAACAGAATGGACTTTGGCCTGTGTTGTTGGAAGGGGCACCCATGATGATGGGTTCCCAGGGTCCACTGGATTATTATTGGACATTAGAAATGCTTCTGGGGGGCAGCTAAGTAGTGCAGTGAGTAGAGTTTCAGCCCTGGAGTCAGAAGGACCTGAGTTCAAATCCAGCCTCAGACATGTGACACACTGACTAGCTGTGTGACCTCGGGCAAGTCACTTAACCCCAATTGCTTTGCCTTCTTCCCTAACAAAACAAAGAAATGCTTTTGGGCTTAACATGTAGGCTGTGCTTTTTATGAATTTTATCTTCTGAGAAATGGAAGTCAGATACTATGCAAGCATGTCTACATTAAATATTCAAAAGGCATACATAGTTTGAAATACCATGTTCTTCACCACCAAATTGATTTAAAGACCCAACCTTTCATTTCTAAGTTCCACTGTATTCAGGGAGGGGGTAACTACTATATGACCACTAGGTGGCGCCATAGTGCACAGAGTTCAGAGCCAAGAGCGGGTCAGGAAGACCTTAGATCAAATTTGTCCTCAGATAATTCCTAACTGTTTGACTCTGGGCAAGTCACTTCTCTTTGACTGCCTCAGTTTCCCTAGCAATAAAATAGGGATAATAATAGGACCTACCTCCCAGGATTGTTGTGAAGACTAAATGAGGTATTTGCAAGTTGTTTTGCAAATCTTAAAATGTTACATAAATGCCACTATTAATAAAACAAGTCGTTAAATTGTGACTTCAGAGTACTACAGGTAAAACAAAACATGGCATCAGAAATGGCCAATATATTCACTTGTTTTGTTTAAATGTACTTCTTTGCTAAGGCAGCACAATTAACACACCTTAGTGCTTCCTAATTAATTAATTCTAGGGCAGCTAGGTGGCACAGTGGATAGAGTGCCAGGCCTGGAGCCAGGAATACCTGAGTTCAGATGACCTCAGACACTTATTAGCTGTGTGACTCTGTTTTCCTCAGTTTCCCCACCTGTAAAATGAACTGGAGAAGGAAAATGGCAAATCACTCCAGTGTCTTTGCCAAGAAAACCTCAAATGGGGATACGAAAAGTAGTATATGACTGAAAAATGACTGAATGACAACACTTCTTTGTTACAAGGGAGCATGCTATTGGAGCTAAAAGAGAATCATTGTGAAGTAATGATAATATAAAAAACCAGGCATCAACAAAAAAGGGAAGGAAAACTCACACAGAAAATACACAGGGTCATAGAATTCTAGAGTTGAATGTGAATCCCTCTAGAGTGGGGATTGTTTCATTCTTTGTTTTTGCATTCCCAGCACCCAAAACAGTTCTTGGTACATAGGAGGTGCTTATTAAACGTTTGTTGCTTGATTGGTTGAAAGACATTCCAGTGATCATCTTGTCCAACTCATACCCAAATAAAATCCCCTCTATAAGTAATCATTTGGCATTTTTTTGAAGACCTCTAGTGAGAGCAAACCCACAACCTCCACCCTTTGGACATTTCCAGCCATTAGAAAATCCTTCCCTACGTGGAGCCTAATCACAGATGAGTAGTAATCTGTGTTGTAGGAGGGAGTTTCCACACTAAGAGTTCCTTCCACTGGCAAAATCACAGATTCTTCTTGAATTCTAATTTTATTTCCCCTAATAGAGTACTACCTTGATACCTTCAAGATATCAGAACAATAAGGGAAAAGACTGACACATTAGGTAGATCTTCTATGGAGAATTTCTGGAAAGACATGAGCAAGAATGGAAAAGGATGTAAAAGGAGGGGTGGGGAGGCCTGCTATGGGCACCTTGGGAGGAACACCCACATCAGAGAGTTCAAAGAGTCATATAAAAAATTGAAGAATCACCTATAGTCAAATTCTGGCCTTATGCCTCAAACCCCCTTCCTCCACTATCACTACCACTCCTCAAAAGGTGCAAGAATGCTCATGGACCCATACTGGACTAAGAGGGTAAGAAGGATGAGAAAGGACACAGGGACCCCCTCAATTTGAGAAAAATACTACAGTTTGGGTATCCCTCCTTCCTCAAATTATCTTTTATTTACCTATCTGTGCACATGTGTGTTTTGTATTTCCCAGGAGCATGTGAGCTCCCTGAGGGCAGACTATTTGCATCCCCAGTACCATGTACTGTACTTGACACATAGTAGGCCTTTTATATATACTTATCGACTTGAATCACCAGGAGGAAAGGCAGCTGTTTACATTTGTCAGCAAAGAGTATTGATGCAAACAAGAATTTGGTGAAGCAGGCCAGTACTCTGAATCCTTCTAACCTCACTTAACCTACATGGGCCTCATCTGTTTAGTGCCTTGCCCAACATCACATAGCAAGTCAATGACCTGTGCAGTGATCCCCGCAGTCTCCTAGGGCCTTGCTCTGCAGCTAATGTTTGAAATCAGCCAAGAGACAAGCAGAAGAGAAGGAAAAAATGGGTCAGGAAAACAGAATTGGCCAGCAAAAAGCTATGTTTCAAAATAAAGCCAATTGCCCTGAAACGTGAACTTTCTCAACAAAGTGGAAAACATGATTTGGAACACTAACATCCCTTTCACCCAGTAGATGGGATCACTGTGAATCCCTTTATCCAAAGAAACATTTTGTGCAGTGGGAAGTACACTGAATTTGGTGTCAGAGAGCCTAGATTCAAATCTTGAGTGGGCTATTTACTACTACTTGTGTGACCTTGGGCAAGTCCCTTAGTGCCTCTGGACCTCAGTTTGCTCCCCAATTAAAGAGATGTTCTCGATGATGTCTCTTCTAACTCTATGACATTCTAAACTGTATTTCAAATGAGGGACTTGAAGTCAGGAAGACATAGGTTCAGTTGTGTGAATGTAAAGGAAAGTAATGGAAGACTTAGTGTGATCAATGCAGTGACCAAATGGGATGTCATGAGTCTGCCAATCAAAGTCTCCCTCTTCTCTTCACAGAGATCCTGGTGGACTCAAGCTTCCCAAGGACAGATGTGTCATCGGGCCATTTGGTTTGTTTTGCTGATTTTTTTTATTAAAAGGAAAGGTTTTATTCAGAAATGTGTCCGAGAATTATAGATTTAGACCTGTAAGGTATCCCAGGCACCATCTAATCCTCTCCTCCATTTTACAGATGAGGAAACTGAGGCACAGGGTGGTTACATGATTTGCCCAAGGTCACATAGGTGGTTGGGGCACAGTTAGAATTTGAACCCAAGTTCATAGGGAAGCAGTTTCGAGCTTATAGCAGGTAGCCTTCCTATAGGACCAAAGTTCTAGAGTTGGAAGGGAAATTGGAGGTCATCTGGTCCAATCCTATCATTTAACACGTAAGTACACACACACACACACACACACACACACACACACCAAAGTGACATTCTTTCACTTCTGGGGTGTGCTACTCTCAAGCAGTGTTCATAAACTTCTCTCCACCTATTTCCTTGTCTCCCTGGCCTGCCTTGCCCTACAGTGTCAAAGAATCGGTATTTAAACAGCTGAGGAGCTAGGGTGAGGACAGAGCTCCACCCACTGGTGGTATTCTGAAGACTCCTGCCACGGAAACCTTCCCTAACCTACAGGGTCCCTTTCAAACATCCCAGCTCACATACAAACACACACACACACACACATACATTTACATACACATGCATGCATGCTAACACACGTCTGCACCCCCTCCCTTTCCTCTTCCTTGCTCAGGCCCCCAGACTTCTGAGGGAATATTTAGTCTCCAAACTAGCTGGGATGGAACACAAAAGGGTCCAAATCCAGCCTGTCCCTGGCCATTTCCTCATCTTCTGCCATCCGATCAGACATCCCGTCATGACACATGGCCAGAGCAGAATTTAGATTAAACCGACACATTTCACTGGATTGCAGGACTTGGTATACAGGCATGTACCAGGAACAGAAGTCTTTGCAGTCCAAGTGATCCAAGTACTTCCGAAGCATTTCCTATGTATGCATATGCTGGGCACTGAGAATAAAACGGCAAAGCTGAGGCATTCCTTGCCTTCAAAGAGTTGGGAAGGGGGAGGAATTAGCAGAAAATAATGTGTTCACAGATAAGTAAATTGAGGAAATAGACAAATAAATAACTAATCGGCATCTCTGCAGGCACTTTATCAATATTAGCTCATGTGATCCTCTCAACAACCCTGGGAGGTAAAGCCCTAGAGGCCTCATTATCCGCATTGTACAGACAAGAAAGTCAAAGCTCAGAAAGAGAAAATTATTTGCCCGGGGTCATGCAGCTAAATGGCAGAGAAGTGATTGGAAGCCAGGTGTTTTGAGCTCCCTAACTACCATGCCACATAGCTAATGACAGAATTTTTTTGTCTGATATCACAGACGGGCTGGTTTGGCTTTTATCTTTGTATCCCTGGTGGCTAGCACACAGTGCCTGGCACATGGGTGAGCAGTAATGAATTCTTGTTGACTAAATGCATGAATGAATGAGCATATGAGTCCAAGGCCCGGCCCTTCCCAGTGTCATTTTCAGAAGAGTGAAGAACACTACAAGTCCTGTCTCCCTCTGGATTGTTATCCTTTGGCCAAACACCTTCACTCCACCCCCTTCCCAGCTTTGCTCCAACTCAAGGCTGTGCAGATTTTGCGTGGGCAGCCTGGCTCCTGAGATCCTGGGCCACCTCATCAGTCATCTTTGTTCATGCACCTATCCAGCTCCAACTCCCTCATCATCTCCATCCCTCGAAAACATGTTGAAAACAATGCTTCCTTTTACATGAAGCACTATTCACAGAGCACAGCTTTTGGCTTGCGTTTGATGTTTTTGCAGATCCTATAGACTTTGGGAGTCATTGGAAAGTATCTTTTGGTTTGCAATTCAAGCAAGTACTAGCTTCCATTGGATATAGTGAAGGGAGTTCTCTAAAGGCTTTGTTGATTATTCCAAAGTCACTTTTCATAAAGGGGAAGATAATCAAACATGCCAATGCATCTGAGATCTCACAGATGTGGGCACCCTCTCCCATGGCACAGATCCCAATCTTCATCTCCACCCCTGGCCTTCTTGCCCTTTGTGACTTATCCACATCCTCCAGGAAATCTTCCCTGGATGGTCTACCAAACATGATGAGGGCCTCCCTTTAGGTTGTTTAGTATGCTCTGGGTACTAGGACCAGGGCTGCACTCAGACTATCCTCAGTGATCTCCCACTCTTGCTCCTGGTACAGCTCACCTCTTTGTCTGGCTGTGCATTTTCTGGATTATACCTTTTATACCACTTGTGGCTTGGAAGTCATCATTAGGAATATACATCAGCCTCCTTAGGCCCACTGTGTGAGAATCTGAATATTACACTAGATTGAAAAGATCAGAGCTCAAAAGTTGGAGTGGACCTTAGAGGTCATCAAATCAAACCCTCAAGTTTTAAAAAGAAAAAAACCGAGGCTCACCAAGAGAGGGGAAGGGCTTCATCCAGCGTGGTAATGAGTGGCACAGCCTCAAACTAGTTTCCTCTTTGTACCACACTGCATCCACAGAGGGGAAACAAACTTCCAGGAAGGGGGCAGCCATGTGGGTCTTTGTTGTTCCTTCCACATCTGGATCCCCAGGCTAGGAATGTGGTGAAAGGCAAGAACTCCATATCAACCTCACCTTGGCTAGGCTAAGCCCTGGAAAGTACCTGAGGCAGGGAAAGGGCCTAAGGCCTGGGCAACAAATGGGAGATGGGTTGGGACTGTGTGTCTGTGTGTTGGGCTGGGGAAAGGGTAAGAAAAGAGTGAGAAGGGCCAGCTAGACCAGTCTAGCCAGAATGGAAGCATTTGTGAAAGGTGATAACAACTCTAGCTGCCATTTACCAGTCCACTTCAAGGACTAGGCAAAGCATTTCTAGGGTGAAATGAGACTGGAAAGGCACACTGACGCCACACAGAGGTGACAGGGCAAGCAGCAGGAATACAGAAGATTGCAAAGCGAGAATGAGAGGGAGAAGAGGCTCAGCCGTTCCTTTAATGGCTAAAATGCAGGTCTAATAGACAATAGGATCGTAGATTTGGAGCTGTGAGGGACTTCCACCTCCCTCAATTTACAGATGAGGAAACTGAGGCAAATAGAGATTAAAGTGACTTGACCAGTGTCACATAGCCAGTGTGTATTTGAGATAGGATTGGAATCCAGATCTTCTTAACTCTAGGTCCAACCCTCTCCCCACAGATTCCATAGTGCCTCTTGGATCATCTACAGGGTTGTTTTAAGAAAGCATTATGTAAATGATCTAACACTAAAGAAACCTATCAGATTGGAGATTTGGAGCTGGAAAGGGCCCTAGCCCCTTATTTTACAGACGAAGAAAAGAAGGCCTACCAAGGCTTTAAGGAAGGGAAGACCAACGTCATGTAAGTACTAAGTGGCCCCTTCTTCCTCTAGGAGACCAGAAGCCATCGGTGCCTTCCCATCCTGTTGGACTCTTGTTCACATTCTCCTATGAACCTTCCACAGTGACTTCCTCCCCCCACCACAGCAGGAGGCCTTGCTCTAGGTCTCTTGATTTGGTGATGGATGCCGTGGGAGTCTGGGGTTGGTGGTTCTATCTCTTCTCTCCCAATCTTGCTACACGACTGGCCTGTCTCCTCTTTTGCTCATCTCTCTGCTAGCATCCTTTCCACCTGTGCAGCCTGCTCCATGTACCCTTCCTGCATTGCCCTTTGGCACTGCACCCTAAGTGTTTTTTCCCTGATGACCACGCCCCATGTTAGAACCAAGGTCTCCAATGTGAGAGTGGAGAGGGAGAAGGACACACAGTCTTAAAGGCCAAGTGAGCTTTTCTTTAACTATTTATGAAAAAAAGTTCATTCTGAGTGGAAAGATATAAAAACTTAAACTAATAGAACCAACCAGGTGACTAGAATTTAAAACATTTCAAAAACCATTTGCCCAAGCCACAAGTTCTGAGATTTCAGAGACTGAACTTTAGGTATTGTTACCAATTTTGACCGCAGCTGAAATTGCCCTGCCTCTGGTCCCTCCCAGTTGCACTAGCAACCACGGAGTGGAGTGTATGCTCCACTTTCATTTCTGTCTTTGTATACTCTTGTACTCCCATGATCTGCCTGGGATAGGGAGAGATTAAGCAACTTGCCCAGGGACTCAGAAACCATGTGCGGCAGCGGCAGAATTCGAACCAGAATCCTCCGTTGCCTTGGTGAGCACATGATAGACAGTTAATAAGTGCTTGTTGAATGAAGGAATCTTGTCATGCCACATTTTCAAGCCTGGAATATATTTTATATAATTGGCAAGATATTAGCAGAAAAATAAGTCCAATAACACCATCTGTGGATGGAAGTACGTGAAATCTAAATGGAAACAAAATAAGATGAGCAGACAAATCTATTTGGTTCAGTCTTTGTATTTCAGAACAGATCAGCCCTATGGCTAATGCACTAAGAAGTGAACGGCTTTTGGATAGGAAAGGGAAGGCAGTATTCTGAGTGGTTAGCGCTATGACTCTGTGGGAAGAGAGTCATTGGCAGCAATCTCTGCCCATGTCGAAGGGCTTTGGACTCCATCACAGGGAAAGTAAAGTGAAGAACAGTCTCATTGGAAACTGTTTCCAATCATTGCTGTTCGGTCATCTAGGTAGAAGAATGGCTGGAATGCTGGACTTGGAGTTAGGAAGACCTGAGTTTAAATGCAGCCTCAGACACAGAGTAGCTGGGCAGGTCATATCACCCCTGTCTGCCTCTGTTTCCTCATCTGTAAAAATGAGGATAATAATAATACCTACCTCTCAAAATGGTTGTGTGGATCAAGTGAGATAATATCTGTAAATCACTTTGCAAATATATAAATGACAGCTATTACTATTTAGGAATGTTTTTGTTTCATGCAGATGATCCTCCCAGGTCCCTTCCTTCCTGACTCTAAGAGCTGGCAGGACAGGTGTGGGGTGGTTCACATTAGGCTCCACGCACCTCTTGGAACCAAGGGCCCTTTAAATATTCAGAGCACATGGCCCAGGGAGCTGCTGCCACTCACTTCTTGAAGTTCCTGCCTGGCAAGCAAGTTGGCATGACCAGTTGCTCCACCCTGTCATCTGTGATCTGTCTCTGGCCTCAAGGCTCTCCTGACCTTGGCTTTGGACCCAATCCAAGACTCAAGGTTTGGCATATGGCTCTCCATCCCTCTAATCAGGGGATGTATTCCAGGTTTTTCTTTAGAATTTCCTGAGCCTAAAATTCCTGAGTGTATTCCAGCCCCAAGAGGGAGGGGGAGAGGCTTCCAAAGGTATTAGCTTGGCCCTGCCCCTCTGGATTGTGCCTGTGGTGTTCTTCAGTTGCTAAGACTCTGATCCCAACTGGAGCTCCTTGCTTGAGCTAGGCCAGCCAATGTAGATTTGCTACTTCCCCATTCTGCTATGGGTCACCTGTGCCCCACCTTTTCTTGGCTCTCTATGCCCTCCAGTGTTCTTATAGCACTATGCCACCTTAACTTCAAGTTAACCCTTTGGTAACTAGAAGCAATACCATAATGCAGGCCTGCACAACAAACTGCCCACGGGTCACTTGTGTCCTGCCAAAGTGACCTGCTGGTAATGTGTTATGTAGGCCAGTTTTACATCCTCTACATTTTTCGAGAGCCACCCAAAATCCTTTGGTGGACCATATGTTGTGCAGGCCCACCATACGGCCTTCGCCTCTGGTCTAATGAACCGAACAGGCAACATGAATGATGGGTAGTCAGGCCTCACTCAGCTATGAGGGGAAAAGACCCTTCTGATTTTGAAAGCACATCAGCAACGGGCTTGCACTATAAGTATGTGGTATAGTAGGAGATATCATGGATGGCACACTGGCATCAGGGAGTCCTGAATTGAAATCCTGACTCTGACACTTACTATATGAGACCTTGGATAAGTCACTTCAACACCCCCGGGCCTCAGTTTCCCAAGGAGTTGGATTAGATGATCTCTAAGGTCCTTCCCAGATCTAGTATTAGGTTCCTATGAGCCTAATCTGCCACATTTTGTTCTTAATAATGGTAGCTCACATTTTATAACATTTTAAACTCAATGCTGAACTCCATTTTAGTCCTTCCTCTACCTTGAACCCTCTTGTCATCCAGCCCATATCTCTATAGAACAGATGCTCGAATCTAAATGCCCTCCTACCACCAATGGTTTGCTCCACTTTCATTTCTTAAATTAATTTTAAAAAATGAGTACTGCACACTAGTATGGACAATGATGTCTTGCCACTAGACACCAATCAGCTCAGGACCCAACCTCTATTGCAGGCTGTATCCCCAGTAGACTATGCTTCCTTCAAAAAGGGACTATTTTATTTCTCCCTTTGTAACACAAGCACTCAGCACATAGTAGGTCTTTGATAATTATTTTAAAATCTAATTGAATTAAATGGATCCTCATACACAGTAAGTGCCTCATAAATGCTTTTGGACTTGTCTTCAGGTTTCCTGGGTTCTCTATTAAAAAGACAGAGCCATGATCACTAAGCTATCTAGGATATCTAAATATAGAACCCTTTCTGCACCACACTGGCCACTCCATGTACCTGGCTCATAAGAACTACTTAGAAAATGCTGGTTTAATTTCATTGGTGATTTGAGGACGAGTACTATCAGAATCCTCTAAATTTTGCCCTGCCCTGGTTGCCCCTGGGTGCAAGGAACCTGAAAGCTAACCTCACCTACTTCCTAATGCCAAGGAGACATTTTTTTTCTAGCACATGGATAGCAAAGTTGCATACATTAGGTACGTATTTCTAACTCTATTTGGGACCATTTCAAGCCTTCGCTCAAGATGCACAGGACTGTTTCCAATTTTCATCTGCCTTCGGTCATTTCAACACAACATGAATAGAACAAGAAAAGGATATTGGAAAGCAATATTTTGCAAGTAAACGTCCCAAGAGCTTAGCGTGATTTTACAGAACATCAAGCCCCCTGGAGAAAGTTAGTCAGTAAAGATGCCTAAAGTAGATATTTCCTTGTCAGCTCACTAAACACTTCCATCCTCCCGATGAGCAAAGAGGAAAGAATGAGATGATATCATTGTGATTAAAGGGATGTTTGGGCATCTTCGGCAGCTGGTCAGGAAGCTTAGGCCTTTCTTGGCCTGTAATTGGATAATGCCGGCGTTGTTGATTTTGAAGAAGGACTAATCCGTGCAGTTTACGGTGACACCACAACTGTTATATCACTGGCATGGCTACCAGAGGGAAAAAGGATGCCCAGAGAGACAGGGAAAGGGTCCATCTCTTATCTGTTTCTCCTGCCAATCCTAGGTTTTCTTATTAAATACCTGGAGGAGAAGACAGTAGAGATGCCAGTAAGACTACAGATGTGCGTTGGCTCAAGTTCAAACTGCAGGGCCGAGGCCAGGCTTCACAGAAGTAACCTTTGTACAAAGCAAAGTCTTTCAGAACAGAAAGAGTCTCCATAGCCAAGAGGTAGAGTAATTACACTATGGCAGCATTATGTGGCAATAGATTGTAGCTTTGTAAAACGCACCCAGGAGTGGGATCATGATTGCTAATGAAAGTGGAGATGTGCCATAATCATAACTCAAAATCCTGTTGCTGGTATGGAACAGAGCCATGCGCTGGCTAGAAGGACAGAAGGCCCCACACTCTGTCTAACGCCAAAGGAACAAGCTTTTCAACATAGGTCGTGTACTTCTTTCTCACTAAAATAATTAAGTGATGAATGAGCTAAGTATTAAAGAATCATTTTAGGTCAGCGTTTCTCCAAAGTAGGGATCAGAACCTTCCCAGAAGAGTCACTGGGGAGAGACAAGATGGGGTGGAGGTGGACCCCAGAGACAGTGAACTCTCCTACCCTGGCCAGCTGTTTGGCTCAGCCTAGAATCAGAAAATGCTAGCTAAAGTTGGGAGGGAACCTTAGGGGTAATCTAATCTAACTTGGTTCATTTTACAGATAGAAAAATTGAGGACTTGAGAAGGAGTATGATGTGACAGAGATCATGCAAGTAGGATGGAAGAGCCAGGACTAGGAACTGGGTCTCTTGCTTCAAAGCATCTTTTCCATGCCACCCCAGGGACTTAGGGAAATGTCCCTGAAGGAGAGATGTTCATTACTGTTCCCCTCCACCTTCTGCAGCCCCACTTAGACCTACCATGGTGCTAAGCGTTAAATACCAACTGGCCTTTCCATAGGCTTTTGAAGTTTGTCGAGTCCTTGCCATACACTATTTTATAGGAGTCTCACAGGCAGTCTAGGAGATAGACCAGATGTGTTGTATTATCCCATTTTACAAATGAAGAAACTGAGGCTTACTGAGATTAAATAACTTATTTGCCCAGAGTCATACAGCTAGTGTCATAAGTAGAGTTCAAAATTAGTTCTTGATATAAGCACAGGTCTGACCATATCACCTCCCTATTCAATAAACTCCTGCTCCCTACAGGTTCAAACAGAAAATCCTCTGTTTGGCTTTTAACCCCACCCTCACCCCCTACCCCCACCCTGCCCCACCCAATCTGGGCAGGTAGGTGAATAGAGCACTGAGGAAGACTGTTCAAATCCAGCCTCAGACTCTTAGTAGCTGTGTGATCCTAGACAAATCACTTAACTGTCTTTGCCTCAGTTTCCACATCTGTAAAATGAGCTGGAGAAGGAAATGGCAAGCCATTCCAGTTCCCTGCCCAGGAAACCCCAAATGGGGTCACAAAGAGACGGACATGACTGAAACCACTGAACAAAACCTGGTCACATCCTACCTTTCCAGTTTTCTCCCCTTGGCACACGCTTCAATCCATTGACTGCTGTTCCTCACAAAAAGACTCTTCATCTCTCAGCTCTGGACATCCTCAAATGATCAAGCCTGTACTTATCTGCTTACTCATTTTATTTCCCATTCTCCTCTCCCCCAGAAGAATGTAAGCCCTTGAGGGCAGGCACAGTAATTCTTGGTATCATTTGCAATCTATCACAGTGGTTTATTGCATAGGATCAAATTCAGCCCATCTGTCCACACCAAGATGGTCTAGAAGTGTAGGCTTTTTGTTTTGTTCAAGCTTTCTGTTGGCGAGATGTGTTTTGCAGGGTGAAGGGAGAGAAGGGAGCTGAGAGACAGGGAGATGACTGTGAAGATGCCACTGAATAGCCTTGTTTTAAAATTTAACTGTGTGCTATTTAAATATTCTTAAAAAAGAACTTTGTGGGGAAAAGGGAATACTTTCTCTTTTTGAAAGCAAATAGTCTGTGGCAAAAGTCAGGGGGAGTTGGGGGGATGGTAGTGAAGAGACATTCAGGGAGCCTGCTGGAATCCTGAAGAAACTAGTTATGTATAGCTCTAATTATCTGGAGCATTTTGTGAGTCTGCAAGCAGAACTTTACCTTTAGCTCTGTTCAGTTTCATAGTGTGGATTTCAGTTTGTCACTCCAATGAACTGAGATTCCTCTGGATCAGGATTCTGTCATCTCTTAGACTAACTATCCTGCCCAGTTTGGTGGCATCTTCAAATTCTCTAGGCATGCCTTCTAGGTCTTTATCCAAGTCAATAATAAAAATATCGATCTAGATGCCATCCTCAGACGTGCCCAGCAGGGAGCTCCCAAGTTTAGGCACAGGGGTTCATCAGCCCTGTTTGGGTCCTGCTGCAACTTGACAAGCTGTGAATTCACTGAAAAGGATACCCATTCAGCCCAGGCTGAGGGCATTTAGTCTAAACCCTTTGTTTTACAGGTACATACAGATATATACAATAAACTAAATGCTTTGATAAAATTAAAATCCATCATACCTATGGTGTCCATCTAATCCTCTCTTCCAACAGATATTTCAATAGTTCTGTGATCGTGTGAATTGGGTAGTCCCTTCAATGGTGCAGACTGCAACCTGTCCGCCCCTTCTTATCCTGAGTGACTCTTGCCCACATCCTTCTATAAATTCTCCAGAAGAGGCTCACTTGGTATGATGGAACCCTCTAGGCTTCTTAAAATTATTTCACTGGGGACACAGCTCTGACATTCATTAGCTGTGTGACTCTAGACAGGACAATCCACCTTGCTGTGCCTCAACTTTCCATCTGTGAAAAGCAGACAACAATACTTGCATTAACCACATCACAAGCTTGTTGGTAGTAAAGTGGTTCACAAACCTTAAAGTGGTATAGAAATATCACTACCATCGCTTTGGGGGTTTATTGCACATCACTCCCCTTCATGAGCTCCATGGTCCAATGAAACCAGACAACTTGCAAAATCCCGTCTCCCACATCCATACCTTTGCATAGGCCCATTGACTTGGAATATGGTTCCTTCTTACCTCTGTCTCTTAGAATCCCTAGTTTCCTTCAATCCTTAGCTCATACACTGCCTCCTCCTGAGGCCTTTCCTGCTAGTGCTTCTTCCAACACTCAGATTATCTCTTATTTATGTCTTGTATTTTGCATTTTCTTTTATGTGAACATATTGTTACACACACACACACACACACGCACACACACACACACACACATACACCGTAAGCACCTTAAGGGCAGGAACCACAGCTTACCTAAATTTCACATTTCTCTTGCTGGTCATGGAGTTCTGCAAAGAATAGGTGCTTAATAAATGCTTCTCCTTGGTTGGTCTGTTGAAGAAAGAGTTTTGTAATGTGAAAATAGTTTGGAAATGTGAGTGGCTTTTTTTCATCCTGGTCCTTATTACTCATTTACTGACCTCTGTGGGCTTGTGCATTATCCAGCCTGGCTTCTGTCCCAGACCACAAACTGCTTCTTCTTGGAAGGGGTTGGGAGTGGGGGAAGGGAAGGTCTGTGCCCTATTCTCCCCTCAAGGTTTCTAAGACACATTCACCCAGTGTATTTCATTTTGCTTATTAAAGAGCCAAAGACAGTAGTTCCCTCACATTTCCGGACTCAGAATCAGCCAGCTGCCCCTTGAGACAGTGCTGGCAACTATGTCAGCTGGCAGACCACCAGCTCCTCACATGGGGGTGAGTGAGTGGGAAGGAGTCGATGGCATGCCCCTTCAACATTTTCTCTCTAGCTGTCCCCTGCTCCATCACTAGCCAGTACACATAGACCTAGGAAAGGGGGGCCAGGAAGACTGAATTTCCTAGTCTCCTGCTTAATAACTATATAGGATACCAGCAAATATTTACCAGAGGATGTATTCCTGCAGAGTGTGCTCTAAAGAAGACTGCTCTTGAACAACCTCTATTTCCCCTTCGATTAGTACTGTGACACAGGAGATGTGGTCCCATTGGCTTCTGTTCCTTAGCTATATGAGAATAACACAAATGAAGCAAACTTTAAAGTTCCCACAATGTCAAGGAGAACAGGGCAATTATACTTGGCATCTGTAATCTTTTCTTTCCTGGCCTCTCTCAGTCTCTTCTACTTCTTTTCCTGGGGAATGTGAGACTGAAATACTGCCAAAGAATAGTGCCATTGGTAGGCAGCACCCTGTCTCTCCTAAATTTTCTACCTTGCACATACTAGATACTTAATAGATGTTTACGATTCAAAATTCAAAATTCAAATTCAAAAAACATTTATTAAGTGCCTACTATGTGCAAAGCACT
This sequence comes from Notamacropus eugenii, assembly GCF_028372415.1. NCBI lineage: Eukaryota > Metazoa > Chordata > Mammalia > Diprotodontia > Macropodidae > Notamacropus > Notamacropus eugenii. The sequence goes on along the minus strand of NC_092879.1, from coordinate 93,494,291 downwards.
GTATTAGGTGCTGGGGATACAAAGAAAAAAGCAGAAGCAATGAGTACATAAGTAAATAAACTAGATGTGTGTGTATGTATGTGTGTGTGTGTATATATATACACACACATATATGTATATACACATATATAAACTATCTATACTATATACATATATACACTATATACATACACACATCCTTAAATATACATATACATACACACATATGTAACCTGGGCTTCTCTGAGCATGCCTAATTCTTCTAAGATGAAAACACCACTGAGAGGCTTTTGGAGCACATCCAGTTTGCCTAACATAGAACCAGCTACATTCCCTAGCATGTAGGTGGGGGTAGCCTCTTTTGACTAACTGCCCACATCTTTAAAACTGGTAAGAGTGAAAGGCAGAACCAAGATGGGAGAGAAGAGGCAGGAACTCACTTGAACTCCCCCAAATTCCCCTACAAGCAACTTTAAATAATGCCTCAAAATGAATCATGGAGTGGCAGAACTCACAAAAGAACAGGGTGAAATAATTTTCCAGCCCAAGACAACTTGGAAGGTCAACAGGAAAGGTCTGTTGCACCAGGGTGAGAGTTGAGTGCCATCCAGCACAAGCAATTCCTCAGTAAGCCTGTAGCAGGCCTTAGAGGCTACTGAATTAGTAGTGGCAGCAGTTTCAGGAACTCTCAGCCCACAGATAGTAAGGGGAGTTGGACAACTGTCCAGAAGGAAAGTGCAGGGGTACCTTTGCTGGCACTGGGTGCCAGACTCCGTTGCATTGCCCATATCAGATCTGGGTCACTGTCCCAGGGCAAGGAGGAGCAGTAGCTAGAATTACAACCAAGAATCACCTACCTGGTGAAATTAAGCATAATACTTCAAGGGGGAAAATGGTCATTCATTGAAATAGAAGGATTTCAGGCTTTCAAAACTGAACAAAAAATTTGATCTCCAATATTAAGACCCAAGAAAAGTCTTAAAAGGGAAAAGAGGAAAAGAATATATAAGGGATTCAACAGAACTGAACTTTTTACATCCCTACATGAGACGATGATACTTATAATTCTTAAAAATTGTACCACTAATAGTATAACTAGAAGGAATATACATAGATGGAAGGTATGGGTATAAGGTAAATTGAGGGAATAACACAAAAAAATTGGGGGATGAAAAAGAGAAGTACACTGAGTACAGAAGGAAAGGGGAGGTAGAATAAGGTAAGTTATTATTTTACATGAAGAGGTGCAAAAAACCTATTACAGTGGAGGGAAAGATAGGACAGAAGAGAGAATAATATACACAATTTGTTGAATATAGAAATCTATCTTACCTGACAAGAAAGTGGGAGGGGAGGACATTAAGTAAAGGGGCGGGGACTAATAGAAGAGAGGGAAGACTGAGGGAAGCAGTAGACAGAAGCAAAACACTGTCAAGGAGGGAAAGGGAGAAAGGAGAGAGAGGACAAACAGGAGGAAATATAGAATAGAGAGGTAGATCAGTGAAATAGATTAGTTACACAAGGTATAGTAGTAAATGATCATAGTAACCTAGTGTTTGATAAACGCAAAGACCCCAGCTTTGGGGATAAGAACTCACTCTTTGAAAACAAAAAAAACTACCAGAAAAACTGGAAAACAATAGGGCACAAACTAGGTGTAGATCAATATCTCATACCATATACCTAGATAAGGTAAAAAAATGGGTACACAATTTAGACATAGAGGGTGACAACATAAGCAAATTAGAAAAGCAAGGAATAATTTACCTGTAAGATCTGCGGAGAAGATAAGAATTCATGACCAAACAAGAGAGAGAACATTATGAAATGTAAAACAGATCATTTTGATTATACTGAATTAAAAAGCTTTTGCACAAAAAAACCCAACGCATCCAAGATTAGAAGGAAAGCAGGAAGCTGGGAAACTATCTTTACAGGAAGAGTCTCTGATAAAGGTCTTATTTCTCAAATACATAGAGAACAGAGTCAAATTTATAAGAATATAAGCTGTTGCCCAATTGATAAATGGTCAAAGAATATGAACAGGCAGTTTTCACCTGAAGAAATCAAAGCTATCTATAGTCATATGAAGAAGTGCTAAATCACTTTTGATTAGAGAAATGCAAATTAAAACAGCTCTCAGAAACCACATCATACCTATCAGATTGGCTAATATGACAAAAAAGAAAAATGATGAACATTGGAGAGGATGTGAGAAAATTGGGATACTAATGCACTGTTGATGGAGTTGTGAAGTGATCCAACCATTCTGGAGAGCAATTTGGAACTATGCCCAAAGGGCAACTAAACTGTGCATACACTTTGATATTGGAAATTGTGAGGACGCCAATCAATTGGGGAATGGCTGAACAAGTTGTAGTATATAAATTTAATGTAATACTGCTGTGCAATAAGAAATAATGAACAAGCAGATCTCAGAAAAAATTGGAAAGATTTGTATGAACTGATGCAAAGTGAAATGAGCAGAACCAGGAAAACATTGTACCTGTGTATTAGCAACATTGTGTGGTGATCAATTATGAATTACTCAGTTCTTCTCAGCAACACAATGATTCAATACAAGTACAAAGAACTCATGAAGGAAAATGCTATCCACATCCTAGAAAAAGAACTGCTGGACTCTGAATGCAGATCAAAGCATACTTTTTTTGCTTACTTTGTTCTTTTTTGTGTTTTTTTTCCTTTTGATCTATTTCTTCTTTCACAACTGTGACTAACATGGAAATATGTTTTACATGATAGCACATATATAGCCTAGATCAAATTGCCTACCATTTTAGAAAGAGGGGAGAGGAGGGAGAGAAGGAGAGGAAAAAATTTGGAACTCAAAATCTTGTAAAAGTAAATACTAAAAATTGTCTTGACATGTAATTGATGAAAAGCAAAATATTATTAAGAAAGAAAGAGACAGACTTGAAGCTTGGGACAAAGCCCTCTCCACCCTGGGAGCAGAGTGCAACTTTAACATGAAGTTAAAAGTCAAGAAATGGGCTAGAAAAATGAAACAAAACATCAAAAAGATCCTGACCATAGAAAGTTACTATGGTAACATGGAAGATCAAAATACAAACTCAGAAGAAAACAACAAAATCAAAATTGCTACATCCAAAACCTCAAAGAAAGATGTGAATTGGTATCAGGCCCAAAAAAGGATTCCTGGGAGAGCTCAAAAAAGGATTTTGAAAATAAAATAAGACAGGTAAAGGAAAAACTGGAAAAAGAAATGAGAGTGGGGAAAGAAAAGGGAAAAAAAGAGTCAATGGTTTGGTAAAGGAGATACAAAATATACTAAAGAAAATAAGACCTTAAAAAAAGAATAGGCCAAATTGTAAAACAGGCACATAAATCTCCTGAAGAGAAGAACTCCTTTAAAAGTAGAATTGGCCAAATGGACAAAGAGGTACAAAAATTCACTGAAGAAAAGAACTCCTTAAAAATTAGAAATGGGCAAGTGAAAGCTAATGACTCCATGAGACATCAATAAGTAACAAAACAAAATCAAAGAAATGAAAAAGTAGAAGAAAATGTGAAATATCTCATTGGAAAAACAACTGACCAGGAAAATAGATAAAGGAGAAATAATTTAAGAATTATTGGACTATCTGAAAGTCATGATTTTTTAAAAAAGACATCATTTTTCAAGAAATTATTAAGGAAAACTGCCCTGATATCTTAGATCCAGAGGGTAAAATAAAAATTGAAAGAATCTGCTGATCTCCTCTCACAAGAGACCCCAAAATGAAAACTCCCAGGAATATAGTAGCCAAATATAGTAGCTCCCAGGTCAAGGAGAAAATTTTGCAAGCAGCCAGAAATGAACAATTCTAATATCATGGAGTCATAGTCAGGATCGCACAATATTTAGCAGCTTCCATGTTAAAGGAGAGGAAGGCTTAGAATATGATATTCCAGACAGCAAAGGGGCTAGGATTGCAACCAAGAATCACCTACCTAGAAAAACTGAATATAATCCTTGGGGGAGAGGGTGGTTATTCAGTCAAATAGAGGACTTTCAAGTATTCCTGATGAAAAGACCAGAGCTGAAGAGAAAATCTGACTTTCAAATACAAGACTCAAAAAAAAGCATAAAAATGTAAACAGGAAAGAGAAATCATAAGGGATTCAATAAGGTTAAACTGTTTACATTCCTGCATGGGAATAACTCCTAAGAACTTTCTCACTATTAGGGCATTAAGGAGTATAGACAGACTGAGGACATGAGTTTGAGTTGAATATGATGGGATGATATCTAAAAAAAATTAAATTAAGGGATGAGAAAGAGGAATGCACCGGGAGAAGGGGAAAGGGAGAGGCAGAATGGGGTAAATTATCTCACATAAAAGAGGCATGAGTTTTTACAGTGGAGAGGAAAACGGAAAAGTTGGGAGGAGCACTTGAAACTTGAGCTCATCAGAATTGACTGAAAGAGGAAATAACATACATCTATGTTACCATATATGAAAGTAGGAGGGGAAGGGGAAAAGATAGGTGGGGGGAGCTGATAGAAGGGAAGGCAGATTGGGGGAATGGTTAGAAGCAAAACACTTGTGAGGATGGACAGGGTGGAAGGAGAGAGAAAGTAAGATAAATGGGGAAAATAGGATGCAGGGAAATATACAATTAGTAATCCTAACTGTGAAAATATTTTAAAGCATTTTCCTCTGATAAAAGACTCGTTTCTCAAATATATAGAGAATTGAGTCAAATTTATAAAAATAAGAGCCATTCCTCAATTGATAAATGATCAAAGGATGTGAACAGGCAGTTTTCAGACAAAGTAATCAGAGCTATCTGTAGTCATATGGAAAATGCTCTAAATCACAATTGATGAGAGAAATGAAAATTGAAACAAGACTCAAGAAAAGTATACTATGAGGTATCACATCACACCCATCAGCTTGGCCAACATGACAGTAAAGGAAAATGCAAATGCTGGAGGGGATGTGAGAAAAATGAAACATTAATGCATTATTTTTGTGAACTGATTCAACCACTCGGGAGAGCAATTTGGAACTCTGCCCAAAAGGTTACAAAACTGTACGTACTCTTTGACCCAGCAATACCACTATTAGATCTGTATCCTAAAGAGATAAAAAATGAAAAGGATCTATATGTACACAAGTATTTATAGCATCTCTTTTAGGGGTGGCAAAGAGTTAGAAATTGAGGGGATACCCATCAATTGGGGAATGGCTGGACAAATGTATGATTGTGATGGAATACTATTGTGCTATAAGAAATGAGGAGCAGGATGCTCTCACAAAAACCTGGAAAGAAGTACTTACATAAACTGATGCAAAGTGAAATGAGCAGAACCAGGAGAACATTGTACACAGTAACAACAATATCATACAATGATCAACTGTGAATGACTTAACTATTCTTGGCAACTAAGGAACTGAGTTAAGGTATGAACTGAATCATCTTTCCCTTCACAAAGGCTGAGGTGGTACAAGGAGACAAGGAGGATTACATCTTCCATTTTTGGAGGAATAAGTTTGTATATATGTGATTATACCTTTGGGAGGAAATATTAAAACATAAAATCACACACACACACACAAAGTAATTTGGGGGAGGAGAGATGGAACACAAATTACAAATAGCTGAGAAGATCAGGAAAGGTCTGGTTTGAGCCTTGAAAGGAGATGGGGATTCCAAGGGGCAAAGACAAGAAAGGAGAGTGTTCTTGCCATGGGAGGCACTGAATGAGATATTTTTGAGGAAGAAAAAGTTTTGATAGAATTAACAATGTGGTAAAAAAAAAATGTTTGGTACTTTCAAATCACACAATAAAAATACCCAAATTACATAGGACATATTCAGAAACTGATTGTACAATTGTCAATTCCCATTGAAGAGGTATTAACTCAACTCTATTTTTGGTTTCTGTCTGTATCAGTTTCCAATTACCTCAGCAACATAAATACTACCATCATTTAAACTTATTTTTCTCTTTACTAATGTCTCTCTCCAGCCACCTTGGGACAATGTATGAATATGTAAAAGATGTCTTCATTGATTTCATCTCCCTTGATGCTGGGGCTGAAAGAATCTTATTTATCAGGGGAAATTCTCTGAACTGTATTTCCCAGAAGGCTATGCATGAGCTCACAGTGTGGCAATATCTCCTGTGGTATGCTCCAGTTGGATAAGGATGCTTTGCATAGGAAAGGTTTAAAAAGTACCACAAGAATCACGCGCTGAGTCTGGTGCGGTCAGCGACAGATGGGAGCAGCAGAAAGTCAAGAGAAAGCAAGGAATGTGGCCTTGGGCATGAAAACTTGACCTCCAGCACCACATATGGACTAGATCAGCGGTGGGGAAACTCGAGGTCACATGTGGCCTTCTACGTCCTTGGGTGCAGGCTTTTGATGGAGTCCACATTTTACAGAACAAACCCTTTTATTAAGGGGATCTGTTCTGGGAAGTTTGGATTCAGTCAAAGGGCCGCACTTGAGGACCCACTTGAGGCTCAGAAGCTTCAGTGTTTGCTCAGGCCCAAGTACTCAGCACTCTCTACTCCAGTTGCTTGGCTTGGTGGTCCAGACTTGAAGCCTCACCACTAGTGCCATGTGTTTAATCTGACTTTGTCCCTCTTCTACTTTGTTGGGGACACAGAAGGATTAAGTGGAGAGATGACTGGCATTCTTCTGGAGGCAGGAAGTTCAGCAAACAATTATGCACATGTTCAGGGAATGTTTATCATGTAGTCTAAGTCATCATTTTCTCTGCTATCCAATTTTCATAGAATTCTTTTTGCTCGCAAATTCATGTGACATTTGATATCGTCTGGCATCAAGATGTATTAGTAGGGGTTCAAGCTATGCTCTTGGATAGGTGACAATCAGGGGTGTGCTAGGTAGCAAATGTTTAACAACCAGCTCTCTGGAGAAAAGAATATACCCAAGACACCTTTAAACTTAATCAACAGTAAAAACATTTTTCTACATCACTTTCTTAAGTCTCAGCAACCAAGAAAACAACAAATCAAGCCATGATTTGCAGCATTTGCAAAATCTCCAAGGTGTAAATGCTCTGAAATTTTAAGTGCATTGACATTTTTTAAAATGTTAACAATAGGCTCTCAGGAGCTGGTTTAAGCTGGCTCCAGCACACCCCTGGAACAATCCAAACAGCATTCAAAACCTGAGGGTAGCCAAAGGAAGTGCTATGCATGTATTATTTTATGGAAGAGATATCAACCCACAAAACTAAGGGACAAAAGTTGGCAAATGGACATTAGCCAGTAACTGTCCCTAATTAATTCCCAGTATGGTGGTTTATTTATAACTGGTAGTTGGGGTCCTGTTTGGTCATGCTGAGCCAGACAAAGTGTTGATAATTGTCAGACATTAGCTGGTAACTGTACTCTTTCAACACAGGTTAAGGAAGAGGAAAGATAGAATCTGCTAGATGACAGCAAATTTGATCAATCTGGAGTTGCTTTTCTTTGGCTTATTCTGTAACTTATTTCAATGGGGCAGCTAGGTGGTGCAATGGATAGAGCACCAGTACAGGAGTCAGGAGGACCTGAGTTCAAATCTCACTCAGACACTTGACACTCAGTAGGTGTGTGACCTTGGGCAAGTCACTTAACCCCAATTGCCTCATCCTGGGTCATCTCCACTCATCCTCATGAATATCTGGTCCCTGGGTCCAGATGGCTCAGGAGAAGAACGTGAGGCTGGTGACCTGCACAGCCCTCCCTCACTCAAAACAAAGTCAAGTGCAAGTCATGTCATTATTTCTCTGATGGCATGGTCTTCTTCGACAACGAAGGATGAACACACACAACTTATTTCAATAATTCCTTGAACTCAGAGTTGGATGCCTAGTCATTTCCCCACCCTCCGTCCTAACTTTGGAGTGAGGTGGATGAGATTCAGTTTCATTGTTCTTGTGAGAGGAAATCCTTTGCCCCATTATAGATGGATCCTTGTAGACTGAATGTCAGAGTTGGTGAATTCATTGTAAATGACTAGGCTGCCCTGTTTCTATTCATTTCCAATAGATGAACCAGGAGGCGTTGGAGGTACTATCGAAGGTGAGATGAAAGACAAGATGGAACCCAGGTGTCCAGGAAAAGAAGAGAAAAATGATACCCTCCCCCCAAAAAAAACCAGTAAGGAGTCCATGAGTTGTAAAACCTCAAGAAAATTGGTTGGGAAGGGCCAGCGTTAGAGGGCTGATGGGTGAGGAGCCAGTTTGGCAAAAACTGGGAGCTGATGAGAACCACCTACTTCTTCTGGGGAGCTGCATTTTCAGTTTCATTCCATGGCTCAGTCTCATGGCCCAATTTAATAATATCTGACATAACAAAATTAAACACCTGCTATGTACAAGGCTAGACACAGGAGATATGGTTCTTGCCTCCAAGGTATCTACCTGGGGGCCTAGTAGACTACATGAAAGTAGGGTATCATGGGAACAAAGGAGAGACTCAGAGAAAGCACAGCAGGAAAATTTGAGGGAGAGAATATGCTGAGCTAGCATATAAGAGAAGGCTTCATGGAGGAGGCACCTGAAATGGGCCTCAGAGGAAGAAAGGATTTCAACAAAAGGAGATGAAGAAGGAGGGCATCCCAGGCATGAGAGATGGTATGTAAATGCACAGTCAGGAGACAGCAGGACAAGTTCAGAAAAGAGCAAATAGTTCAGTTTTATTAGAACTTGTAGTAGAAGTCCACATGAAGAGAAGTAGCATAAAAAGCTGGAAAGGTAGGTTAGAGTCAGATTTGGGGACACCTTAAATGCCAAGCTGAGGAGTCCATACGGGGCAATGGTGACAAATAGGAATCCCTATAGGTAGCCTATTGACTTAGAAAATCACAAATTGACAGTATCTATGTTGTATTGCATTTTTATTTCTTTTGGGCAAACATTTTCAACCTGAGTGTTAATGTGGATCTGGGCCACGCTAGCCTCATGTTTGACCCCTCTGGTATAGGCAGTAGGGAGCCAAGGAAAGTTTTTGATTAAGGAAATGACATGGTTAAGATTACTTTGTCAGCCTTATGAACAAAGAACTGCAGATAAGAAAGACTGGGAGTTGAGAGATCAGTTAAAAGGCTACTTCAGTTATCCGGGAGAGGTGATAAAGGAAGGCCTGAGCTAGGACTGCAGCTATGTGAATGAAGAGAAGCAGATGGATGCTGGAGATATGTAGGAGTTTGAATTGATAGGCCTTGGCAATTGCCTGCCTCTGGGAAGGGAAGGACAGGGCAGACTCAAAGATGTGTTGGAGGTTTCATGCCCAACCAAAATAGGTTAGTTTAAAAGGGTTCAGGTTGGAGCACGTTGAGTTTGGGAGGGGGGGCAGTTTGAACATTCCAAAAGATCTATCCAGAAGGCAATTAGAGGCACAAGACTGACACTGGCCATTTAGAATTTGTTGTTGTTGCTCAGTCATGTGCAACTCTTCATGACCCCATGGACCGTAGCTGTGCATGGAATTTTCTCCATAATGATACTGGAGTGGTTTGTCATTTCCTTCTCCAGTGGATTCTTTTGTTAGGCAATCAGAAGCTAAGTGACTTGCCCAGGATCACATATCTAGAAAGTGTCTATGACTGCATTTGAACTCAGGTCTTCTGGACTCCAACCCCAGTGCTCTCTCCACTGAACCACCAGTTATCTCAGTCATCTGCATGGAGAAGATCATTGAAACCATGTGAATGGATAAGTTCAATAAGGATGAGATGGGACAAAGAGGAATGAGAGCCTAGGACAGAGCCTTTGACCCCACCCACATTTCAGAAGCTGGAGGAAGACAAAGAACCAGAGGTGGTATTGACTGAGAAGGAGATGTCAGTCAGGTTAGGATGAGAACCAGATGCCAAGGAGAGGGAGCATCCAGAAGGAGGGCATGGTTAGGAGTGCTGAATGCTTCAGAAAGGTCAAGAAGGCTGGGGACTCCTACAAGAGAGGCTTAAGTCTTATGTTTAGGTTCCTTTTCATTAGTCATGGTTTTCTTACAATAATTAGCTTTTGTATTATTCCTCCATCTAGTAATTTAATTCAATCACTCATTTTAACTCCCTCGATGGCAGGGACAATACCTTCATAGTCACAGTACATTGTACATAGTAGGTGCTTACTAAATGTTTGCTGAATTAATAACCATGAGAATGACAGCACTCTACTTGTATAGCTAAGGTTTTCAAAGCACTTCCCTAATTAATTATTTAACAAGCATTATGAAAAGTTTAACAATGTTCTTAGCTTCAGGGATGCCTTGGGATATAGGTTATAAGAGTTTTCAAAAGACTGATTTCATTAGAGCCAGCCAGAGAAAGCCTTGGTTAGGAGTGGGCTGAACTCAGCGCCTAGCATGATGCCTGAGCACTTCCACCTGCTGGAAAGACAGGTATTGTCTCCCACTTCCGTGAGTACATGACCTCCTCTGACTCCTCTGGGTTTGGTCTTTTCTGACCCTAGGCAGACAAGCACCCCAACGGGTGTGTGTCCAGGACTGGTGATGACCTGGCAAATTCTGAATGTCCTGGGAAGCCTGATGCTTGTGGAGCGGCAGTAGCTGTCTGCAGAGGAATCTTCTGCTTTGGAAAGTTTGGTCACTGAAAAAATCGATGTGATCATACCGTGCCCAGTGCTAAAGTAAAACATCAAATGACTCTGATGAGGAATATTAGCCTCCCAGCTGATAGTAACTAGTTATCAGTTAAGTTACTGACTTCTGTTTCAATCTTTATGTTAATAAACACTGTGATTCTCTGCTTAGCATTCCTTCTTGTGAGGAGAAACAGACTCTGTCTTATCCCCAATCTATATTGTACATTAAGTGACCCCTTTTGCGGGGAGGGTTTGCTAGTCTTAAGCCAAAAAAATAACATCATCCCCAGGACATTGGGGTGATATTTAATGAGCCAATGAGTGTGAGACAAGGAAGCCAAATCCCCATAATTAGAGGACAGTCTTCCCCAGGACGGAATCCCGTTCAGGACTATATGTCTGTCTACAGACCAGGGAGGGGCAGATATCCCAGCCACACATCTCCAGCAGTGATTCATCTATGTTAGACAAGTACAAAATAGGAAAGGGAAGGGAAGAGAGCAATTCATCTGAAAAAAGACCTGGGGCTTTTAGTGGACCACAAGCTCAATACGAGTGAAAAATGGGATATGGAAATGAAAAAGGTGGATGTAATCTTATGCTGCATTGTTGTTGTTCAGATGTTTCAGTCATGTCCAACCCTTTATGACACCATTTGGGATTTTCTTGGTAAAGATACTAGAGTGGTTTGCCATTTCCTTCTCCAGTGGATACAATGGATGCTGCATAAGTGGAAGCATAATGTCCATAACCAGAGAGATGCTAGTCCTTCTATACTACCTCAGTCAGATTACATCTGGAGTATAAGTTCAATTCTGGGAGCTTTAAAGAAATATAAGTTGAATAGCAGAGGCAGCTAGGTGGTACTTCAGTAGATAGAGTACTGGGCCTGAAGTCAGGAAGACTCATCATGAGCTCCAATTTGGCCTCAGGCACTTCCTAGCTATGTGATCCTGGGTAAACCACTTAACCCTGTTTGCCTTGATTCCCTAATCTATAAAATGAGCATGTACCACATGACATAGCATCCAAATTCTTAAAGGAAAAGTTAAATGACCTACAGTGGAAAGTAGAAAGTAAAACTATATTAGTGAGGGAACTCAATTTACCCCTCTCAGACCTAGATAAGTCTAAACATAAAACAAACAAGGAAAAAGTAAAGGAGATGAATAGAAAATTTTTAAAAATTAGATATAATAGACCTCTGGAGAATATTCAATGGGAATAGAAAGGAGTACACTTATGTCTTTGGGGGGGGGGGTTTGCCTTTTTTAATTTAAATTTTATTTTTAATTTCCATTCCAAATTCTCTCCCTCCCTCCACACCCTCCCCTAGCTATTGGGAAGGCAAGAAATACAATACCCATTATCCATATGAAGTCATGTAAAACATATTTCTGCATTAGTCATGATCCAAAAAGAAAAAAGAAGGAAAAATAAAGCATAAAAATATATTCAATAAGACTCTAAGTTTATTTACATCTTGAATAGTTTACATGTGAACTACTTTAATTTTATAATGTATATGTACAATATTCCCAAACTATGCATTATTAATTCACATTTGTAAATATTTAGCATAATCTTCACCTGAACTTGCTCATAAATGTTGACCTCTCCACTGTATACCACCTTGTAGAACTAAATAAATACTAGTGGAGATTTTTCTTAAATAACTTAAAAAGTCTTACTATTTACTAATTGCTTAGCTTCAAAAACCTTATAACTTTTCCATAAAAATACTTGCCTAAGTATTTCAATCATTTTATCAAGACTCCTTTAAGTAAAAAGTTTCAAATTTAAGATAAACATTTAAAGTTGTGTTGAATTTATATTTTTTCTGGCTAAAGTACAGGTGATCCCATAAAAAGGACTTGCATATCAATACAAGGTACAGATTGTATACACTGTGTTTGTTGTTGTTGTTTACCCTTCGCTTTCAAAGAGGATCATAACATCAGGGAGGTGGTGCCAGGACATGCAAGTGAATTGGATTTAAGTGAGGGAGGGCTGTGCAAAGTCACCAGCCTCACTTTCTCCTCCCAAGCCATCTGGGTCCAGTGATGAGATATAGATCAGAGCAACTGGAGATGCCCTAGGAGGCAATGGAAGACCTTGGCCTTTTTAAGCTAAGATCTTTCCCAGGTCTCAGTTTGACTGAGGCCACACCCATTCAGTGATTAAGGCTAGGTAAGAAATGAGGCAGAGAACGGCCTCTTTAACCTAGTCAAAAAAGAAAAAGAAAAAAAAATCAAACAGACTATACACCATAAAAATGGGCTTTTAACAATACAATTATTTCAACAGCACTGAAAGCATATTAACTTTATTCAAGTAACTTTATTACCATTGAAGAAAATTAAGATGAATCTGTTAAAGAGCATCTGACCATCAAGTAGATTATTTGGCTACATTCCATCATTGTCATATTCCCCTATTGTGATCTCTTCTTCCTCCATGAATCCTTGAGCTGTAGCAGGCTGTGGCTAGCTGGCAGGCAAATCTGTTCCACTAGTGTGATTGAAGGAAGAAATAATGATAATGAAATAAAGATTATGACAACAATAAAACAACCTAACAAAATTTATGGCATGCAGCCAAAACAGTACTTAGGGAAAAATTCATATCTCTAAACACTTATATCAATAAAAGACAGAAAGGGCAGATCAATTAACTGGGCATACATACAACTAAAAAAAAAACCTAGCAAAACCTCAAATTAAATACCAAAATAGAAATCCTGAAACTCAAAAGAGAGACTAATCAAACTGAAAGTAAAAAAAATGAATAAATAAAACTAAGAGCTGTTTTAAAAAAAAAAAAATAGATAAGTCATTGGCTAATTTGATCTTTTTTTCAAAGAAAGGAGACCAGATTATCAATATCCGAAAATGAAAAAGTGAATTCACAACCCATTGTTTTCCTCTTCATTAAATTGAACAATTACCAGGACCTAGTTTGCCCGACTACATTGCCAATAAAAGTGATGATCTAGATATTTATAAAAATATAAAATACCTAGATTAACAGAACAGGAAAGTAATACTTAAATAATCCTGTGTTAGAAAAATAAATTTAACAAGCCATAAATGAGTTTGCTAAGGAAAAAAAGGCACGACCAGATGAACTTACTGCCCTGAAAAATGATAAGTAGCATCTGTTTAAAAGCAAGAGCAAGCATTATCTGAAATGGGGATAAGCTAGAATCCTTCCCTTGTTCATCCTAGGTGAGCAAGGATGCCCATTCTCACCATTACTATTCAATATTGCACTAGAAATGCTAGCTATAGAAAAAAGACAGGAAAAAAAAGGAATAAGCATATGCAACGAAGAAACAAAACTATCACTTTTTTTGCTGATATTTGATGGTTTGCTTAGAGAATCCTAAAGAGTCAACTAAAAAAAACTAGTTGAGACAATTAATAACTTCAGCAAAATCAAAGGACATAAAATCAACCCACACAAAATATCAGCATTTCTGTATGTTACCAACAAGACTTAGCAGAAACAGAAACAAAAATTCCATTTTAAATAACTGTGTACAGTATAAAATACTTAGGAATCTATCTGACAAGAAAAAGCCAGGAACTCTATGAACACAATTATAAAATGTAAAGGTAGGGGAGAGGAGGAGGGAGAGAATTTGGAAATAAAAAAAGAATAAAAAAGTTTCTGTGCTTAAAAAAATAGTCTTATGACTCCCATTTAATTTTGGAAATGGGGATTTTTATGGAGTATAACAAAGACTGAGCTAAAAAGATACATTTAAATTTTAAAAAAGATAAAATTAAAAAACAATATTTCCTCCAGTGTAAAACCTTTTCCCCCTTTTAGGAAGCTTTGTGATAGATCAAGAATAAACACAAAGGTCCTGCAAACAGAGGTTATGGGAAATAACCAAATTTAACTCTTGTCCATTGGCCTTTGACTTACCAAAAGAAAGGACCCTCTTCTGTTATTTACAAAGGATAGAGAAATTGATCTGAAAGAAGGCGGTCCCTTTGACTACTTCAGTACGCTTGAGGGGAGCAGTCAAAGAAGGGATTGAGTAGTGACTAATATTCTGGCATATTAACCCAGAACTGAATGTAAACATATTATAACCTTTTCCACATAAATGTTACCTAAAATTGTGTTGGGAGTAGAGAGGCACATCCAAAGGCATGAGAGAACTATCCCAGTTTGGGCATCTCTGCCTCCGTCTCTGTCTATCTCTATCATTGTCTCTGTCTCTCTATCTCTCTGTCTGTCTCTCTTTTTCATGGTCTAAGAGATAAGCAGACTCCTAGCCTGTCAATAAATCAGTCAACCAGAAAGTATTTATTAAACATGTACAGTGTGCCAGGCTGATGACTTTGTGCCACTCTGCCTCACTTAAACCTAATTCATGTGCAAGTGATGTCATTGGTCTCTTTTTTTAAAAAAATGAAGGCTGAACAACAGCAGCCTGCCAGTCACTGTGTTAAGTGCTAAGGATACAAAGAAAGGCCAAAACAGTGCCTACCTTCAAATTCTAATGGTGGTGGTGGGGACAACACGTACACAAATACGCTCATATAAGATATATACAGAGGAGATACAAGGGGAGAAGGCACTAGCACAATTATACAATCTAAACTTGATTAATGTATTTGATCACTGTTACAAGCAAAGCATATATTCAAGATTTAAAGAGACGGGAACAATAGTCCTGATTCCCTCATTCTTTTCCAGCTAGCTACATGTTACTCATCATCTTCTGCATTATGAAATATTATGAAATAGTCTTTCTTTTCATTAGCTTTCTCCCAATCTTCAAAATAATCTGTCTGTCTTTTTTATGTGATGCCTTTTAAGTAACAGGGCACTGAGCATCACAAACACACCCCTGCATCTTCTTCGTTAAGTTACATGCAAATTACCATTTTCTCCTCTTTGCTTTCCCTTTGGAAGGACTGAATCTCATTTCCACTCAAGTCAGTTACTGATTTAGGGATGGCAACCATTATTATTATTAGTCATGGTCTCAGAGTGCATAGCAAGGCTATAATTCAGGCTTTACTGCTCTTGATAAATCAGGCAAGCTGCAAACAGCAGAGACCTGTAATTTACTTCCTCTTTGGCTGCTTAATCTAAGACGCTGACATTTGAATTAGGATCAGTAATACACAGTTAAAATTAAACCATGAAAAATCCTCTATATAAATGACTATAAAGATCTGTTTCTATCATCCTAAAGCCTATAAATTAAAGTTGAAACTTTCTATTCTTAATCCTTCCTATTATACTTGAATATCACAACATATAATATGCCTAATAGCATCATATTTTTGTTTATATTTCTATAGACAGGGATATTGACTTTTGATCTAAAAATAAAATTATCTATTTTTTAGATGACAAGATATTCCACTAGTTCCTTAGTTGTATGAAAATTCCAGAAAGAATCTGCAGTATCAACAAATTGACATTCAATTTGTTGTAATAGTTCAAACCTTATGAACTGATTTAATTTCTTTTAGCTGCTACGATTTGCACCTAGGCTCTTCTTTTTTTACCACTCCCTGTCTCTTTTTATCCTTCTTTTCCAGGGGAATATGAGACCTAACTACCACTAAGAACAGAAATCGTATTCAGTTGCCAGCAGGACCCATCCAGTCTAGTAGAGTGGGCATAAACATGAATTTTGCGTACTTGACTAATCCCTTTCCAACAATTCAACAAGCATTTATCAGGCACTAACTATGGGCTAGACACTGAGCAAGACACTGGAGAATACGACCAAAAGAAATTTCATTCCCTTAAGGAGCTCACATTCCACTGGGGGAAACAACATATATCTATTGATAAGTAAAATATATACAAAGCAGGTACAAAATATCTTGGAGGGGGACCACTAACTACTGCAGGCAACCAAGAAAGACATCCCATAGAAGGTGACTGAGATCTATTCCTCACTCAGGAAAGATTGCCCTAGCTGGATAGTCATGGGAACTCCCCCTATGTGCTGCTGTGATGTTTTCTCCCTCTGATGCCACTGTGAAGCTGTCTTCATCACTCCTGTTGGTCCTAAGGGTGACTAAAAACCTTCCTCCAGAGATCCAGAAAGATGGCGGAGTGAATGGTTATGACTATACCAACTAAAAGCATCAACAAACATAACAAATAAAAGAATATCAACCATACCAAAGAAGAGAATTGAAAGAAACTTACAGGAAAAGTAACAGAAAGGTCAAAGAAATAAGTAAGCAAAAGAGACACTGAAGAAATACCACAAGGTAAAAGAAAGCAAGCAGAAATCTCCAGAAAGAAAAAAAAAACAAGAATGCAACAACAGCTATAGAGAATAGACATCCTGCAGTGGTTTGGCTCTGCAATAAGAGGCATAAAAGAATAGCGAGTGTCTAAGATTGAACACAGAATTTAAGTGGAAGAGTAAGTAACGGAAAAAGCCTCCAAATGGCAGAAACTGGAGGAAAACTTCAGATTTTTATAAACAACAGAGGAGGAGAAAACTTTGCAAGATTAAGAATTACTGATCTCCCATAAAAATATAAAGGAGGAAAGAGTCTTTTTTTTTTTTTTTTTGGCAAGGTAATTGTGGTTAAGCGACTTGTCCAGGGTCACACAGCTAGCAAGCAAGTGTCAAGTGTCTGAGACCAGATTTGAACTTACATCCTGCTGATTCCAGAACTGGTTTTCTATTCACTGAGTCACCGAGCTGCCCCTGAGTCAAGAATCTTAATGGCATTTCACAGGAATTCACATCAGAAAATTGTCCAGAAGTATTTGAAACAGGGGACAGAAAGTAAATATATAAAATCCGCAGGATACTCAGAAGAATTTTCAGATAAACTCTATTAGAAATGTAGTCACCAAATTCCAGAGCTACTGCATCAGTTTTCTCTTGCAAGCATAAGGGCTGCATGGAGGAAGCAATTCACATCTTAAGAGGTACCAATTTGAATAGCAGAAAACCTCTTAATGAAAAGAAATTAAAGGAGAAGCTGATATCTCATATGCAGAAAATGATGGGAAGTTGGTCTGTACACCCAAATACCTATGTAGTGAAAATGGACACGCTCTATCATGAGAAAACAATTGTCCTCTTAAGAGGTCAAAAAATCTAATTCTTACAAAAATATTTGTCGCAACTCTTTTTTGTAGTGGCAAAAAATTGGAAATGGAAGGGATGCCCATCAATTAGAGAATGGCTAAATAAGTTGTGACATACGAATGCAATGGAATATTATTGTTCTATAAGAAATGATGAGTAGGCAGCTTTCAGAAACCTGGAAAGATTTATATGAACTGATGTTGAGGAAATGAGCAGAAACAGGGTAACATTTTTTGTAACAGCAACATTGCTTGATGACCAGCTTTGATAGACTTAGATAGACTCTTCTCGGCAATGCAATCATCTAAGCCAATTCCAAGGGACTCGTGATGGAAAATGCTGTCCACACCCAGAGAAAGAACTATGGAGTCTGAATGCAGATCAAAGCAGACTACTTTCTCTCTTTTTTTTCTTTCTCATGGTTTTTCCCTTTTGTTCTGATTCTTCTTTTACAGCATGAGTAATGTGGAAATATGTTTAATATGAGTATATATAGGTTAATATAACCTATGTCAGATTGCCTGCTGTGTTGGAGACAGGAGAAGGGAGGGAGGGAGAGAGAAAAATTTGGAACTCAAAATCTTATAAAAGTAAATGTTGAAAACTATCTTTGCATGTAATTGGAAGAAATATTATTAAGTGAAAGAAAAAAGAAAATCTAATTCTTTCGTTTTGAGAAATCCAGAACTGGACAGAATTTTTGACATGCAAACTGACCAAACACCTTCAACCTAACAAGGTAATCTTTACTTCCATGCAAGTAATAAGTGAAGAATGACTCAGTGTTTACATGTGGCAAGGAAGTGATAAGTCTGCTGTAGCTTTTTAATTTCTTCCAGTATAAAGGTCATTGAGAACAAAAGGGCCAGGAGTTTGAGGGAGGAACTTGTGGGAAAGGGGACTACCAGAACTAGATTACCTGGAAGGTGAAAGAAAAGAAGAGGAGAAGAAGGAGAAAAGAGAACTATTTTTTGAACTTAAATGCCACTACTAAAGTGGACTGGGGGACAGAGTGAGATTCTGAAACTATACTCTTATCTCGGCTATGGGGGAAGTTAAAAAATGATCAGCTAAAAGATAATAGCTATAAAAGTAGAATCTTTCTGTTACAAGGGAGGGGTCTATGACTAAGGGCACCAGGGAGTGAAAGTAACGAAACAACAATCAAAAAAGTATCACTAAGACCTTTAAAAAACAAAACCCAGAAGACCAACAAGAAAGCATGCTGCCCACCCCCTGACAGAATGGCAAGGTCAAGGCACAGGACAAGACATACATTTTTGGATATGACAAATGGGTGGATTTATTTTGCTTGCCTATGCTTATTTGTTATATAGATTGTGACAAATTGGTGGGGGTAGAGGGGAGGGAGGGGAGAGCTAGTGATACTATTGCCATTAATATTGTGAGAATGATCATTGAAATCTTTTTTTGAAAATCACAAAAAAGAAAAAGAAATTCAAAAGAAAGCACATACAAACAGGATAACTTTGAAAGTAAAGATGTGTGTGTGTGTGTGCATGTGTAAAAACAGAGATTTGTAGCTTTACACAGTCTCCCTTCTCTATTCTAATTGGTATAAAGAAATGTTGTTATTATATTTTAGCATTGGTTAAGGTCAGAACTTAAAAAAATTTTTTTTAAATCAGTAAGTGGTAGTTCAGTATGGCTAAAAAGTAGCAGTGGATAATGGGGCTAGAGAAGTAGATTGAGGCCAGACCATGGAGGAACAGTCCAAGATGTAGAAGGAGAACTGGCTGAATGAAGTTCGATGGAGGCTAAGGGAAAAGAAGGTGTCGAGAAAGTCACATTGGTCAGTATCAGAGATAAAGAAAAATGAAGATTGTTTCCCTTTAAGTTTCAGCTCAAGTATCACTCCCTGTAGGAGGCCTTTCCCATAATTCCCTCCAACTGCTAGGGCCTTCCCTTTCAGATTACCTTCCATATCTTGTATCCCCACCTCACTCTCCACTAGCACCTTGAGTGCAGGAACTTTTTTTGCCTTTCTTTGCATCCCCAGAATCTAGCACAGTGCCTGACACATAGTAGGCATTTAATACATGTTGATTGATTGACTGAGAAAAGGACACTGGATTTCATAATTAGAAAGGAATTTTAAAAAGACAATTTGGGTCTTTTCTTCTCCAAGATAAACTTTTCTAGTTTCTTCAACTTATTCTCATAATACCCAGTTTCAAATCATGGTTGCTATCCTCTGGGGGTACTCCCACTTGTCAATGTCCCTCCTAAATAGGGCAGCCACATCTGAACGCAATATTCTCAATGTGGTCTGACTAGAATCTACATAGTCAGGTTATCACCACCCTCACTGTGGACAGTATCCTTTCCTCAGTGAAGACCAAGATCACCTGAGCATTTTGGCACCATCATATATAAATAATGGTGTGGTACCCATGACAGAGTGGGAGTGGGAAGCCCTGGACCAAGTCCTGCCAATGACATATTCCAGCTGTGCAACCCTGCTACGTCAGGTCACCTCTCACTGTTCTAGGCAACTCTCTAAGACTGTAAACTGCAAGGAAGGAAGGAAAGAAGGAAGGAAGGAAGGAGGGAAGGACTGACCAACTATGTGCTTAAACCATGTGCTAGGGACTTTACAAATATCTCATTTGAGCTTCACAACAACCCTGAGAGGTAAGTGTTGTTATTATCCCCATTTTACAGTTAAGAAAACTGAGGCAGGCAGAGGTTAAGCGACTTGTCTATAGTAACATAGCCACTGAGTGTCTAAGGCTGGATTTGGACTCTGTTCTTTCTGAACCCAGCCCTAGTACTTCTATCCAGGGTGCTACGTAGCTGCCTCAAGGTGCTGACCAGCATTGATAAGAGGAGCTTTGTATGTCAATGAAATCAAGATCAAGTTCCAGTCCTCCATACAAAACTTCTGACATGCTGTGCTTGAAATCTATGAAAATCCTGCAGTCCTGTTTATATGAACTGCTCTCTAGCCTAGGCTCCTACCACATGTGCATGGGCACTTGGTTTTCCCCACTTAACTGTGAGGTTTCACATTTATTCCTATTAAACTTTCCTTCTTAGAATTACTCCATCATTTCAAACTTTTGAGATTTTTGTTTTGCCATAATTTTGACATCCATCATATTAGGCTGTTAATCTTATCTTCGTGATTTTGATCACACAAAGGGCACTTGCTCTTGAAATGAAATGTTTTAAATGTTACTTTTCATTAACAACCTAATTTAATTACATTTTAGTCAAAATCAAAGATCAGAAGTATTCAGTTCATGTTCAAGTTAAACTCAAAATCGTCCCCCTCGCTCTCCTAATTTGTTAAAAAGATTAATTTGCCATATTTTGTATTTACTTCTCTGAATAGATATTATTTCTCCCCTGTCCTGCAATGAAATGTAGGCACCTTGAGGGTAGAGACTTTTGCTTCTTTGTGTCTCCAGAATAGGTAGAATGTAAT
This sequence comes from Notamacropus eugenii, assembly GCF_028372415.1. Classification (NCBI taxonomy): domain Eukaryota; kingdom Metazoa; phylum Chordata; class Mammalia; order Diprotodontia; family Macropodidae; genus Notamacropus; species Notamacropus eugenii. Next base: position 93,473,172 of record NC_092879.1, on the reverse strand, counting down.
GAGGCTATCATGGGGGAATTCCTTAACTCTTCTCATCCCTTCCTCTAAATCTCTTAATATCTTTCCTTCCCTCCCTTTCTCTCTCCTGCTCAGTCTCTGAAGTAGAGGTGGACCTTCTGCTGGTTCAAACTACCCCCTCCAGATGCCTCCCCAGTGACCTTCCTCCAAGAACCATTCTTTCTCCTTGACTTGCTCTCAGTATCTACTGTCTACGAAATGTTTGTTGAGTTTCACATACTTGGATTGCCTCTATCCTAAAACCAAAACAAACCAAAACAAAACAATTAAACCTTCCCTTGATTTTGCTATTCTTCTTAAGTTGTCATTCTTTATCACTTTTCCCCTTTACTGACGGAGAGAGAGAACGAGACAGTTTACATTTGCTTCCTGCGAGCCCTCACCACTCACTCATTCCTCAAGCACCTTGCAATGTGGATTCCACATACCCCACCCCCAACTCTGTTGACGAAGTTCTCTCCAAAGTCATTAGTGTCTACTTTATTTCTTTTGCCAGCTTCTCATCATCTGACTCTTCTACTTAAATACTGGCAGTTTGCAAGGGTCCGGAATTTGCCCCTTTTCTTGTTTCTTTATACCCTCTCCACTGGAGACCTCAGGAACTCCTACTGGCTTCAATTATTACCTGTATCCAGATAACTCCCAAATGCATGTCTCTACCCCTTGACTTCTCCTCTGGGTTCCATCCCATATTTCCAGTTGCCCACTGGATATCTTCATGTGGATGTCTACCTGGTCCTTCAAACTGAACTCTTCCTCTTCTCAGTTTCAGTGGATGACACCACTCTATCCCCAGGCTCATAAACTGGGAGCTGTTTTTTACCTTTTCTAACTCCCTCTCCCTCACACCACACATCCAAAAAGTTGCCCAACTCCTGTCAATCCTGTCTTGGCCATATCTCTCCCATTTGTCCCTTCCTCTCTACTTCTACTCCACACATGATCCTTCTCAGACAGCTCCTAATGGATCTCCTTGACTCCAGTTTCTCCCCTCTGCTGCCCAGGTAATCTTCTGAATGCCCAGCTCTGATAATGTCACTCTTCTATTCAAAACTCATTCATTGCCTATCAAATCAAGTATAAACTCCTCATCAAGGCCCTCAGTCTGGCTCCAATCTCCTACTAGCTTTGGCTCATGCACCCTTCTCCCCTTCATGAGTTTGATATTCTGGCCAATTCAAAGAACTCTCTGCACTGGATTTCTGTCCTCACCCAGGGTCTCTGTTGGATTTTTATATGCCTGGCCCCCCACAAAGAACCTTTAATAAATGTTCATTAAGGCAAACTATTAGGAACCTATGGACACTAAATGCAGGGGTTCTCCTTCTTCATGTGCATCCCAGACCCCTTTGGCCACTTGGAGAAGCCTGTGGCCCCCTTCTCAGAAAATAGTTTTTAAATAATTAAAGAAAATGCTAAATTTCAGTTAGAAGTTAGAGAGCATGCAGATGTACATTTTTTCCCCATCCAGGTTCATGGGTCTAATGAAGCTGTGAGCCCCAGGTTCAGAGAGCTTGAATTAGCTCAGTGTCAGGTAAGTCAAAGAAGAGGTTTCTCTCTTGACACTCTGCCTCTGAAAGGTCATTCATTCCCACAGCTAACACTCTCTCCTCCAGGCAGACTAAGTCAGATTCCATATTCCAGATCTGTAGCCCCAACCTCTTAAATGACTTCCAGTGCAATGTCCCCCACTGACTCTTAGTCATTTTCACATGTGTATTTGGCTGTAATTCAACAAGGCTAAGACCAAAAGCTTCATCTTCCTTTCACAACAGTTCCCCTTTCTAACTTCCTTATTCAATCAATACTATTTTTCTCTCTGTAAGTCAGGGTCAAGATATCAGTCACTTTGACTCTTCCCTTTCTCTTGTTTCCTATATCTGCTCAGTTGCTGGGATCAGGCATCTCTGCCTTTTTGCATTTTGTGTAAAAGATATGTGAATACATCTTTTATGTGTTCCTCTTTCTACTGCCCCTCCCCAAACCACCCTCTTTCAGGCTCTTATTATCTCACAGTTAGTCTACCACAACAAACTCCTAAGAACCTCTCTGCCTTCAGTGTCTCTCCCTCTAGGTCTCTGTTGGCCACTGCTACCAGATCAATCTTTCACACACATCACTTTCATCATGTCACTCTCTGCTCTCAATCCTTGAAGGCCTTTCCTTTGTCTAGAGGATGAAGTACACACTCCTCTGCCTTGCTTTCAAGTCCAACCCACTACCCAGTCCCATTCTAGCTAAGCAAGCTTCTCTCTCATCTGGCAACCACAGTTCTAGTCTGCTTGCTATATTTATTTCTATTCAAATGTGCTTTGCTAATTTGTGCCTCTGAATCTTTGCTCAGGCTATGCCTCCCACCTGGAGTACCATATCTCCCTACTCCTCTGCTAAGCTAAACCTGCTCAACCTCTGGGCCTAACTCAAATCCTACCTCCTCTGGGAAGCTCCCCCTCAACTCTCCATCCTTATCCTCCAGTGACCTACTCTCATCTCAGGAAGTCCTCCCTGTCTGTATCCTTCAGTTAGCACTTAATGAGAGGTTGTGGCTAACTGTATGTATTTTTATTAAATAATAGCTAGCATTCATATAGTGCTTTAAGGATTATAAAACATATTACAAATATTATCTCATTTTATCCTCACAACAACCATGGGAGGTAGGTGTTATTATGATCCCCATTTTATAGATAAGGAAACTGAGGCAGACAGAGGTGAAGTGACTTGCTCAGGGTCACATAACTAATAAGTGTTGAGCCTGGATTTGAATTCAGGTCTTCCTGATTCTAGGTCCAATTCTTTCTATCAACTATGCCATCTAGCTACTATTATTAAACAATTTATTTTTGTTGTGCTGCTGCTCAGTTACTCAGTTGTGTCCAAGGACCCCATGGACCATAGCATGCCAGGTCCTTCTGTCTTCCACTATCTCTTAAAGTCTGTCCAAATTCATGTTTGTTGTTTCCATGACACTATCTACCTATTTCATCTTCTTCTGTCCCCTTTTCCTTTTGTTGTCTATCTTTCCCAAACATCAGGGTCTTTTCCAATGATTCCTGTCTTCTCGTTATGTGGTCAAAGCATTTAAGCTTCAACTTCAGTATTTGACCTTCCATTGAATAGCCTGAATTAATTTCTTTAAGTGACTGATTTGATCTCCTTGCTGTCCAAGGGATTCTCAAAAGTCTTCTCCAGCACCATGATTCAAAAGTGCTGATTCTGTGGTGCTCAGCTTTCTCTGTAGTCCAACTCTCACAACCCATCATTGCTACTGGAAACACCATAGCTTTGACTATCTAGACCTTTGTCAGCAAGGTGATGTCTCTGCTTTTCAGTCTGCTGCCCAGATTTGGCATAGCTTTCCATCCAAGGAGCAAGCATCTTTTAATTTCATGGCTACAGTTACCATCTGCAGTGATTGTTGAGACCGAGAATATAAAATCTGACACAGCTCCCATCATTTTTCCCTCTATTTGCCAGGGAGTGATGAGACCAGTTGCTAAGATCTTAGTGGGTTTTTTTATGTTAAACTTCAAGCTAGTTTTTATACCCTCCTCTTTCACTCAAGAGGCTTCCTAATTCCTTTTCACTTTCTGCCATCGGAGTAACATTGTCTGCATATCTGAGATTGTTGATATTTCTCTCTACAACCTTAATTCCAGCTTTTGATTCATCCAACCTGGCATTTTGTGCGATGTACTCTGCATATGAGTTAAATAAATAAGATGACAATATGCAGCCTCGTCATATACTCCTTTTCCAATCTTAAACCAATCCGTTGTTCTACTGTCCTAACGGTTGCTTCTTGACCAGCATCCAGATTCCTTAGGAGACAAGTAAGATCATCTGGTCCTCCCATCTCTTTGAGGACTTGCCACATTTTGTTGTGATCCACACAGTCAAAGGCTTTAGTGTAGTCAATGAAGCAGAAGTGGATGTTTTTTCTGGAACTCCCTTGCTTTCTCCTTAATGATGTTGCTGATTTGGTCTCTAGTTCCTCTGCCTCTTTTGATAAACTCTTGGTTCACATGTTGCTGAAGCCCAGTTCGCAGAATCTTAAGCATAACCGTGTTGGCACGTGAAATGAGTGCAGTGGTTTGGTAATTTACCAAACGATTGCACTTAATGTTCAAATGACTAAACAATGTTCACATTACCAAACAATTTATTAATTAATAATAGATTGTCATTAAAGAAAACTCTGAGTCTCTTCTCTGCAACTTGCCTGGAAGCTCCTTGGGACTAGTTAACCATTTTTAATGTCTCATTCTTCTTTGTCCACTAACATTTTATTACAGACAGGTTTTTCGGCCACTTCTCAGGTGATGGGCACCCTCTTTATTTCCAGTTCTTTGCTATTCCGAATAGCTACTATGAATGTTTGGGGATATTTTGGACTTTCATTTCAGCCTTTGAATTTCTTGGGGGCATAAGTCTAGTCATGGGATTGTGGAGTCAAAGAGTATGGACAGTTTAGCCATTTTTCTTGAACAATTCTAAAGAGAGATCCAGAATGGTTTGATGCCACCCCACAGCCCCTCCAACATCATCACCCAAGACACTTTGAAACACGTTGAATTTTCCACAAAAGTTGCCACTATCATGTTTTTGGTATCAATGTTAAAGTTTAAAGGAACCAACAACGTAGCAAAAGGAAAGCTTCTATACCTTTCATGTCTTTGTTTATGTTAAAAGATAGTATGGTAGTGTCACTGATTTTCAGAGTGACCACTTTAGGGATTTTTACTCATAATTCTTAAATATCTTAGAATCAATTCAATTCAACAAGCCTTCTTAAGCACCTAAAATGCAAGGCACTCTACTAGGTGATGGGAAGACAAAGTCAACAAGTGTTTATTAAGCACTTATTATGGGCCAGACACTGAGCTAAGTACTGAGAATTACTAGGCTGGAGTGACCTTCAGGAGGAAGAGCTGGGACATGGTAGAGAGAGTCTTGGGCAGCTAGGTGGCGCAGTGGGTAGAGTGCCCAGCCTGGAGTTAGACTCATCTCCCTGAGTTCAAATTTGGCCTCAGACACTTACTAACTGTGACCCTGGACAAGTCACTTCACCCAGTCTGTCTCAGTTTTCTCATCTGTAAAATGAACTGGAGAAGGAAATGGCAAACCACTCCAGTATCTTTGCCAACAAAACCTCAAATGGATCATGAAGAGTCAACAGCAGCAGCAAAAAAGGACAGTCTGAGTGCAGCCTGGAGAGGATACAAAGACAAAATGAAACCAGCCCCTGCCCTCAAGGAGCTAGCATTTTACTAGAACATAATGAAATGATCCACATGACCTCAAGAATTATACCAAGGAAAAAGCATTTAGAGTGTAATAGGACCTGGTGACGATCCCCTGAATTTGACTTTTCATTGAAAATATAAACAAACCTTTCCAAAGTGTTTCAGGGCTGGCCACGTACGTTGACCCTGGGAGTAAAAACTCCGATTTCGAAGTGATGATTTCCTCAGCTTTGCTCAGTACAGGATGGATGGTCTGCTTTTTTTGAGGGGGAACATCTCTGCTTAGCCAGAATTCAGATTATTGCTTAAATTTCATTTCTCTTAGTATAATAAGGCTTCCAAAGAGCCACTGTTGGGTTTGCAAGCAGAGGATCTGGGTTTCAGTTCCAGCTCTGCTGTCTGCTACATCTGAGTCCTTGCCTCTTGGACCTTACTTAGTGTTTTTCTCTGGAAAATGAGGGAGTTGACGTAGGTGACCTGTGAGCTCCCTTCTAGTTCTAAGTCTATCAGCCTATGATTGGGCTATTTGCAACGCTTGGCAGAACAGCACTTCTTGAAGCTTGGGAATTACATGTTCTGTGCTTTTAAGAGGCCTTGTCCAGTGCTGAACACGCTGAGCTGACCCGGTGATAATGAATCAATGGCTACTGTTTGAACTTTACTGATGTAACCCTTTCCTATGAACATAATATTCACTGATTTCCTCCTTGTGTTTAAATGGGGGAAAAAAGCTCTATTTCCAAGACCAGTTGCTGCTGGATTTTTTTTTAAGTTAGAAAGGAACTTGGAGATCATCTAGTCTGGCGTTCTTATTTTATAGATGAGGAAAGTGAGGTCCAGAAGAGGTTCTCTAACTTACCAAAGTCACAGTGGCAGAGGCTAAGCAGGGCCAGTTTGCTGGTCCACTTATCTCTCCATACCATCAGTCTAAAAGCCCTTTCCCCTTTCCACCAAACTGGTCTCTCATCTTTGACCAGAAGGCATCCTGTGGCCCCCCCAGCCATCATTCACTGTCGTTGGTTTTTTCATCCTCTCACTCTAAAGTAATTCATCTCTGAATGACTCAAGGCAGACTAATCTTTCAGGAGCAAGTAGATTCCTATAGCAGAAGCTCCTTGTCTAGGATTCAGCTATTATTTCTAAATGCAGCACAATATCGAATGTACGGTAGCCCATTTATATCAGCCCATTTATAACTGGAGCTGACATATCTGCTGGTGACTCCTCTCTGTTTGCAAGTACACCCAGAAGTGAGTGGCAGTACTTTTCCTTCAATTATGGTTTGCCTCCCTGCCCCCAGCCTTGGTTTCCTCATCGGTCAGATGAGGGGGTTTGGCTAAGTGGCCTAGAGGGTCCCTTCTAGCCCTGGAAAAGATTGTTCTCCATCTCTACACTCTCTCCTAGTTCCCAGCACAATGGATACTTGGGGCACTTCAGAAATGATTGCTTTTGGATTGGCCATCCCATTCACTCTGACACCTTCCACCAGTACCCTTGTACAGTTGGCTTTCATGTCCTTAACAATCGTTTGGTACCTAACTTTATCTCCACTTGGCTGGTTCCAATAAGGTGTCCAGTTTGATGAGTGCAGTTGTTCCCTTTTACCTTCCCCCTGCTTCTCCTGGTATCACTGTTCCTATTTGGGAGCCCATTCTCCATCTTGCCTCCAGTGTGCAGGTCTATGGCACTCCCTCAACTCTTGTGTCTTCCAAAGTCCGCTCTTATTTGCCCTCTTCTTTCCCTTCCTTCTGCCATCCCCCAGACAGAGGCCATTGCTACCACCTGCCTAAACTACTATAATAGCCTCCTAATGAGTTTTTCCCAATTCCCCATCCTCCAACCTCTGCTCAGAAGAGGAGCTCCATAACTTCATTTCCCCACCTTTCATAATACAGTCGAGGTCCTTCTTGGTCATAGAACCTCTCTGCTCAGAAATCTCCAGGGGTTCCTATGGGCTTAGGGATGCAGTTCGGATTCCCCAGCTAAGGCCTTCTCAGTGATAGTCCCACTAGCTTCTTCTCATATCTCATATCACACTGTTCCATACACTTGACATTTCGGTAAAACTGGATTATTTTCTCTTGCCCCACACTGGACATGCTCTGTGCTTTTAGACCTCAGAACTGTAGCTTTCTGGGGCTACAAAGGCCCTCTCTTTGCACCTATTGAACTCCTACTTAATTTTGAAAAGTCAATTCAAAGTGCACTTCCTAAGTGAGACCTTCCTATGATCTCCGAGCAACAATATTTATTTGCCCAGGACTTCTCACAGCACTTTGGTTTGTAATGCTTCCATGTACTATGCCACAGTATGGTTTTCCATGTTTCTGTCTCAGCCCCCTACTAGACTGTAAACACTAGGAAGGCAGGCACCCTGGTTTATCTAAACTGTGTATCTCCCAGGGCTAACAAAAGTGTAGGAACAGGGATAGGAATTGGATCTGTGATTTATTCATTCTATGCAACTCCAGAGTCAAGAAACCCTTACTCTGTACCTTCTTTGCAATGTAGAGGTCTCGAAGTTGTCTGGGGGGTGGGGGCACAGAAGGGTCAAGTCCAGGGTCACAATGCCAGTATGCATCAGAAGTAGGACTTGACCCCAGATCTTGCTGGTTTGCAGGCCAGCTCTCTCTATTCACCCTTGTCTTAGAACCAGCATAGGAGATGTTGAGTTATTGAACTCATCCATGGGGAGCCTGGTAGGGCCTGTGCTGCAACTGTAAGCATTTGAGTGTCCGGGTGCCTGCCGAATCTGAGTGTTAGGAAGGTGCATGCAAGTAGGTCAGCCCCTGTTCAAAGTGTGAATCCCCTCTAGTAATGGGGAAGTTGTATGGTCTTTGCAGCTGGTAACCTGTGTTCTACGTAATCCAATTAGACCAATATTGACTGTCCAATAGGAGCAAGACACCAATGCTAAGTCCTCCAACAGGACACTCCATCTTTTAGCTCTAGGCATTTTCACTGGCTCCTCCTAGCCTTTCTTTGTATCCTCAGTTTAGTCCAGTTCCTGGACTGGATGTCTACACAGTAGACATTTAATAAATGCAGTTCCTGGCACATAGTAGACAATACATGTGTATTGACTGACTGATGATACAAAGACAAAAATGAAATTGTCCTTGTCCTTAAGAAGCTTGTATAATCATTAAATACAAAATAATGGAGAGAGAGAGAGAGAGAGAGAGAACATTAACTGGCAGGGTGATGAAATACTTTAAGTTAGCATTTGAAATGTGTTTTTTAGGAAGGTATGGCTTTTTAAGGCAGAGGAGGGGAGAGAGTGTAATTGTAATCCATAGTTTGGGCCAGCCTTGCAAAAGCCTGGAGGCAGGACATTTCTTATATGTACATAGTCATTCCCATATTGTGTCCTCCATAGGAATGTGAGCTTTTTGAGGTAAAGGGCCATGTTTTTCTCTTTCCTCATATACCAAGCATTTAGCACAGTGCCTGGCACTTCGTAAGCTCTTAACACATAGCTGTGCCCTAGAAGTCTGAAGTGAAGGTGTGATCTCACAGCCACATAGTGTTAAGTATACCAGGCTTGCTGCCACACTGCCTCCCTCCTGATGGCTTTCTTGACCCAGTTTTCTCTTTTCAGCGTTGGCCAATATGGTGGTTAGGTAGGTGGCTGGTGAATCGACAGCCTTACAGGCACTCAGGAAAAAGTGCCCATTGACTACTGATGGCAATCTTGGGCAGTATGGTAGCACTGCCCTAATTCAAGGCGGTGGCATCCTTGAATTGAACTGATGGACCCACACTCAAGCAGTACCAGAGTTCAGCCTTAGTGCAACCGAGGAACTGAAGGGCTGAAGCCTAGAAACCCCGCTCTTAGGTGAACGGCCCACTGAACCTTCGCCTCCACCCTGCCAACATCCAGGGAGGATCTCAAGGCGTCACTTAGGGGTGGCTAGCAGGCGGGGCAGGTGTCTTGGCCCCGCCCAGGGGGTGGCCTCCACTCTAAGCCCCCGGGGCAGGATATTCCAGCTGGCAAAAAGTTTAAAGGGTCTAGGAGGCAACCGAACGACCGCCCCACCTGCACTCCTTTTCTCCCCTCCCCGCCCGGCCACAGCGAGCTTTCAAACTTAAGAAAGTTATTTCTAGTTTGGCTTTTAAAGGTACGCAAGGCTCCGCCCCCCGCGACATCTCCCTCTCGAGGGGCTGCGCGCTCCCTCCCGCCACGCACTCCCCCAGCACGTGGAGTGGGCCTTTCCATCTCTTCCCCTCCCCCCGCCAGCTTGGACAGGTCCGGCCCCGCCCCGCCCGGGGGCCCCGCCCTTCTCTGTACTTTCTCCCTCCCCTCCCGCGTTCCTTCCGGCCCCACCTTGTGCCGTCATCACGCAGGCGCACTGCCTTTTGGCTTCTCCGCCTCCTCGGGCGGGAGCGGTGGGAGCCCGGCCGCTAGCCGCCTCCACCTCCGCCTCCCTCCGCCCCCGCCTAGGTCGTCCCTCGACCGGCTCTGGAACTCTCGCGAGGCTCAGTGCCGGTCGGGATTTGCAGGGGCCCCCTTCTCTCAGCTGCCGCCGCCGCCGCTGTCGCTGCGGTAGAAGCTGCAGCCGCCGCCGGCGCCCCCGCCCTCCCCCGCGGCGCGGAGTCCGAGCCGTAACCGCCCCCTCGTTCTCCCCGCCCCTCTCCGGGCCGGAGCCGCCGGGAGCCCCCGCGCCCCCTCGGCCGCTGCCGCCCCGCCAGCCCGGGGACCCGCCGAGTGCGGCTCGCTCGCCCCGGGCTCAGTCCGCCCGCAGCTGCCGTCGGCGGAGCATCCTCCCTCCCTTCGTCCCTCGGGCGGGCGGGCCGGGCCGCTGTCTCTCCCCTGCCGGGGGCAGAAGAGGAGCCGGAGGGACCCGCCGCCCCCCCCCCCCCCGGGGTGTGTCCCACTAATGGCGTCGGACAGCGACACAGAGGAGTTCTACGATGCCCCTGAGGACGTGCACCTGGGGGGTGCCTACCCCGCCGGGTAAGGAGAGTCTGCCCAGAGAGCCCAGCGGGGAGGGGCCCTGCTCCCACGCCCGCGCCCACGGGCTCCTGAGCGAGCTTCGCTCGGGTCCCCCACCTCTACCTCTGGCCGACCCGCTTCCGGGCCCGGTCGGGTTAGGGGGGCGCCCCGGGCTTGGATTCAGTCGCTTTAGCTTTGGCCAGGGAGGTCCCGAGGTGGAGGGCTAAGGAGCCCAGAGTTTACACTTGGCCCATCTCGTCTTTTAAGTCCAGAGGGAACGAACTTTTCCCATCCACTGCAGTGCACTTAAGGACGGGGCTTTGCCCCTCTCAGGAGCTGGTGCCTGATGGTCCTGCTTGTCAGGATCATTTCTGAAGCACCGCTGGGAGGCAATGGACGTTGACCACTGGGTTCCAACGATCTAAATAAAGGGGGAGTCGAGATAACTATAAATGTACTCCACACATAGCCAGCTAAGAGATATAAACAAGTGCTGAGTAATCCGCTGGTTGGAGGCACAAGCTTTGTACTCTTTCTCCTTAATTCTGCAACATGTTTTCGTGACTGAGGATCTGAAAGAGAGATGTTAGGTAGCTCTCCTGTAGTTAAATATTCCCTTTTTCGAATAGGTCCTTAGCTCTTGCGTCTGTTTTTCGGACCTTGATGCTGTTTCATTGATTTCAAAAAACAACTTGAAGCCCTCCAAGCTCTAGCCTAGAGAGAAAGGAAGTTCACTCTCGCCTTGTGTGTATGGGAGCAGAAGCTGTTCGGCATTGGAACTGTTCTACTTTGCTTCTCATAGTCACTTGTGGGGTTATGCCTTTTAAACTGCCGTGGTCTCTTTTGTTAAGTAAATAGGAACTGTGGATTGTTACCGGTACCTAGTGTCCCTGCCCGGTGTTCGACCGATGTAGAAATGCCAGTTCAAATGCATTCTCCTTGCCTTCTTTTCAGAAAGGTACTACATTTCTTAAATATGCCGATGGTGCGGCAGCAGCCAGAGCCCAAGCTACTGAAGCCTGTTCTTGGGCAGCTCCGAGGTGTGCATACCTGGCTCAGCCCTGAGCAGTAACTCTCCCAGTTCTCTGTGTACTTACACCATTCTGAAATCGATTGGTGATAACCGAGGATGTGAAATGGTTGGGGCGTCTTATTTTCTTTCATTTCGGGGCAGAGACAGGTGCATCAGCAGATCGAAGAGTACGGCAAACATCCTCAGTTTCCGTAACCAAGGTTTTAAAAGTTTGCCTCCTTGAAAAAATGGTTTCAGCCAGAGACCTGGCCCGTTCAGATTTAGATTCAGAAGGGACCCTGGAGAAATTCCAGGCCAAGCCTCTGACTCACCGAGGTGATTTGGCCAAGGTCACCCAGGTAATGAGTGAGTGGACAGGTGGGATTTGGACCCCAGTCCTCTGATTCCAGCCCCAGCCCTTGTACTGCACCAGTCTCTCCCATTCTCCACACTCATTGTGAAGCTGCTGCAGCATCATTCTCCTTGCCCACTGTACGAAGCCATTTACTCTTGAAGTGACAGTTGGATTCCTTGAAAATATTAAGTCATAGTAATGCAGTGATCTTAGGCTCCGTTAAGAGAGGCTGATCTTAAGGAATGGCGAGATGATAGTCCCACTGGCTTTTACCTTCCTCAGAGCTCATCTGGAGCACGGTATTCAATTCGGCAGGGTCACATTTTAGGATTCACATTGATGTCTTAGAGCTAGGGAACCACAATGGTGAGTCCATGGATCATTTGAAAAATCTGGGAATATTTATCCTACAGAAGAAAAGACCATGGGGGTGAGGGGCAGACATGACAGCTCTCTTCAGGTATTGAAGGGCTGTCATGTGAAAAGGAGATTAGATTGGTCCCAAAGGGCAGAACCAGGAGTAATTGGGGGGGGGGGGGAATTTAACTGAGGCCAATTTAGGTTTAAGTTAGGAGAACCATGAGAGCTGGTAGTTGTTCCCTCTCCTCCTTCCCCCTGCCTCTTCTAGGTCTTCAAGCAGAGTCTGAACCATCCCTTGGTAGATCTGTTAAAGTCGGGGAGAGGGGTCCTTTGATGCATGAGTTGAATTGGATGGCCACTGAGGTCTCTTCCAATTTTGTGATTCCTCAATCATATCTAGAACTTGTGGCTAACCAGTCAGATCATTAACTTAACAACAAGATAAGACTGGTTACTTTTGTTCAAGTTGGTGAAATGATTTCTTCCTCCTGGGACATGTAGCTTCTCGAGCTCTTTGATCCCCAGGTACTTGAAAAGTAAATGTTTCTTGTTTTTAACCCAAACCTTCCTTAAGTCCTTACCATGTACAGTTCTATAATTAGAGCTGCAGTGTTTGTGTGAATTTCACTCCTCCTTGTTGTAGCAGTAGCAGACAAGGGAAGGTGGCCTTGGAACTCCAGGGACTTCTCCAGAGGAGTCAATCTAAAGAGTCCCCAGTACTAGGCTGGAACATTTTGTTTGTCTCCATCATTAGGCAGAGCCTACTTGGTACTTGATGTGAGCTAGGATAATGGATCAACCTCTAGAGAACAGTAGGTGAAATGTGGATACTTCAGAAACCATTCCGTGCTATCTATTTTGTTTGGGGATATAATCTTTTTAAAATGGAGTCATTTCAAAAGAAAAATGGTCATTATGGACTAATTGGAGTGAAGGGAGAATTGAATTTGGAGTTGGGCCACCGTGTCTGAACTTGGACTCTTCTGCTTACTTACCATGGGCAGGTTCCTTCACTTCTCTAGGTCTTCGTTCTTTATCTGTTTTTTTAAAAAGTGAGAATTGAACCACACAGTTTCTGAGATCCCTGAATTCTGATATTATGATCTTGTTGCATTTATGCCTGCTAATTCCCAGTGCCTAGCACATAGAAGATACTCACTGAGTGACTGGGAGAAATCAGCCCAATCTACTACATAAAACTTTTTTGTCTAAAGTTAATTGTTTTCTTGAGTTTTTTTTCCCCAATGTAGTTCTAATGTGCTGTACTTTTCTGATAAGGTTGGAGATGCTCTCTGCCTCCTGAAAATGCTCAAAAGTGCAGAATCATATGTGTGAGACCTGCTGTTATATACTTACATGAAAGCAGTCTATTTTGGAAGGGTGCTTTCATTCCTGTTTTGGACACTGGAGAGTCGGAGCAGACCATTAGACTGGAGGCCTGAGAGTAAAACATGGTCCAGGAGCCTTTGGGCAGGGAGAACCTGAGACCTTGTTCTCTGTCTTATTCTCAACTTGTCACTTGTATTGGTAGCAAACAGCTTTTTCAGGTCCTGTGGTATTGGGTATATTAGCATTCGCCTTTGCTGTCCTCTGAGGAATGTTTGTAGGTGTACACTGAGTGGAACTTCCACAAGCCTGTTCAGAAGCACTGGTAACTTGGGAAATTTGGATCGTAGAGTCCAAGAATCTTTGGGTTGTAAGGGATCTTAGGAGATCATGGCCAGCCTTTTCATTTCCTGTATGGGGAAACTGGGTTCATAGCAGTGTTAACTTGCCCAACAGCTCTGCCCATAATGTCATTCATTTTGCTTTACTTTATTAAACATTCACAGGATTAAATCCTTCAGAACTCATCTTAAGGTGAGGTTCTAGTGTCCACACTTACTCTTTAGACAACAGCTGTGATCATCCCAGTGCTTACTGGGCCTTGCCTGACCCTGCCCCGTTCTGTAATGGGGAATATTACATTCCTGATATATGGCCTTTTCCTTTACTTCCGGAAGAGGAAATACAGGGAGAGGTGGTATGGCCTGTACAGTTAGTTGACCATCAGCTCCAGTATTAGGTAACAGTGAAACATGGCTGTCCTAAAAGCTAATGCAATTGGGACTTCATTGATGGAAGCAACGTACTCAGAGAACAAGGGATATAAAGACCTGCCATATTCTCACTGATTAGTCTGTATCTGGAGTATTGCACAGCCATTATTTTCAGAGGGACATGAACAGACCAGAAAAAGTCCAGGGGAACATAGGATTCTCTAATCCAACACACCCAGCAAATGATCAGTTTGGTCTAGGCCTAAATGTCTCTGGGGATGGGTGATTTCACTACTTTCTGAGAGTCAGGTCAGAAGGGGGTGCATCTGAGAGATGTTTCCAAGGTAGAATTGATAGAACTTGGTGAGGATGACAACTTGCTTGTGAGTCTGAGTGACTGGAAGGAAGATGATAATGATGACAACGATGCTCTTGACAGTATCAAAAAGGGAGAATATTTTCAGGGAAAGTATAAATTTGGTTTCCACATGTCTACATAACATGCAGTCTGGGATGTCCAGTAAGTAGTTGGTAATTCAAGATTGTAGGTTAGGGCTGAATAAGGAAGTTAAGAATCATCAGTGTAGAGATGATAGTTGAGTCTATGACAGCTCTTTCCACTTTGGGATGGCCTTAATTGTTGAGGAGTTTAACCTTCCCTCATCATTAAATTTGTCCTCTTGCCACTTGCACCCATCGGTTGCTCCTAATTCTGCCTTCTGGGGCCAAGTGGAACCAGTCTGATGCTTTTTCAACAACAGCCATCCTGGAGGACTCAAGTGGAGGGCACAACTAGGACCCAGGGGTGACTGGGAAAGGGAGGCAGGTTTTGACTCCAGCATAGGGAAGAGCAGAGATATCCCCAAAATGGAGTGGACTGTCTTGAGAATAGGGGGTTCTTGTCATCAGAAGTGTTCACATAGCCTGGACAACGACTCTGGGGAGTTGTCAAATGATTTCTGCCCGGGTTAGGGCAGCTGTTCAGGTCCCTGCCAAGAGGCCATTATTGCTGGACTGAGTGGTTTTGCATCAACTCACTTCAAATATTGACCAAGTGTCTAGGTTAAGGTTAACTTATGCAAATGGATGCCCAGAAGTTAGATTGGGGATGGGGAGTGGAAAGAGGTAGCTGGCAGAATTCTAGACACAAAGTGGAGTTGTGGAAGGAGCCTGGGATTGGGAGTCAGGAGCATGCTAAACTCTTCATTTCACGCAAGTCCTTTCCTCTCCCTGGGCCTCAGTTTCTCTATCAGTAAAATGAGAGAGTTGAACTAAGTCATTTTAAAGGATTTCTAATCCGTTTTCTCTTATTGAAAGCTATCACTGGTGTGCTTCTGCTGCCAGGCATTTGGATGAGTACCGTGTCTTGCCTTGCTTGTAAGTTGCGTATCCTTGGAGAGGCCAGGAGACCCGCCTCCTCCCCCCCCACTCTGCTAATTAGTATTGATTATGCAAACTCGAGTCCCGAGGCCTTTGGGAGTAGTGTTTTCTCTGTAAAAAGGAAGACTCTCAGTTACTCCCAGTTTTATTCAGGGATGGTGCCTGTACCCCATGGGCCAGTGTTGCTGGGCAACTCTCATTTCCATTTTTGGTTTAGCTGTCCTGAGCTCCTGTCTTGTTAAGCCCCTCTGAGGGTCTAACCATGGCTGGCACAAAGCATTTGGTTCAGACTGTGCTTATACGAGCTGGTGCTAGG
The DNA here is from genome assembly GCF_028372415.1 of Notamacropus eugenii. Classification (NCBI taxonomy): domain Eukaryota; kingdom Metazoa; phylum Chordata; class Mammalia; order Diprotodontia; family Macropodidae; genus Notamacropus; species Notamacropus eugenii. The sequence continues at coordinate 93,457,510 of NC_092879.1, read as the reverse complement.
ACTTTCTGCCATGTCCTTGGGACCTACCTGGCTACCTCTAAATTCTGCCAATTGATCTTCCTCATTGCAGGTTCGAAAAGGTCTAATGGTATTTGGCCCACGAAAACAAAGGATTTCTGTTTGCCTGGAGTTTTATTTTTAATTATATCCTACTTTTTTTTTCACCATTGGGAACTGAGGCCAAGCTATCCTGCTGAGTTGCCTAGCCTCAAAGAATTGAAAATGTTCTTTAGCTGCCTTAATGGGAAATGTTCATTCTCCTGTTAGAATAGACATCTGAAGTACGTCCTTGTTCATGGAAAGTGACATTACTTTTAATGACATTCTTTCATTGTATGTGATTGGAGAACTTTAAGAGACTCTCCTTAAAGTAATGGATAAGTGATCACTTATCATCAATTTAACTTTGATTTTCATTGTGCTTCAGTTTGGTTGAAAAACATTTCTAAACTTTATTTGCCTTGTCTCAACCATGTAATGCATCCTTCTGAACTGGAGGGAAAATCAGCATAATAGAGTGAGCACTTCTAATAGAGTAGCCTTCTTTAACTGTAAATGAACCATGGAGGTTAGGCCAAGTGACTTCACTGTGGTATCAGAGTTAAATGTCAGTGTCCATTCTCCTGTCAGTGTCCATTCTCCTATCTTCACATGAGAAATGTATTTAGCCATTCCCCAGTTCTTGGGCACATACTTCATTTCTAGATTTTTGTTATTAAAAAATCACACTCCTATGAATCGTTTTTTCTGTATTCTTGCTATCATTAAAGCTCCCTGGAGCCACGACCTAGTTGGATGATTTCTGGGTCAAAGGGTATAAACAATTTGGTAACTTTAGTTGCATAGTTGCATATTGTTTTCCTAAATGGTTGGATTAATTCATAGGTCGACACTGGTGGTGAATTAGCAGCAGAATTAGCGTGTCTTTCTTCCCAAAGCCCCTAGGACATGGAATTCCTCCCCCCCCCTTTTTTGATGGACGTCATGGTACCTCCAGTTTTTGTTTTGTAATATTCTCATTACTAAGGTTGATTGCTTTTTTTTTTTTTTTAGCACTTCTCAAATGGTTGCTGATTATATTTCTTCTTTTGAAAAAGTCATTTTTCTTATCTTTTGGTCATTTCTCTGTTTGGGAATTTTGGTAGAATCTTGGTAGAATCCTTTTCTTTCATCAACCTCCTAGAGCTACTTTTTCAATATTCAAAATTGAGAAGGCTGAGAACCATAATGGTGACCTCTGACCAAATATCCCCTTCCATGTTGGCCCCCAATCAGAATATGTTTATCTTCATCACTATGTCTTCAGTGTGGTTCTACTAAAGCTCTCTAGGCCCTCCTGGAGTTTCCCTGGGAGCTCAAACCCTCTGCTGGAGAGGGCTAACAACTCTAAGAAAGATTCACCTGCTTCCCTTCTCTATATTGGAAACACACCAGCATCCATCACACTAGGCTCATGGCCCTCTGTACTGCCTTTCAAGTTCAAGGGAATGAGCATTTAAAGAATAGGTTAAAGGTTTTAGAGATGGTCGGTCATCTCCTTGAACCCAGGGGATTCTTCAGACATGATGATCCAGCTTGTAATAGCAGTAATTTGCATACTTAGAGAAAATGTGTTTGCCTTTGCATCAATTCATTCTAAATTGGTGAAGTATTTAAGAGTTGACAAAAAGAAAAAGCAGATTATTTTGAATCTGAATAAACAGAAAAAGGAAGATGAATATTGAATTTGATCCTACTTCACATTCAATTTTTGGTCTTTAAAACTGTGCACGATGGAGTTTGAAATCAATATTAGAGCATTAAAAATAGTTTAACAATTTAAGTGCATTCATTTTGTTAGAATTTTCAGAACATACATTTATTTCATTAATGTTTATTTTAGTGAAATACATATTGGTTAAATACTTATCATTTAGTGGCAGTTTATTGAAACTGCACAGCAAAAAAAAAAATCTGATTCTCCATGATTCACCTTCTCCGTTAATTGCATTGGAGGCAGTGCATCCATCAGTGACTTGACCATTTTTAATTAGTTTGGGTAAATAACATAGCACTACATCAGAGAAGTGAATGAGATTTCTTTTTCATCTGAAAAAAGTCAAAACCATTACTACTTTAGAACTTGGGGCATATGCTTTATTAAACCAAAATTTACTTAATAAACTGCAAGCTGAAAAGATAGGAAGCAGCTTGTCCTTTGGGAGACAGATTTTGGTGGCCTTTGAATGGTTACATGGTGCTTTTTTTTTTTTATACCACAACCCTCCTTTTTTCCAGATAAGGAAACTGAGGCTTAGAGACACTGTGATCAGCCTGGGGTTACATGGGGGGAAGGAAAGGCAATACGTATTTATGTGCCAGACACTGTTAAGTGCTTCTAAATATCACTTGTGATCCTCACAACTCCCTATGAGGCAGCTGATATTATTATCCTCATTTTATAATTGGGGAAACTGAAGCAGATTGAGGTTAAATGACTTGCCTAGAGTCACACAACTAGTAACTATCTGAAACTGTATTTCCTTGACCCTAAATCCAGCATTCTGTCCACTGCACCACCTAGCTCCTTAGCTTACATACACAGCAAGTGGATTAAATCGAGTCTTCCTGCCCAGTGTTTTGAGTCCTGATGTAAATTATAATTTAAATTGATATTCTTTAAATCTAGGGTAAGCTGTGGTCGAATTCTGCTTATACTTCAAACCCAAACTTATTTTAATTATACATATAAGCTTATGAACTATACTTTTGCTCCCTCTGATAGTCTTACTCTTAATCATGAAGGGCTCACACCCAGTCATCTTGTAGAGTGAGGTAAAGTATAATATCCTTGGAAGCTTTGGATGAATCCTTTTTTGGATACCTTTTCTGGGAGACAGCCTGCTCAGAGTAAGCAGTAGCCATACCCTAATGTTAATAGAATGTGCCCGTTTAACACTAATTGAATTGTCTGCGTTTTGTGTAAACTCCAAATCAGCTTTCTAGGGAACCAATTAAAGAGCTTCTTGCTATATCCAAACTTCCTTTCTCAGAAGGAGGCATCTTAGTTATCAAGCAGCCAGGAAAAGGACAAGTGATATTTTGGGCAGAAATCTCAAATGCCATTTGTAAACATAACGTTCTTGTGTTCTCTTCCGTTTAACTTGGACCCTAAAAGTCTCTGTTGAAACGAGGGGATTTTTTTTTGTAGTAGCAAAGAACTTGATACAAAGAATAGAGGCCCATTTATTGAAGAATGGGTAAACAGATGAACGTGACTGCTATAAGGAACGACAAACATGATCAGTCTGGAGAAGCATGGGAAGATGTGTGTGCACTGATACAAAGTGAATTAGGCAGTTCCACAAAGATAAATCTACACGGTGACTGCACCATTGTAATTGGAAAAAACAACATCAGAACAACTGAATAGTGAAATTATAATGATGAAGCTTGCCCCAAAGAAAAGATACCTCTTCCCTACCTCCTTCCCTTCTTGGCAGAGGTGAGGGGACCATGGGTGTGCAGCATCACCTATCACAGAGCCTTCCCCCCTCCTTCATCTTCAGTATAAAGGATGGCTGCTTTGGAAGAGGGAGGGGAAAGATATAATGGGAAATGAAAGTACTAAAAAAAAAAATCAGAAGATTAGACTAAAAATTTATTTTCAAAAATGTAACAGGGAGATGTAAGGAATTGTCCTTATCCTTAGAGGTTTTGTCTTAACAAGTATAAAAATTGTCTGTGCAAGCAATAAAGTCCATATATCTATGCAAATCTATACCTTTGTTATATGGTAGATTGTGCATTTTTTCTATCCCCAAGCTGCCTTCTCCCTGCACTACAGTTTAACCACTATTGCCCTCCCTGCCTCCCCCCTTATCCTGGCTCTTGCTTAAAATCATTAATTCATGAACTAGAATATTGCTATCAAAAAGCGAGATCTCTGTTTCTGGGAAAAGCTTAAGGACATTAAAGAATCTTTGAAATTCCCTGAAGGCTAACCAGCTGGTTCAAGACATTACATTGTCTGTATACTGGTAGAGGAGCTGTATAAGTTGTCCATCTTACTGCATATTATAATCCAAAAAATAGACAGTCTTTAACTGCTTGATTTTACCCATGTGAATAGTTAGGCCAAACTCTTAAGTACTTCTTGGTCTCTCTGAGGAATCCATGCAAGGTTTTGGGGCTTGATGCAAAACCAGCATGATGTCCTTCACAGACAAAAGTGTCTGGAAAACTTCACCATCCTTAGGGAAACCCTCTTCAGTTTAGACTGTGAAGTGGACCTCTTTAGTGAAAGTAGCAGCTGCCTTTGGCAAGCATTCGGCTCCACTATAGGCTGTCTCTGTTAGAGCTTTCAAGAAATTTTCAATAATTTTAATGTCAGGATAGGAGATGTTATTTTATAACAGAAAAGAAGCACAGGGTGATTGTTCATCCTCTATGTTTTTCAGTAGTAAAATTGTGGTCTGCTGTGGAATATCTCTTGTGAAAGTCTACCTGTTCCTCACTAATGTTCTCATTGGAGATAACTGTGCTCATAGCCATTTTACTTAGATGGAAAAGTAGACTGTTAGGTCAATAGCATCATTCTCTCATTTGTGTCTTTTTGGTATTAATAATGTACGTGGTTTTAAAAAGGTTTTTGATTATAATATATGAGATTACGTAGTATCTGTAGATAGATAGTATATATGTATATCTGTAATTATGTGTGTATATGTAGACACATGTATAATTATTGCAAGTGCATACCTTACCAAAACGTTCAACTTTTTGTTAAATAATGCATTTCTAGTTTCCCAGTGTCTTCCCCCTGCCCAGTGAGCCCTCGACCGCACCCACCCCCTGTTACTTGATGGTCTAGAGATTCAGTATAGTGTTTGGGGGTGGCATATGAAATTCAGAAAGTTCCCATTACCTACTTGAGCATTAGGAAAAAGGCAGAGAACCAGGCAGATGATAAGCATCCTTCTGTAGGGTTTTCAAATAAGGGACTTTTTCTTCTCTTTGTAACCAGTGGAAGCAGTATCTGTTTGAATGAGATCAAAATGCCATTGCTCTGTGTTAACCCTTAACGGTGAAGTTGATGAAGCCCTTTTAAGGAGAACATGGGAAAGATATTTTGGGTAAATGAGGGTCCTCATGTAGGCAGGCCACTTGGCTGAGCCTTGGAACCAAGGTGTCTGTACTTGAGGTCAGCTCCCCTAAGCTATTCCTGTTTTGTTCATGGTTTCTCCTTTCCTTCTTCTGAACTGCCACCTTCTCTGACAACACCAGGTTTGAGGTTCTGTCTTGTGGTCTTAAAAAGACACAAAAACCCTGGCTCCCAAGGTAACCACTCCCTTGAACCAGGGCTGCTAGTAATGCATGTGGTTTGTATGTAAGAAGGGGACTATGCTTAGTAAATGCTTTAAATAAATGCATGTTAAATGGCACCATTGACACCTTGGGAGAGACTGCCTTGCAGTCTTACTACAGCTTGGTGTTGCCAATTTCTTCTAAGACCAATGCAGTTGTAATAAAGGATGTTGCATGGCTGTTCTCCACAAAGTATATCTGCATCAACTGGTGCCCTTCTGTGAATTGTCCTCAAGTGAAGATGCAAACCTTTGCAAGGTGAGATTTCCTAGAAGCTTAGAAGCTACACTGATTTCGTTACTTAAATGTGACCAGCTAGAATTCTATTGTAAGGCTAATTCTACCTACAGCTCCAATATCTCATTTACTGTTAATGAAAGGGAGCAAAAGGTTTTAATTTTTAAAGTGCCCTGGATTTAGAATCAGTCCCTGGGTTAGAATCTCTGCTCTCCTCTTTCTGTCTTGGTGCAGGTGAGCATGAATGGCGCTTCTCTCTCTCTCAGCCCTAGTTTCTTCATCTGTATAATAAGATGGGTTGGGACTGGAAAATTACAAAGTAACATGAAGATCTTTTGCCTCCCAAATTAATGGGAAAACCACACTGAAAATTGCTATATTGCTAGAAAATACCTTTTTTTATTTATTAGCAATTCAAGGTATTGACCTTAAATTCAGTAGTAAGAAGACGACAATAAAGAGCCACGACACAGATGTGTAGTTATGCTCCACATCATTGTGGTGTGATGTCTTGACATTTTGTTATTATCCACCATTTTGAGGGACCAGTGCCTACATGGATTATTAAGATAATCACCAAACAGAATGCAATCTAATGGGTTTCATTTCATTCTGTCACCCATCTTTTGATGAAGGAGTAGAGAATGACTGGAAGGAGAATGGAGAAAAGCCTTGCTTCCTTTCAGATGGAGAGGGTGGCGCCTGAATAATGTAACTGACTGCTTTGGTGGTGCTGGTCAGAGGTGCCATTGGGTTCCAGAAGTACCAAAGACAGCCAGACACCTGCCCTGTTTTTCTTCTACCCTTATACTTATCTTCATTCATCATGAGTTTTAGAAATATTTTTACTGACCAGATTTCTGTGAAATATGACTTGTTAGATGAATATAGAAAGTCATAGCATGTTAACTGGATAAATTAACTGGATAAATAGTCTGCCCTGTAGCAAGTCAACCTGACTAGCACAGCACTGCGATTGATGTCAAAAAATCCTGGGACCTGATCCCAGCTTCTGTGTATATACCAAAGAGACAGCTCCTCCTGAGGGCTCTGATGATCATCCCTGCACTTGCTGCCTTCTGAGCTGAAGGTGAGCAAAGCTCTTGATAAGCCTTTGGAAGCCATGATGGTTCACATTTAGGTGGGGATTGAAGGGTTACCCCGCTGTACATTATCTCCTTTGATCATCTCAGAAATGTAAGAATGTTGGCTTTTTGTTTTTTAATGAATGCCTGGTTTCAGAATGATGTCTAAATAGTGCCACGTTAGCCTCTCAAAGAGAATATAAAATCAGTGACTGTGTACTTTTTGTCAAAGTTTGATTAGAAATGAATTCAGACTATTACTGGGAGTGACTTATCACAATCTAGTTGAATAAATTATTGTGTGATGATGATTGCCGTGCCCTAGTTTTCTTTTTCTGTTTTTGTTTAACCAAACAAAATACTAAATTGACCGTGTCTTTAACTGTGTACCTTGTTCCAGAATTGCTGTGGTGTTGTTGTTGTTGAGTGATTTTCTTTGTGACTGCATTTGGAGTTTTCTTGGCAATGATACTGGAGTAGTTTGTCATTTCCTTTACAGATGAGGAAACTGAGGCTCAGAAAGAAAGGGATTTGCCTTTGGTCACAGCTCCAAAGTATTGGAGGCATTGAAGAACCCAGGCCTCTCATTGGAAGCTTTTTCTACTACCTCAAATTGCCTTGAGCATTTAGAATATGAATCAGTCAATTAATGCTATAAGAGTAGCTGATCAGTATTTGCATAGATATATGACAATATTTGACAAGATTGGCCTTAGGACAAGATTGAAGGAACTTTGAACACTCAGGGAAGATCTGGTATCTTGCTCTGTATAGGTCCCATGTTCTTTTGTGTTAGTCTATTTTTTAAGGTGTTATTTTCTTCAGCAGTTTTTTGGGCCTCCTTTAGTAAGCAGTTGACTCATTTTTCATGGTTTTGTTGCCTCACATTTTGCTTCCAATTTTTGCTCTACTTCTCTTACTTGATTTTCAAAATCCCCTTTGAGTTCTTCCATGGCCTGAGACCAGTTCATATTTTTCTTGGAGGCTTTGGATGGAGGAGCTTTGAGTTTGTTGTCTTCTGTTTGTATACTTTGGTCTTTCTTGTCACCAAAGGAAGATTCTATAGTCTGATTCTTTTTCCGGTTTTTGCTCATTTCCTCAGCCATTCACTTGACTTTTGAGTTCTTTGTTAAGGTAGATCTCTGCTTCCAGTGGGGGTGGCGGGGTGTACTGTTGGCCAATCAATCCCCCCACAACCTTTGGGCCTAGAGCTCCAGAAACAGTCTCTACTGCTGCTGCTGCCCCTGCTGCTGCTGCAGTCTCCTCCTCCAAGGGCTTCTCCATCCCCTCCGCAGACCTGGGGTTGGGGTTGGGGTTGGGGTTGGGGTTGGGGCTGGGGCTGGGGCTGGGGCTGGGGCTGGGGCTGGGGCTGGGGCTGGACCACTCTGCTCTCACACAGGGTTTTTTCCACTGACCTTCCAATTTGTCCTAGGCATTTTGGGGTTGTGAGGTCTGGAAACCACTACAGGTGTGAGAGATTCAGTCCTCCTGAAGCCGGCTCACGTCTGGTCTGTGTCAGCGTGGCCCACACTGGACTGTGCTCTGCTCTGCTCCCAGTGCGGTGCAATAGATTCTTCCCAGCCACCTTCCAGGCTGCCTTGGGCTGGAGATTTGCTTCACTCTGTTTATTCTGTAGGGTCTGCAGCTCCAGAATTTGTTTAGAGCCATTTTTTATAGGTATTTGGCTGGGTTTGAGGGGAGAGGTATAGAAAGTCCTTGCTGTTACTCTGCCATCTTGGCTCGTTCCCCTCCCCCTCCCCCCCATGTTTTTGATCACTGCTTACTGGGCTTCCTTTTTTCCCCCCAACTAGAATTATGTAGAAAACAACCTTATTGTGGGATCTAGAATCTTGTGACCCCCAGCTCAAGGTTCTGCTTGTTGGTGCTGGGGCTCCAGTGTCAGTGTCAAAAGCACATGGTTTGCCTAGTTCTCTCTGGCTCCAGGCATTAAAAGCCTTGAATTGCCAGCTCACTCTGATTACTTTAGCTGGCCCCTTCCAAAACACCTTCCTTGGACCAGCAGCTTCTCTGCTCCACGCAGCAGAGTTTTTTAGATGCACGTTCAAAGTTTTTCTTCTTATTTGCTCTGTGGCAAAAACAGATGGGAAAAAAGCCCCCACCTCTGGTGAATGTCTCAAATACTGTGCCAGGTGGTCTCTTTCCAGCAAGGAAATAGTTTCCCAGGCAGCCAGCTGGCTTCCTGCTCCTTGCTGCACTCTGTCTTCTTCCTTATCAATGCCCAGTTTGTGTTGAATAATTTGAGATGGATGGCACCTTTCTACACCAAGCAGACCATACATAACCTGACCAAAGACTTTGTCATTGGAACCCAACTCAAGGAAAGGAGGGTATTGTAAACCTGGTACTACCTGTGGGGCCATCTCCTCCTGAATATCAAAGGGACCAAGGAAAGGGTTTTTTCAGTTTGATTTCTCTTCTGTACTTTTACTAGAACTTTAGAGAACAGCGGCCCTACCTGGAATTGCTCCAGCCAGTGCCGCTCTCTGCCCCTCTCCTGGACTTGGGGCAGCCAGGCCCCAAACAAGGATCTGGTTGCAGCTGGTATAAAAATTCAGAACTCAGGGTAGTTCCCAAGAGCTGGCTCTCTATCTTAAGCTTTCTTTTAAAAACTTAGCCTTTTCTCTGCCACTCAAGGCTTATTGTGATGTAAATAGGTAGTCAGTCAGAAGAACCAGGAAATCCAGGCACGAGGTTTGAGTTTCAAAAGCTGCTGAGGAGAGAATCTCCCACATTTCCACCACTCATTCATTTGTCCTTTCACTTTTGCCAGTGAAAACCTCTTTTTCAAATCCATTTCCATGCACCTAACTAGTCTCTCTTTTGGTTTGGATCTCGCTACCTTAGACAAGTTCTTGGTCTGCGCTCCGTCACTGCTGTGCTTCTGTTACTATGGACCTGTCTGAGATGCGCCAACAGACTTCGGATGGTACTTTTCTAGCATTGCAGGGGCCTCATTCTAGAAGCATTTCATAGGATCCTAGCTGTCGAACTGGCAGACACCTTAGAAGTCATCTGGTTCAGCCCTCTCATTTTGCAGAAGTAGAAATTGTCCCAAAGCCCTCCTGGTCCCCCCAAGTGGCTGAGCTGAGCTGAGATTTTAACCTGGGGCCCTTGACTGACTAATTTCTGATCATAGTATCCTATTTCAGAAATGAGCAATTCTCAGAATGAAATTACATGTTGTGATAAACTTTGCTAATGAATAACCTCACTCTGTTTAGCTAAAAACAGGTTTTTAAAAATCCTTATTTGGCTTGTCTGTAGTTCAGTTTCATTTTGTACATATTCACCAAGTACTTTTTAACCTTTTGAGCATATTATAAATAATACATAGGATTCCATTTGTCTATCAAGAGATGATGGGACTGCTTGATGCATTGGCCATCAAGAGCTGAACCCAATAAAGCAAGCATTAAAACCTTTCTGTGCTGTCCTGAGCCTTTGATAAATGAGGACAATATATATGTATATATACATGTATATATGTATATATACATATACACACACACACACATACACACACATATATAGTACTCGTGAAATGGGTCTGTCTGAAAAAGCATTGTGGTGGGGCTTTCGGGACTCTTTTGACTACCTGGAACAATTGCATTGCCAATGTGGTTGCTTCCACACTGACAGTGTAGTACATTTTAATAGCTGCTGGCTTTTAGCTCAGGGCCTTGCCCTTCATAAAAGTCCTACTTAGTTGCTGCATCATGGTGTGCAGGTGACTCATGCACCATGCCAATGGAGTGTAAACTCCAGCATATTCCACCATACTGGAAATATTGACCCCATTGACTAATTATTTGTTGTTTGAAGATTCACACAGCTAGGTACAGAGAGGTTCATCACTTACTTGGCCATTAGAAAATAACTCTTTGGTCATAGCTACTCTTGAATCAAAGAAACACAAAATGTATCCTTACTCAATTCTACAAGCATTTAGTAAGTGTTCATCATGTGCCAGGTACCGTGCTTAGTCCTGAGAATACAAATTCTAGCTAGACCCTGCACTCAAAGATCTTATGTTGAGGGAAGTCTGTATATAAAAGGGTAGAGGGATGTACTGAACTGAGGGTATGGGGGACAGAGACAGAGACTGAGACCAAGAGAGAAGGAGTATCTGGAGGATTGTTTCTACTATGCATATGAGAAGTCCTGGGACAGCTCCGTGGTACAGAGGATGGAGCTCCAGGTCTGGAGGCAGGAAGACCTGAGTTCATATTCGACCTCAGACACTTATTAGCTGTGTGACTCTGGGCAAATTGTTTAACCCTGTTTGCTTCAGTTTCCTCATCTGTAAAAGGAGCTGGAGAATGAAATGATAAACCACTCCAGTATCTCTGCCGAGAAAACCCAAATGGGTCACAAAGAACACGACTGAAGTGACTGAACAACATGACGTCCTGGGGTGGAATAGGGTGAACTTTCGAGGGGGAGGAGGCTTCTGTGTCACAGCAGAGTGGAGCCCATGGAGCAATGAAGACATGGATCTCCTGGGCATATTCCTTAAAATAGAAAACCCTGGTGTGGCCTTCTTCTGTTTCTGTAGTGATGGTAGCCATATGGCAGGAGGAGGGGCACATGGGCCTAAGGATCCCAGTTTTTAGGTCGTCTTTAAATAATAACTTTATTTTTTTATTTTTGTTATTCTCAGTGTGAGATCCTTATAGACCAATGAGGCAGTATACTACTGGGGAAAATGGTTCTTATCAATATTGCCATTCTCATTATAAATGAAACCAGAAGAGATAAGGAACCTGACACTGCGTGGAAGGATGGTGCTCAGGTTCTCCTAAGGGTGCTGAAGAAACATTAGACCATGGGACATTTTGTCATCTCATTTCATAATGTTTAGACAAGTATAAGAAGAAAGACTATGCTGAAGATAATTGTAGTTTACACCACATCTGTTGTAGGGGATAAAGAGAGGAATTCTTCAAAGAACTGACTCCAATCCTCCAAATCAAGTCAATGTATACATTAATATTTGGTGACTTCAGTGCAAAGGTGGGCGTTTTTTGAGGCGGTTGGCAGGGGGTGTGCCAGGAGGGGATTCCCAGCCCTACTACTTAACTACCTCTGCTTGGACCCTCTTTTTTTTTTCCTTCTGATCTCTGCTGTCTGATTCGGTGTCCCCATTAGCTTCCATGGATTCAATGTTTGTCTCTCTGAAATTGACTGCCAGATTTATTTAACAGCCCTAACCTCTCTCCTGACCTCCAGCCTCACTTCTCCTATGCCTATTAGACATTCTGGACTTGATATCCCATAGATATCTTAAATTCTACATGTTCACAACTGAACTCTTTCCCTTGCTGTCCAGGGTAGCAGCATCCTCCCAGGTTCACAACGTGGGGGAGGGGGCCTGATTCCTCACTCACTCCATCGCTGGATATCCAATTCGTTGCCAGATCTTGGTGCTTCTGCCTTCATAATGTCCCTCATTTGTCCTCTCTTCCCCATGCACACAGCCCCCTCCCAACTTTACCTTTTCATCATCTTTCCCCTGGACTACTGCAACAGCCTCCCACTGGATCTCTGCCTTTCTGGTGTCTCCGCATGGATGCCAACGTGATTTTCTGCCATCTCAACCTCCAGCTCTACTGGGCGCAGCTGCCCAAGTGATTGTAACAGCCTGAGCCTCCTTGCCTTGCCTCCCAGGAGGGCATTATGGGTTATAATCCCATCTGAACCCAGCACAGTCTCTCGTGTCTGGGCCTTCACCCTGCCTTCCTCACATACCTTATTCCACTTTGGACTCTTCAGTTCTCGACTGCTGAAAGATGGCCTGTAAGAAGCATTTTTGTGTCCCTTGTCTCTGAGATTACTTACCCCCCACCTTGCATCTACTTATTTATTTACATTTTGTCTCCCATATTAAATGTTACGTATTTTGGCCTTTCTTTGTATCCCCAGTGCCTGGCACATGGTAAGCCCTTAATAGATGTCAGGAGAGAGACAGTAATAGCACCTGACTCCCAGAGTTGTTGTTAGGATCAAATGTGATAATATTTATAAAGTGCTTGGCACAGTGCCTGGCACATAGTAGGCAGTTAAGAAATACTTGTTCCCTTCCTACCTTTGATACCTGTGTAACCCTGCACAAGTTATTTAACCTCTCTGGGCCTCAGTTTCTTCCTCTGTAAACACTGGACTAGATGACTTTGAAGGTCCCTGTCAGCTCTGATTCTAGCTTCCTAGGCAAAGACTCAGAGGAAATATCGTTCAGAACTATTCAAGGAGAGAGGTCAAAGGCCCATAGACGTACCCTGACTTCATGCCTGTATGTCAGGAATACTTTCAGCTGAATTGAAAGTTATATAAGATTTCTGATTCAAACAGTGCAATTCAAGTGTTTCTTAACTATGGGAGCTTACATTTTACTGGATGAGAAACAAGAATCTAGAAAGATCATTACAAAATTTTTTTCAAAATAATGGGCAGAACAGGTTGCATTAACAACCTTAGGTAAGGATCAGGAAAGATCTGGGGAAACCCAAAGAGCAGCTGAGCTGAGCCCCCAACCAGGTGTGGGTGACAGCCCATGCAGAGCATAGTCAGGCAGATCAACAGGTGCAAACCTAGTGCTTGGTCACTGTTCTAACTAGGGAAGGAACCTCCTATTCTAGAGCTGTTAGTGATAATCTTATTTGTGTAAATGGGCAGATTGTGAGCTCCTTGAAAGCAGGGACTCTCTTTTCATTATGATCTTTGTGTGCATTGGACATTACACATAGTAAGTGCTTAATAAATGCTAATTGAAGTGTGATGCTACCTGTAGGTGCAACAAAGATGGGGAATTAAGTCCCAAAGTTGCCCAAGATTTATTTTTAATGTAGATTTTCTCCGGAAGCAGCATCCAAAACTGGCTGTACTTGTAGAGACTTGATTTGTTGTACTGAGGATCTCATTCCCCTTGAGCTGTAGCAGTCTGTTGCAAGACATGGAGGATTCTGTGGGTTTAGTGAGTCAGTCTAGAGCTACCTTCACCACAAGCAACCAAGGATACTCACAAGAGTTTGTGTTTAAAGTAGTAAATGCTAGTTAGATTTTTTAAAGTGAGATAAACTAAATTTTGTCAAATGATGTTTGAAATGTGCCAAGTGTGACTTCTGTTTGTAGGGTCTTCATCTTTAATCTTTTTGGAATATAAATTATAATGTTCTTTATAAATTTTCTATAATTTTCAACTTTTCTGTGTGGCATTTTCCTCATGTGACATACTATATGTTTAGGCATAACTGGAATTAATTACATTGCTTATTTAGTAGAAGCAGGCTCAGCTGGGGTGATAGAGGTTACAGCAAAATTTTGGGTATTTTTCCAGGAAAATGTACTGATCTTTAGCCTATTAGAAGATGGAATCTAATTTGCTATACATGGGAACTTTTTCATTGGAGATTTTCCCAGATAATTTTTTTATATATGAAAGTAGAATGCCTTTCCAGTTTTGGCTCTACACATGCTTTGTATATGACCATATTTCATGTAGGATAACCCAAATCAGAAGGAATCAAGTGATCTGTGTGCAACCCTTAGCTACATCATGACACCAGGGACTGGGTTTATTTAAATCAGAGGTAAGGAACCTGTGGCCCTCTCTGTCCTCAGGTGCGACCCTTTGACTTGAGTCCAGGTTTTACAGAAACAGATGATTTGTGGCCATGGGTTCCCCACCCCTGATCTAAATACTTACAGCTCCACTTAGCAGCTGGCAATGCAACAGGGCACTGAAATTGCCTCTCTCTGAAATTGCACTCTCTGAAATTGAAGGTTTTATATCTACCAGAGCATATTCTTCTCCCCATCATTGCAGAGTTCCTCTCTTACCCAGATGCCAAGCAAAGGTTAAGGATATCCTGCTTTTTTTTTCTCCTCATCTTTTCTATTATATCTTTGGCCTACCATGTGCCCAGTGTGATCTTTGAAAAACAAATTCCTCTATCTTGCTAACGGTGACCTCACTGGGTACCATTGAGATCATGCCCTCTGACCTATGCCCTTCTCTCTCTGCACTTGGTGTAGAGACTTGATGGTCTCATTAGCTGCCTTGAGTTCAGTTACAATCTCTGTGGTGATGATTGTTTTATACATCCATCTCTAATCTCTCTCCTTAGTGCTAGTCTGGAATCACTAGCTGCCTACCAGACTTCCATCTGACTTCCTGTCTGGCATTTCAAATTCATCATATCCAAAACAGAATTGGTGATCTTTCTCCCACCCTCTTCTTACTTCCCTGTTATAGTCCTAATCACCTAGGTTTGCAATCTCACTATTGTCCTTGACTCCTCACTCTCATTCACCCCACTGCTCCAAGCTTCTATCTGCATGTCACTTTCATACATCCCCTTCTCTGCAGGGGTGTAGCTCTCACCCTAGTTCAGGCCTTCTTGCCTCAAGTCTTTCCCCTCTCCAGGCCTTCCTCTACACGGGTGTCAAAAACAATTTTCATAAAGCACAGATCTGATCGTGTCTGCTTAAGAAACTCCAGTGGCTCCCTGTTGTCTTTCAGCTGAGCTATAAACACCCTTTGCGCATTCAAAGCTCTTTGCAGTGTTGCCCCTTCCTACCTTTCCAGTCTTCTTCCACTTTATTCCCCTTCATAAACTCTATGCTCCAGCTACAACAGGCCATTTCCCATCTGGGTACTTTTGTGCAAGCAGCAACTGCATGTCTGGAATGGTCTCCCTCCTCTTGGAATTCCTGGTTTCCTTCAAGACTTAGCTCAAGTGACACTTGTTATATAAAGTCTTTCCTGGTCCTTGAGGCTTCTGCTAGTATCCTCCCTCTCCCATAACCATGGTATTCATTTTGAAAATACTATATATTTACCTTTCTCCATTTTGTCTCCTCATTAAAATGTAAGCTTCTTGAGGGCAGAGGTTGGTTCACGTTTGTCTGTATCCTTAGCATCAAGCAGAGTACCTGGCATGTAGTAGGCATTTAATAAATTATTACCCTTGACAGGTACCCAGTAGTTTGCCATTCCTTTGGTCTTCAAAGAAATGTTCTCCTCTCCCCTTGTGGGGAGGGAATTCTTTCTCATAAGCTTTCCTGTTTCTTGAGATAAAATGATTATAAAAAATACTATTAAGACTAAACTGTTCCAGAGATTAGGCACAACTACAGAAGTGAAGTTCAAAAACTACTGAGAGCCTTGGGTCTGGGCCAACTCTTTCATTTTCCACCTCCCCTACCCTTTTTATTCCCTGTTCCTGGCTCCTGCCACTTACGCAGCTTGGGGGGAAGGGGAGGAATTGGGAATACACAATACCAAGTGATTGATTTTGATCTTGGTTCCAGGAATCAGTATTATTGTTGTTTTTTTTTTAATGAATACTATTAAAATCATAGACTTTTAGATTTTAGAGGTACCATGGAGATCATCTGGTCATTGGATCATAGATTTAGAACTGGAAGGGACTTCATGTAATTCTTCCTTCTCATTTCATGGAAGAAGAGACTGAACCCCAAGAGAAATCTAGTGACTTGCCCAAGGTCATACACGTAGTTGAATGACCAGCTGCCTCTTTACGTGCTACAAATAAGGAAGTTCCAGGGACTTGTCTTCAACAATGGGAGAACCAAGACTAGAAGCCAGGTCACTTGCCACAAACAGGGCTCTTCCTTCTCTTTTCTGAGTGAGAGCTGTGCTTATGCCCTCTACCTATCTGAACCATTTCTGCCAATAGTGCTCATCTCTAGAGGGCTTGAAGAGTTAGGAAATGATTTCTAGATATTAGCTCATTTGTTCCCCAAAGCAGTTCTGTGAAGTGTTGTTATAGCTACAGAAACAGAGGCTCGGAGGGAGTAAGTGACTAGACCAAGGGTGGGGAATCTGCAGCCTCAAGACCACATGTGGCCTTCAAGGACGGCCCCTACTTTGACTGAATCCAAAGTTCCCGCAACAAATTCCTTTCATAAACAGATTTATTCTGTCAAACTTGGACTCTCAAAAGGCCTCATCCAAGGACCTGGAAGGCCACACGTGGCCACAGGTTCCCCACCCCTCAACTAGACATTCCTGACTCCAAGCTTAGTCATTGCTCTTTCTGTTCTGTTATGCCAGTTCTCAAGAGAAAGGAACGCTGGATTTGGAGTTTGAAGAGTTGGGTTCCAATCGACCTCTGTGACTGTGGGCAGGTTCCTGTACCTTTCTGGGGCTTTTTTTTTTCTAATGAGTAATGGGGTGGGAGAAACAGATCAGATGATTATTAAGATTCTTTCCCACTCTAAAAACCCATGATTGCATTCTCTCCATCTTGAAGTTGAAAAAATACAGCAAGAAATAGCTTGTCAACCTGTTGAGTACAAATCCGAGAGTTGGGCAATAAAGAAAAAGGTCTCAGAGCAAACAAAATGGAAGTCACATAGTTCTTTAAGAAGAAAGGGAAGGAAGCGTTTTTATAGTGTCTGCTGTGTGCCAGCCACTGTGCTTTGGGCTGATGTATTTGGAGGCCCTCAAGCTTTTACTGAGATCCGATCAAAGCTTAATTGAGACACAGTGCTAACCAGTTTTAGTTATTTGGTTTTCTCTCCCAGAAAAGATTCGAAGCAGTAAATTAGAATCCATCCCCTTTCAGAGGCACCATTTATAACAGCAAGAAGGGACAGCTGATAATCTCAAAACAAAAGAAGAGACAAACTGGAAGCACAGCGGTCTGGGACTGCTTATTATAACATGTAAGAAGGCCTCGAAGCTCAGTAACGGCCCAAGGCGCTGTGTGAGAATAACTGATGACTTAATTTAATGTAGTAGGTTTAGTTTAACGGCCGTGTGTCACTGAGAAAAGGTTAAATTGTGTTGTCATACCGGGCCTTTAATAAGGCAGGGATCTGTGTAATGCATTTTAGATGGATTCGATTAAAATTAGTTAAAATAGAGGTTTGGGTACTTTAAAGATCTAAATTGCCATCTTCTAGGAAGCGTGTGTTTGTGGGGAACATTGTCTTCCCTGATAGTTCTTGCTGTTCTGGCCTATGTTACTTGAGTTTGGCCAACAGATGAGTTCAAAGGTATTGAATCTTAATCTGTTTGATCTTTTGGAACCTGTCAAATGCTTTAACTTCCTCCTGGTGTAGTCCTAGCTAGCTGCAGGAACAATTATGTAAGCCATCATTTCAAGATGGTAATCAAAAACAACTGCTAATTTATGCAGAGTATCCAGCTATCCCATTAAGTTGGCATTCTCTTAGCTCTTTGGTTCTCTTGGCATATACAAATTCCTATGGTCACTTTTGCAAGTTATGTCTTCCCCCCACACTTTTGACTAGAAAATAATGTTCTTTTGATGGATCAAAGGGGAGAACTTAATTATACTCTCTTCAACAAAATATCATTTAAAAAAATTTGTGGTTTATAATATGAAGGTGATTGTGACATGGAGCTGGTGTTAAAAATGCCCAAGTGGATATCTCACAGAATTTACTTTGCATCTTAGAGGCCACCTGGAACGTAGACAGATGATCCCCTATTTTAGGAAAGGTAACACTGGCTTGGGAGGTTGGGATAAGACAGCATCCATCTTGAAGAGTAAAGCTCTCCCAGGGTGACTGAGAGCTTACAGAAAAGGCCTGAAGAATGCTCTGTCCAGGCTTGAAAGAGGTCATTGAGCATATCTTGTCAGGGAACTTTTGGGGCCACAAATGGTGGGAGGAGCCAGACCGTAGGGGAGAGTTTTTGTGGCTATTTGCTGGCCTCTTCCTCTAGGATCCAAACTCAAGCCTGGCCTGGGGCAAGTAAGGGCCTGCCTCAGGCCTTAGGAACCTCCAGCTGGGGCCCTCTTGTGCTCAAACTAAGTGATGCTATTTATCGCTTCACTTTAATAGTCTAGTAAAACATGAATTTTTAGAGTAAAAGCTTCATGAGGACCAGGATCCTGTCTGATTCACATTCAGATCTTCACCTAGTGTTGTGTTCTGCCTGTTAGTAGACCCTCAATGTTTATTTAATTGGATTCATAGAAAGGGCAAGAAAAAAACACACTAGTGTATTTTCAAGTAAGATTGCCCCCTGATATTCTAGGTGTCAGGTTTAAGTATGAGGTTAAGTGTTGGCAGCGAATAGAGCAGAGC